>NC_091286.1:341349790-341680068 GCF_032444005.1 Ranitomeya imitator | reverse complement strand
CAGGTGGCATGGAGCAAAGATCTAAGTGGAGTTAAATAGAGCAGCCAGCTAACGAATTAACCTCGTCACCTGTGGAAGGAAACTCAGAAACACCCACAGCCACGAGAGAAAGTCCATGGACAGAACCAGCCGAAGTACCACTCATGACCACAGGAGGGAGCCCGACAACAGAATTCACAACAGTACCCCCAGGGGGGGTCACCGAACCCTCACCAGAGCCCCCAGGCCGACCAGGACGAGCCAAATGAAAGGCACGACCCAGATCGGCAGCATGAACATCAGAGGCAAAAACCCAGGAATTATCTTCCTGACCATAACCCTTCCTCTTGACCAGGTACTGGAGTTTCCGTCTCGAAATACGAGAATCCAAAATCTTCTCCACCACATACTCCAACTCCCCCTCAACCAACACCGGGGCAGGAGGATCAACGGATGGAACCACAGGCGCCACGTATCTCCGCAACAACAACCTATGGAACACATTATGGATTGCAAAAGAAGCAGGAAGGGCCAAACGAAATGACACAGGATTGATAACCTCAGAAATCTTATACGGACCAATGAAACGAGGCTTAAGTCGGGGACCCACACAACGCCGGCGGTTAGCGAAACGTTGAGCCTTCTCCTGGGACAATGTCAAATTGTCCACCACATGAGTCCAAATCTGCTGCAACCTATCCACCACAGTATCTACACCAGGACAGTCCGAAGACTCAACCTGCCCTGAAGAGAAACGCGGATGGAAACCAGAATTGCAGAAAAACGGCGAAACCAAAGTAGCCGAGCTGGCCCGATTATTAAGGGCGAACTCAGCCAACGGCAAAAAGGACACCCAATCATCCTGATCAGCAGAAACAAAGCATCTCAGATATGTTTCCAAAGTCTGATTAGTTCGTTCGGTTTGGCCATTTGTCTGAGGATGGAAAGCCGAGGAAAAAGACAAATCAATGCCCATCCTAGCACAAAAAGATCACCAAAACCTCGAAACAAACTGGGAACCTCTGTCAGAAACGATGTTCTCCGGGATACCATGTAAACGAACCACATGCTGGAAAAATAATGGCACCAAATCAGAGGAGGAAGGCAATTTAGACAAAGGTACCAAATGGACCATCTTAGAAAAGCGATCACAAACCACCCAAATGACTGACATCTTTTGAGAGACGGGGAGATCTGAAATTAAATCCATAGAAATATGCGTACAGGGCCTCTTCGGGACCGGCAAGAGCAAAAGCAACCCACTGGCATGAGAACAGCAGGGCTTAGCCCGAGCACAAGTCCCACAGGACTGCACAAAAGAACGCACATCCCGTGACAAAGACGGCCACCAAAAGGATCTAGCCACCAAATCTCTGGTACCAAAGTTTCCAGGATGCCCAGCCAACACTGAACAATGAATCTCAGAGATAACTCTACTAGTCCATCTATCAGGGACAAACAGTTTCTTTGCTGGGCAACGGTCAGGTCTATCAGCCTGAAATTTTTGCAGCACCCGCCGCAAATCAGGGGAGATGGCAGACAAAATTACCCCCTCTTTGAGAATACCCGCTGGCTTAGGAACACCCGGAGAGTCAGGCACAAAACTCCTTGACAGGGCATCAGCCTTCACATTCTTAGAGCCCGGAAGGTACGAAACCACAAAATCAAAACGGGAGAAAAATACCGACCATCGAACCTGTCTCGGATTCAACCGTTTGGCAGACTCAAGATAAGTCAAATTCTTGTGATCTGTCAAGACCACCACGCGATGCTTGGCTCCTTCAAGCCAATGACGCCACTCCTCGAATGCCCACTTCATGGCCAACAACTCTCGATTACCAACATCATAATTGCGCTCAGCAGGCGAAAACTTTCTAGAAAAGAAAGCACATGGCTTCATCACCGAGCCATCAGAACTTCTTTGTGACAAAACAGCCCCAGCTCCAATCTCAGAAGCATCAACCTCAACCTGAAACGGGAGCGAAACATCTGGCTGGCACAACACAGGGGCAGAAGAAAAATGACGCTTCAACTCCTGAAAAGCCTCTACAGCTGCAGAAGACCAATTGACCACATCAGCACCCTTCTTGGTCAAATCAGTCAACGGTTTAGCAACACTAGAAAAATTAGCGATGAAGCGCCGATAAAAATTAGCAAAGCCCAGGAACTTTTGCAGGCTCTTCACAGATGTCGGCTGAGTCCAATCGTAAATGGCTTGGACTTTAACAGGGTCCATCTCGATAGTAGAAGGGGAAAAAATGAACCCCAAAAATGAAACCTTCTGAACTCCAAAGAGACACTTTGACCCCTTCACAAACAAGGAATTCGCACGAAGGGCCTGGAACACCATTCTGACCTGCTTCACATGAGACTCCCAATCATCCGAAAAGACCAAAATATCATCCAAATATACAATCATGAATCTATCCAGGTACTCTCGGAAGATGTCATGCATAAAGGACTGAAATACTGATGGAGCATTGGAAAGCCCGAATGGCATAACCAGGTACTCAAAATGGCCCTCGGGCATATTAAATGCTGTTTTCCATTCATCGCCTTGTTTAATACGCACAAGATTATACGCCCCTCGAAGATCTATCTTGGTGAACCAACTAGCCCCTTTAATACGAGCAAACAAATCAGACAGAAACGGCAAAGGATACTGAAATTTGACTGTAATTTTATTGAGAAGGCGGTAATCAATACAAGGTCTCAAAGAACCATCCTTCTTGGCCACAAAAAAGAACCCTGCTCCTAACTGTGATGACGATGGGCGAATATGGCCTTTCTCCAAGGATTCCTTTATATAACTCCGCATAGCGGCGTGTTCTTGCACAGATAAATTGAACAATCGGCCCTTAGGAAACTTACTGCCAGGAATCAAATTAATTGCACAATCGCAATCCCTATGAGGAGGTAGGGCACTGGCTTTGGGCTCATCAAATACATCGCGATAATCCGACAAAAACTCTGGAACTTCAGAAGGAGTGGAAGACGAAATAGACAAAAATGGAACATCACCATGTACCCCCTGGCAACCCCAGCTGGACACAGACATAGATTTCCAGTCCAATACTGGATTATGAACCTGTAGCCATGGCAACCCCAAAACGACCACATCATGCAGATTATGCAACACCAGAAAGCGGATATCCTCCTGATGTGCAGGAGCCATGCACATGGTCAATTGGGTCCAGTACTGAGGCTTATTCTTGGCCAAAGGCGTAGCATCAATTCCTCTCAATGGAATAGGATACTGCAAGGGCTCCAAGAAAAAACCACAGCGCCTAGCATACTCCAAGTCCATCAAATTCAGGGCAGCGCCTGAATCCACAAATGCCATAACAGAATAGGATGACAAAGAACAAATCAGAGTAACGGACAATAGAAATTTAGACTACCGTACCAATGGTGTCAGACCTAGCGAACCGCTTAGTGCGCTTAGGACAATCGGAGATAGCATGAGTGGAATCACCACAGTAAAAACATAGCCCATTCCGACGTCTGTGTTCTTGCCGTTCAGCTCTGGTCAAAGTCCTATCACATTGCATAGGCTCAGGCTCATGCTCAGATAGTACTGCCAAATGGTGCACAGCTTTACGCTTATGCAAGCGTCGATCGATCTGAATGGCCAAAGACATAGACTCATTCAACCCACCATGACATCCTTAAGGGCTTCAGAGAGACCCTTTCTGAAGGTTGCTGCCAGGGCACATTCATTCCACTGAGTGAGCACAGACCACTTTCTAAACTTCTGACAATATATCTCCGCTTCATCCTGACCCTGACACAGAGCCAGCAAGATTTTCTCTGCCTGATCCACTGAATTAGGTTCGTCATAAAGCAATCCAAGCGCCAGGAAAAACGCATCAACATCACGCAATGCCGGATCTCCTGGCGCAAGGGAAAATGCCCAGTCTTGAGGGTCACCACGTAACAAAGAAATAATGATCTTTACTTGTTGAACAGGGTCACCTGAGGAGCGAGGTTTCAAGGCAAGAAACAATTTACAATTATTTTTGAAATTCAAGAACTTAGATCTATCACAGAGGACAGACCTTGAATGTCCATGTCTACACCTGTGTTCTGAACCACCCAGATGTAAAGGGGAAAAGAGAGACAAAACACACTGCAAAGAAAAAAAAATGGTCTCAGAACTTCTCTTATCCCTCTACTGAAATGCATTAGTACTTTGGGCCACCTGTACTGTTATGACCTGGTGGTCAGGACAATAATGGACCAGGGGGTTAAGAGCACACGGAATGACATGATAGTTACTGATAATATAGGACGAGCTCTGGGACGTGGGAACTCTGCTGACCGCAATCCCTAATCCTACCAACCACACTAGAAATAGCCGTGGATTGCTCCTAACGCTCCCTATGCAACTCGGCACAGCCTAAGGAACTAGCTAGCCCTAAAGATAGAAAAATAAAGCCTTCCTTGACTCAGAGAAATTCCCCAAAGGAAAAGGCAGCCCCCCACATACAATGACTGTGAGTAAAGATGAAAATAAAAACACAGAGATGAAATAGATTAAGCAAAGTGAGGCCCGACTTACTGAACAGACTGAGGATAGGAAAGGTAGCTTTGCGGTCAGCACAAAAACCTACAAAAAGGCCACGCAGAGGGCGCAAAAACACCCTCCGCACCGACTCACGGTGCGGAGGCGCTCCCTCTGCGTCACAGAGCTTCCAGCAAGCAAGACAACAATCAATATAGCAAGCTGGACAGAAAAACAGCAAACCAGAGAAAAACAAGCAGTCACTTAGCTTCTGCTGGGAAGACAGGTCACAAGAACGATCCAGGAGTGAACTAGACCAATACTGGAACATTGACAGGTGGCATGGAGCAAAGATCTAAGTGGAGTTAAATAGAGCCGCCAGCTAACGAATTAACCTCGTCACCTGTGGAAGGAAACTCAGAAACACCCACAGCCACGAGAGAAAGTCCATGGACAGAACCAGCCGAAGTACCACTCATGACCACAGGAGGGAGCCCGACAACAGAATTCACAACACAGGAGGTTCTGACAATGCTTAGACCCACTGCAGCCCTCCATACTCCGTACCATCCACAATCCAGTGGGAAAGTTGAGAGGCTGAATGGCACACTGAAGGGACAATTGACCAAAATGATGCAGGAGACTATGGCTCCATGGCCAGAGCTCCTACCTATTGTACCGTACCACATTCGTACTGCCCCTATTGCAAAACATGGCCTGTCCCCATATGAGATATTGTTTGGTGCTAGGCCCTCAGTTGCAAATTTCCAGCCTCAGTAGTTATCAGAAGAAACTGACCGTGCTGTTCAATATGTTATTCAGCTTAGTTAAAATGTTGCTAACACCCATGTTTTAGTTTATTCTTCCCTTCCAGATTCAGCAGAAACTGACACTTGTCACAATTTGAAGCCTGGTGGTTTTATGGTCGTGAAAAGCTATGTCAGAAAACACGGACTAGAACCCTTGTATGACGGTCCCTACCAAGTCCTCCTCATTACTCCTATGTCAGTAAAGCTGGAAGGAAGGCCGACGTGGATCAACGTATCGCACTGAAAGCTGGTCAAACAGACTAGTAGCAAATAAGGGAACATAATGTTTTAGTTTTTCGTATTTTCATTTAATAATATTGTAACCGCATGGGACAGCCTAAATTCTCCAACATCCTTGAATAATAAGTTTGTACAATATCATGAAAGATTAGTAGTACAGATGGGTATAGCCAATAAAACTGTCAGTTCTATTTTCATTTACCCTATGATTACACAAATGTGGGATAAATTGCTTAGGGCTACAGACTATCTAGATGATCAAATTTGGGATATATTGGATATACTTAATACTACTGTCGCTGTCCAAAACCAACTTATCATAGTCACTAATCAATATACTGTAGTACTGGAGTACTTAACAGCAGCACAGGGTGGTATGTGTCAGATTATTGGACCCGCTTTCTGTTATTATACAGATCCCAATAGTACTTTAAAGTTAAAGTTAGAGGATATTCAAAGACTAAGAGATCAATATGATAAAGACAAAGACCATAATAGGGACAGTTGGTGGGCAGACACCTTCTCCTTTCTTAATCCAGCCAATTGGTTTGAGGGACTTGGGGGCTGAATCTTGCAAAGTTTGTTAGAAATCGCTGCCTTTATCCTTGTCATGTATGTAATACTAAAACTTGTTCTTTGGTGTATTTCTGTATGTATTAGGAAATTCTGCACTAAGACAAGTAATGATGAAACCAAAAGCGTTGCCACCCCTGCTCTTCTCTACACCGATTTCACAAAGTTATCTGATGAAGATGTTGACGCCAAGCGTATGGCTATATTCAAAAGATCCCCACCACCGTCATCAATAATTGTTATTCGTAAATTCTAGTATACAGGGGGATGGGTACGCCGCAACAGCCATGGCTGGTAACATGGCACCAGTCATGTGAAGACCAGTACCCCTCGAGCTTATAGCTTGGGATAGTACCTCTGATGCTGGACATTAATTAACAAAAATTTATCTAGGGGGGAATGTGAAGGAACAAATTATGAAAGATTCTCCATTTTGTGCTTTGACTCCATTTTCTTGTTGGTCAAAGATAAATTCTGTTATTTAATTAGGTAGAAGGTTACAGCTGCCATGAAGTAATTTTATCTTGTTTTTCACAAGCCTGTTATTCAACTAGGCTATGCTTCATAATTGGTATAAAGACCTTGAGTGTTCTAACTCGAGTCGAGCCAGATAAGAGACTCAGGGGTGTATCGCTATACAAGACTGAGGCATCTGTTAATATGTTTTTTATGCCAAAAAGACACGACCATATCTGTAGTTTCCATTTTTCCTGTATCTTTATGGGTTACGTTTTTCCTGCATTCTTATAGGTTAAGAACTGTGAGCATGTTTTTATGCTGATTGGTTGAAGTAGAATTTGCTAATATGATAAAACTGCAACACAATAAACGGGGGCCCAGAGATCTGCTCGATCCCCCATACAGAGATATGATTCTCCGTCTGGTCATTTTCAGTTGCCGGCAATGCCCTGTAGATTAATTTGGAAGTCACTGAGTCAACCGTGAAGGATCAATTTAGATCCTCCCTCAACAACACTAGGACACTCTGAGGAGCTCTTTACCAAAACATTTCTTGATGGTGGCCTCTCAACATGCATGCTCCAAGATGGACAGGAGGACACGCTGCTTTGTGATTCACAAACCTTAGAACAGCCATGACCACAAGAATATAACAGTGGGGAATGATGAATATGAGATAAGGAAGAAGATGATGATGAGACATAGTTGCCGCTACATCTTGTTGTTGTTAAGGCTGCCGTCACACTATCAGTATTTTGTCAGTATTTTACATCAGTATTTGTAAGCCAAAACCAGGAGTGGGTGAGAAATGCAGAAGTGGTGAATACGTTTCTATTATACTTTTCCTCTGATTGTAAAATATTGACTAAATATTGATAGGGTGACTGTAGCCTAAGTCAGGAGGACCAGAGTGTGATGGAAGACATCGTGGTGGATGACAAAGTCACTGACAAAACATGGGAAGCTGGCATGCAGAGCGAGGCCAGCAGCATTGAGAGGGAGAGATCGGCAGCATCGAAACAGACAGGAAGAGGCAGTGGGGTGACCAGATGGACAAGGCAGGCAACTGTTTCTACACTCGTGCATTTCTCCATCAAAGAGTTAGGTGTTCCCCAGTTTGTGACTATTTTAAATAGAGTTCTAAGACTAACAAAATGGCCATTTGAAACCTGTGCCATGCCAAGATCAGCATGGACATGACCACTAAGAACCTAACCACTACCAACCTGATCAGGCATATGTCATCTAAGCACACAACTCTGTGGGCCAAAAGCATGGGTCCATGATTGGTGCCATCGGGTGACACCACTGCTTCTTCCACTAGGTGCTAGGTGATTCCCAATCACCTGTTCAAAACACTGGAGCAGATGCCTTCTGGACTGCACCTATCCTTGAACACTCTGACTTACCATCATAAGGCACTTCCAAATCCTTGTGGCTCTGATGAAGCTAATTTTTCTAGGAGACACACCGCACATCGCAGCAGAGTTACATAAAGGAATAACATACCAGACAGGTCTGTTTTTTTGCCACTGAACCTCCAACCAGGCATGGTCATGTGTGATAATGGGCGTAACTTGTGGCAGCTTGGCATATGTTCTCAACTTGGTAGTTCATTGGTTTCTTAAAACATACACTACTGTTCAAAAGTTTTGGGTCACCCAGACAATTTTGTGTTTTCCATGAAAACTCATACTTTTATTAATCAAATGAGTTGCCAAATGAATTTAAAATCTAGTCTAGACATTGACAAGGTTTGAAAAAAAGATTTTTATTTGAAATAATAATTTTCTACTTCAAACTTTTCTTTTGTAAAAGAATGCTCCCTTTGCAGCAGTTACAGCATTGCAGACCATTGTCATTCTAGCAGTTAATTGGTTTGGCTTGATGGGCACTTTTTGTATACCATACGGTCAAGCTGCTCCCACAACAGCTCAATGGGGTTGAGATCTGATGACTGCGCTGGTCACTCCATTATAGATAGAATACCAGCTGCCTGCTTCTTCACTAAATATTTCTTGCATAATTTGGAGGTGTGCTTTGGGTTATTGTCCTGTTGCAGGATGAAATTGGGTCCAATCTAGCACTGTCCACAGGGTATGGAATGGCATTGCAAAATGGAGTGATAGCCTTCCTTATTCAAAATCCCTTTTACCATGTACAAATTCTCACTTTACCAGCACCAAAGCAATCCCAGACCATCACATTACTTCCACCATGCTTGGCAGATGGCTTCAGATACTCTTCCAGCATCTTTTCAGCTGTTCTGCGTCTCACAAATGTTCTTTTGTGTAATCTAAATACCTCAAACTTGGATTCGTCTGTCCATAACACTTTTTTCCAATCTTCCTCTGTCCAATGTCTGTGTTCTTTTGCCCATATTAATCTTTTCCTTTTATTAGCCACTCTCAGATATGGCTTGGAATAATCTTCATTTCTAAGAACAAGAATAGACTGTCGAATTTCACATGAAAGTTCTTTATTTCTGGCCATTTTGAGAGTTTAATGGAACCAACAAATGTAATGCTTCAGATTCTCAACTAGCTCAAAGAAAGGTCAGGTTTATAGGTTCTCTAATCAGCCAAACTGTTTTCAGCTATGCTAACATACTTTCACAAGGGTTTTCAAGGGTATTCTAATCATCCATTAGCCTTCTTACACAGATAGCAAAAAAAGTACCATAAGAACACTGGCGTGATGGTTGTTGGAAATGAGCCTCTATACACCTATGAAGATATTGCATTACAAACCAGACGTTTGCAGCTAGAGTAGTCATTTACCACATTAACAATGTATAGACTGTATTTCTTAATCATTTAATGTTAGCTTCATTTAAAAAACAGTGCTTTTCTTTAAAAAATAAGGACATTTCTAAGTGACCCTAAACTTTTGAACGGTGGTGTACCTTTATTTGCCAGAGGTGCTGGTCAATGTACACCACATCAGAGTCCATTTCCGCAAGTAGGCACAGTTGTCGCCTCTGCAGCAATACTGCAGCAGCTCATGCAAGTGCCAGCTCACCGACTCGTGTGCGACTTCAATACACACTGGAAATCCACACTGCACATGCTAGCAAGGCTTTGTTAGCAGAAGAGTCTAGTGGTTGAGTACCATTTCAAACACGCCCGTTGATATTCTGGTCAGCCTACACACATAACAACTGAAAAGTGGGCAAAGATGTCTGACATTTATGCGGTCCTCCAAGACTTTGAAGACTCCACAAAGATGATGAGCGGCAATGACAACAAAGTCAGCACAACATACTGGTTCTGTGCCTACTTAAACAATTGCTGCTTACAATTAAACATGAATCTTGTGGACCAGGTGGGGATAGAGGAAGACATAACACAGAGAGATTGTAGCCAGCCCAACCTCATGTCATCTGCTCAGCAAGGACTGGGCATTAATGAGGTGGACGCTGAGGAGGAGAAATAGGAGCTGGTGGCTAGCACAACAGAGACAAGTGGCCACACAACCTTCATCCTGTCTCTCTTATGTATTTGGGCTGAGGATGGGAATGAGGAGGAGAGGGAAAAGGAGGAGATGGAAAGTCGTCATCATGTTGGAAACAGGGAACTTTTGGTTGTATGGAGCTTGGCACATATGGCTGACTTTATGTACCACTGCTTTTACTGTGACATCACATTACATTCATCTTGGCCACAAAAGATTGCAGGTTGTTCACCCTGCTAGACCCATGCTACAAGGAGAACTTACTGCCTGTACCATGTGCCACGCCAGAGAGGCAACGGGAGATTAGGGAGGTTAATAAGTGGCTCAAGAATTGGTGTAGGAAGGAGGGGTTTGGGTTCCTGCAGAACTGGGCTGACTTCTCAGTTGGCTACAGGTTCTATGCTAGGGACGGGCTGCATCTCAATGGGGAAGGTGCAGCTGTGCTGGGGGAGAAAATGGCTAGAAGGTTGGAGGAGTGTTTAAACTAGGATTTGGGGGGGGAAGGTATTCATTTTATAGGAGGGGAAGATAGTGCAGATAGAGACCTGGGCACAAATAAGGAAGTTGGGGGTGGCGGTGGCATGGGGGGTGGGGTTAGAACAGTTAATAATGTAAGAAATAGAGGTACAGAGAGGAACATCAAGTGCATGTATACTAATGACAGAAGCCTCACCAACAAAATGGACGAATCAGAACTAATGTTGTTGGAGCATAATTATGACATGGTGGGGATATCTGAAATATGGCTGGATGAGAGCCATGACTGGGCTGTTAACTTGCAGGGCTATAGCCTGTTCAGAAATGACCGTACAGATAAGCGAGGGGGTGGGGTGTGTCTATATGTAAAATCGTCCTTAAAACCCATCCTGCGTGATAATATAGGTGAATTTAATGAAAATGTAGAATCCCTGTGGGTGGAGATAAGGGGAGGGGGAAAAATAATAAATTACTGATAGGGGTTTGTTATAAATCTCCAAAAATAATGGAAGCAATGGAGAATATCCTCGTAAAACAAATAGATGAAGCTGCGACTCAAGGAGAAGTCATTATTATGGGGGACTTCAACTACCCTGAAATAGATTGGGGAACAGAAACCTGCAGTTCCAGCAAAGGTAATCAGTTTTTGACAACTATGAGAGACAATTACCTTTAACAACTGGTTCAGGACCCAACAAGAAGGGGGTCACTGCTAGACCTAATATTAACCAACAGGCCAGACCGCATAGCAAATATAAGGGTTGGGGGTCACTTGGGAAATAGCGATCACAAAATAATAAGTTTTCATGTATCCTTTAAAAAGATGTGTAATAGAGGGGTTACAAGGACACAAAACTTCAGGAGGGCAAATTTCCAACGGATGAGAGAGGATCTTGGTGCAATTAACTGGAACGATATCCTGAGACACAAAAATACACAAAGAAAATGGGAGACATTTATTAGCATCCTGGATAGGACCTGTGCACAGTTTATACCATATGGGAATAAACATACTAGGAATAGGAGGAAACCACTATGGCTAAATAGAGCTGTAAGGGGCGCAATAAGTGACAAAAAGAAAGCATTTAGAGAATTAAAGGAAGTAGGTAGTGAGGAGGCATTAAATAAATACAAAAAATTAAATAAATTCTGTAAAAAAGCAAATCAAGGCAGCAAAGATTGAGACAGAGAGACTCATTGCCAGAGAAAGTAAAAATAATCCTAAAATATTCTTTAACTATATAAATAGTAAGAAACTAAAAAATGATAGTGTTGGCCCCCTTAAAAATAGTCTGGGTGAAATGGTGGATGAGGATGAGGAAAAAGCCAATATGCTAAATGACTTTTTTTCATCAGTATTTACACAAGAAAATCCCATGGCAGACAAAATGACTAGTGATAAAAATTCCCAATTAAATGTCACCTGCTTAACCCAGCAGGAAGTGCGGCGGCGTCTAAAAATCACTAAAATTGACAAATCTCCGGGCCCGGATGGGATACGCCCTCGAGTACTGCAGGAATTAAGTACAGTCATTGATAGACCATTATTTTTAATCTTTAAAGACTCCATAATAACAGGGTCTGTACCACAGGACTGGCGTATAGCAAATGTGGTGCCAATATTCAAAAAAAGGAAAAAAAAAATTGAACTCGGAAATTATAGGCCAGTAAGCTTAATCTCTACTGTGGGTAAAATCCTGGAGGACATTCTAAGGGACGCTATACTGGAGTATCTGAAGAGGAATAACCTCATGACCCAGTATCAGCACGGGTTTACTAGGGACCGTTCATGTCAGACTAATTTGATCAGTTTCTATGAATAGGTAAGTTCCGGACTGGACCAAGGGAACCCAGTGGATGTAGTGTATATGGACAATTCAAAAGCTTTTGATATCGTGCCACACAAAAGGCTGACACATAAAATGAGAATAATGGGGATAGGGGAAAATATGTGTAAGTGGGTTGAGAGCTGGCTCAGGGATAGGAAACAAAGGGTGGTTATTAATGGAGCACACTCGGACTGGGTAGCGGTTAGCAGTGGGGTACCACAGGGGTCAGTATTGGGCCCTCTTCTTTTTAACATATTTATTAATGACCTTGTAGGGGGCATTCAGAGTAGAATTTCAATATTTGCAGATGACACTAAACTCTGCAGGGTAATCAATACAGAGGAGGACAATTTTATATTACAGGATGATTTATGTAAACTAGAAGCTTGGGCTGATAAATGGCAAATGAGCTTTAATGGGGATAAATGTAAGGTCATGCACTTGGGTAGAAGTTATAAGATGTATAATTATGTGCTTAATTCTAAAACTCTGGGCAAAACCGTCAATGAAAAAGACCTGGGTGTATGGGTGGATGACAAACTCATATTCAGTGGCCAGTGTCAGGCAGCTGCTACAAAGGCAAATACAATAATGGTATGCATTAAAAGAGGCATAGATGCTCATGAGGAGAACATAATTTTACCTCTATACAAGTCACTAGTTCGACCACACTTAGAATACTGTGCACTGTTCTTGTCTCCGGTGTATAAGAAAGACATAGCTGAACTGGAGCGGGTGCAGAGAAGAGCGACCAAGGTTATTAGAGGACTGGGGGGTCTGCAATACCAAGATAGGTTATTACACTTGGGGCTATTTAGTTTGGAAAAATGAAGACTAAGGGGTGATCTTATTTTAATGTATAAATATATGAGGGGACAGTACAAAGACCTTTCTGATGATCTTCTTAATCATAGACCTGAAACAGGGACAAGGGGGCATCCTCTGCGTTTGGAGGAAAAAAAGGTTTAAGCATAATAAAAGACACGTATTCTTTACTGTAAGAGCAGTGAGACTATGGAATTCTCTGCCGTATGATGTTGTAATGAGTGATTCATTACTTAAATTTAAGAGGGGACTGGATACCTTTATGGAAAAGTATAATGTTACAGGGTATATACACTAGATTCCTTGATAGGGCGTTGATCCAGGGAACTAGTCTGATTGCCGTATGTGGAGTCGGGAAGGATATTATTTCCCCAATGTGGAGCTTACTCTTTGTCACATGGGTTTTTTTTGCCTTCCTCTGGATCAACATGTGAGGGCATGTTAGATTAGGCTATGGGTTGAACTAGATGGACTTATAGTCTTCCTTCAACCTTAATAACTATGTAACTACGTAACTATGTAACTTTGCATCTCTCCTTCCTGAGGTGGAGAGGTCTTCTAAAATGATGCTTTTCCAGAAGGCTATTGTGGAAAATATGTTGAAAAAATTCCCCCCAGACAACAGAAGCACAGCAGAGGCAGGGGTACACTGTCAATGATGCGGGCCAATTCCATGAAACCAGCCAAGGCCTTGATTACCAGGTATTTTTGACAAGGAGCGAAAAGTTTTGAAAGATAGTCAAGCAATACCTGTCTGACCAAATCAGCTTAATCCCTAATTCTGCTATGACTTTTGAGTCTCAAAGCTGGACACCTGGCATGAGCTGTCCGTTTATGCCTTGGAGGTGTTGTGCTGCCATGCCGCTAGCATCTTGTCTGAGCAGGCTTTTAGTGCCTCCGGGGGGTCATAGCAGGCAGTCACTTTTGGCTGTCAACAGTGAATGCAGACAGTATGTCTTTGGAATAAGGAAGGAAACCGGAGAACCCGGAGGAAACTGCAAACATGGGGAGAACGTACAAACTCCTTGAAGATGTTGTCCTTGGTGGGATTTGAACCCAGGACCCCAGCACTGCAAGGCTGCAGTGATATCCACTGAGCCACCCTGCTGCTCCATAGATGTTTCTCATTATTTATTTCCTGGGAAAATATGGCTCTCAACCCGACACCTGAATAGTCTGTCTATACTACAAATTACTTATTGCAGCCAGGTGCAGCCAAGACCGGCTTCTTACACAGGTCGAGCTTCAACTCTTGTAACGCAATCTCTGCTTCAGAAAACCACTTGGTCATTGACATCTTTGTGCCCTTAAGAAAGTCAGTCAGGGGTGAGGCTATAATGGTGAAATTCAGGATAAACCGCTGATAGTATCCTAAAATTCCCAGAAATGCTATAACCAGTTTCTTGGAGACTGGTTGCTGCCAATTTTGGATTGCGTCTACTTTGTTTACTTATGGCTTTATTTTGACCCTCCTGACCATGTAGCTTAAAGCTTTAGTCACACTAAACAACTTACCAACGATCACGACCAGTGACACGACCTGGCCGTGATCGTTGGTAAGTCGTTGTGTGGTCGCTGGGGAGCTGTCACACAGACAGCTCTCTCCAGCGACCAACTATCAGGGGAAAGACTTCAGCATCGTTGAAACTGTCTTCAACGATGCCAAAGTCCCCCTGCAGCACCCGGGTAACCAGGGTAAACATCGGGTTACTAAGTGCAGGGCCGCGCTTAGTAACCCGATATTTACCCTGGTTACCATTGTAAAAGTTAAAAAAAAAACACTACATACTCACATTCTGATGTCTGTCATGTCCCCCGCCGGCATCCACAGGGTTAAAACTGCTTTCGGCAAGAGCGCTGCTAATGCACGCGCTGCTGCCGAGAGCTTCCCTGCACTGACTTGTCAGCGCCGGCAGTAACAGCGGTGACGTCACCGCTGTTCTCTGCTTTATGGCCGGCGCTGACACATTAGCAGCGCTCCTGCCGAAAGCAGTTTTAACCCTGTGGACGCCGGGGGACGTGACAGACATCAGAATGTGAGTATGTACTGTTTTTTTTTTCTACTTTTACAATGGTAACCAGGGTAAATATCGGGTTACTAAGCGCGACCCTGCACTTAGTAACCCGATATTTACCCTGGTTACAAGTGAACACATCGCTGGATCGGCGTCACACACGCCGATCCAGCGATGACAGCTGGTGATCAGCGACCAAAAATGGTCCTGATCATTCCCCAACGACCAACGATCTCCCAGCAGGGGCCTGATCGTTGGTTGCTGTCACACATAACGAGATCGTTAGCGGGATCGTTGCTATGTCACCAAAAGCGTGACGTTGCAACGATATCGTTAACAATATCATTATGTGTGACTCCCTCTTAAGTATTTGGCCTCCTCCTTCCCATGGCGCACTTCTTTGGGTTTATGTTAAACTCTTCCTTCCTCAGGTCATGCAGTGCCGCTTGGACCTTCTGTAGATGAATTTCTCATTCTGGGCTGAAGATCAAAATATTATCAAGGTAAGCAGCAGCGTACTTCTTATGAGGGTCTAGGATCTGATCCATGGCCCTCTGGAAGGTGGCTGGGGCTCCTTGCAGCTCAAAAGTCATTCTGTTGTATTGGTAGAAACCGTCAGGCCATCTTCTCCTTGGCACATTGAAACATTGGAATTTGCCAGTACCATTCTGTTGGGTTAAGGGCAGTGATGTATCTGTCAGACCCTAACCTCTCAATGAGTTCATTAACATGGGGCCTTGGATACACATCAAATTTGGACACCTCATTCAGCTTCCTATAATCATTACAAAACTACCATTCTCCATTGGGCTTTGACTCCTCAATAATGCACATGCTCAATATTCTCCTCACCTACTTCAAAATCAGCAGTGAGCTTTGGAAATTCGATACAGCTTTAGGTTTACCCGCACATGCGGTTCCATCAAAATCCTGCATGTGTCTGGTAACAGCCATGGTGAGATGACTTATGTTCTAAGATATGTTCATGGTTATTTTCTTTAACGTCATCACTAATGCTAGAAGTAAAGCATTTTAACAGCAGATAAGGGAAGTCAGATTAAACAATGTGAATGAAAGTGATTCTGTACTCAAGAAAACCTAAGATCCATTTGTTAGCCTGTAGGTGCCAAGAATGGTGGAAATCTAATCAGCACCGATACTTTTCATGCTATGAAAACATGATGTAATTGTTCTTGCATTTGAAAAATGATGTGCCGCGTGTCAAGAATGTATCAAGTGAACAGAACAGCAAAATAAATTATGGCTGTTGCACAACCCAGAGACACCTGAAATAAATGTGTCAGTCTTCATATACACACAGGACAGTTCAGAATACATAAAAATAGATAGCAATATTCTTGAAAAAAAGTTGCTTTACTTTTCACAGGTTCAAAAGAAATTGATGTTTACAAATATGTGACTTCTGGTTGTCCTATATTCATGAGTTTAGTAGAGAAAGTATGCAAATCAACTCTCTCGCAAAATGAAACTATATTGCAAATATCATCTGGGAGAGATACCACACAATGCCTAATTGTCAACAGGGAAATGGGCTGGCATCTATTGCCCAAATAACAGTTTCATAAAAAAGATTGCCATAAATATGTGTAAACAAACCAATTTTCGTTTTTGCAATTTCATGTTTTTCTTTTCTTTTTCAAAGAGCCAAGCTTTTATTAATGTTCTGTTGATGTACCTGTATGAGGTTTTATTTTTTGCAGTTGTAATTTTGAGTGACACCTTTAACTTTTACTTGAGGTGAAATGGTGAAAAAAAAAATAAAACTCTGCTATTTTTTGGACTTTTATGTTTTTTACTCTTTGCGTGGTAAAACTGACTTGGCAACATGATCAGGCCAGGGCTTGTTTTTTGTGGCAAGCTGAAATTTATATTGATATAATTTTGGAGTATGTGTGATGTTTTATCCCCTTTACCTCCGAAGGTTGTTTGCATGTTAATGATCAGGCCAATTTTTACAATTCTGACCACTGTCACTTTATGAGGTAATAACTCTGGAACGCTTCAACGGATCTCAGTGATTTTTTCGTGACATATTGTACTTCATGTTAGTGGTAAAAATTTATTTGGTATGACTTGCATTTATTTGTGAAAAAACAGAAATTTGGCAAAAATTGCTGTCAGAATCAGCTGACAACCGGCAGTGATCGCCAGCACACAACCCTTGTGCGCGGGCGATTGCGCAGATGTAATACATGGACGGATTATTAGATCTGATTTAAGAAAGGGCTTAATTGTTTTTTCTACATTTTGGGAAGGAGATATGGTGACTGAAAAATTGAAATTTTGGTACTTCGATTTTTTTCTTTTCACTATTTACTGTTTGGATTAATTTCAGATTTGAATAGGCCTTTCATGGATATGATGATACCAATTATTTTCATAATTTAATTTTGAATTTGGATAAAAGGATGAAAGGGGTAATTTAAATTTTAATATTGTTAATTTTAATACTGTAAAAAATATTTATTACTTTATTTACTTTAGCAAGACTTCAAGACCAAAATGGCAGTTGGTGGGACCTTGAGTAAGCACCCCGGCTGCCATGTTAACACATCTGCACAATTGTCAATGGATGTCAATATACATATGCATAGATAACCAAGATATTTCAGTTGTTAAACAGCAGAAATTGGAAGTAGCTCCAGTCATTGTTATTATAGGCATATACCGACTGTATAACACCGCTGGCATTTGCCACATGGGGAACCTGGTGCAGACGTTCAGCTTTGTCCAAATGGTCCAAGGGTTCATCTTTGTATACTACATAAATAATGTACTGATAAGGCTACTTTCACACTAGCATCGGAATTCGGCCCGTCGCATTGCGTAGGGCTGAGATTCCGATGCTAGCGTTGTTAGCGCTGCACAACGGGTGCAGCGGATGCATTTCTCCGGCGCATCTGCTGCCCCATTGTGAGGTGCGGGGAGGCGGGGTCGGAGTTCCGGCCGCGCATGCGCGGTCAGAAAAAGCGGTCCGTCAGGAACAAAAAACGTTACATTTAACTTTTTTGCTGCCGGCGGTCCGCCACAACACGGCGCAACCGTCGCACGACAGTTGCGACGTGTGGCAAAGCGTCACAATACGTCGCTAATGTTAATCTATGGGGCAAAAACACATCCTGCAAACAACTTTGCAGGATGCGTTTTTTGCCATAAACGACGCATTGCGACGTCTGGCAAAAAACGCCAGTGTGAAAGTAGCCTAGCCTATTAACAAACTAAATATATTGAAGAAATGGATAAGAACATACCGGTATATCTATGTTAGTTATAAAATATAATATTTCAAAACACGTTAAAAAAGGCTCAATGAGTACATAAAAGAGGCAGCACAAAGCAGCAGGAGGAGATGGAGCCAATATAGTAAACAGTCACAATGTGTAAAGTATGTAAAGTGCTAAATAGTACAAGTCCCATAAGTGTATAACAACTGTGACCGCATGTTACATCAAGCAATACTGATGATGTAATGGAGAACAAACAGATTATGCAAACCTGTATTCATTCCCTCTTGCTGGAATGGTGGCATGTTCCGACAAGTATTTCGGACTATCAGTGTATAAGAAAAAGAGTCACACAGAGCTGCAGTAAAAATGGAGGGATAGGATAGTAGCTTAAGCTATTTATAAGACAGATGTTGTTTTTCTGACTACTTCAGACTTCAGTTTAGACATTTTTGCATCATTTTAATTGAGTGTTTAAGCTAATAAACAAATTTGGTTTATGAGTTTAATCAAAGATTCTTTTTTTCCCTTCTGCAGTCAGCATGTACTTGCACTGCATAACAGGCTGCAGAATGCTGTCAGTAATTTTTTTTTCTTCATGCACAAGCTAAATGCAAATAAAAAATAATTGCAAAGATGTACAAAACCTTAAATGTTTTTATTTGAATTATTTAGCCTAAAGTTTGCATAAGATATGTCAAGGTCATGTTTATTTTACTATTCACTCTATCTTCCTTTCACATTCCACCCACCTCTTCTATCATTGATTGCGATCACTAGCTGTACTTGAACTATGCCGGAGTACATAGTAACTTATATAGCTTTCAGTTTGCTACTTATGACTATGGTGAAGGGATTAATATTCTTGGTTGTCAAGAAAGGGTTGCATACTCCAGCTTAGTGATTTATTCACTATATTAATGAATGCTTGTCAATCAACAAACCAGATAAGATAGCTTCATCAAATAAGACTGTTTTTCCTTAGATTTCATTAGCAAACTATTCGTGTTGACACCTTCAACAGGGACCGCCAAGATACCCACTCTTAAGTTTGGCTCCAGGAGAATTTTTGAAATGAAAAATAATGAAGCGCAAGGAATTTTATAGACTTCATCATCAGGCTGTGCTTCCTTCTTCACTAGTGGCCAGCTTCCACGGTAACGTGGCAAGCTCCTCTAATTTCACATGCATAGGCTTTGTAGACTGACGGAGTATTCAATTAGTACAGAATTGTTACTGGCTACCATATTCCTTGACTCCGTGAGACACAAAACTAACCAAGCACTGCTTTATTGCTGGGCCCTGTTACCTATCGCCCATGATGCTTCTCCTGTCTAACTCTACTCTACTATCACATACATTCAGTTATGTTGTTCCATAGTGCTTGTCCGCATCTTTAGCTCTTTTGTATCAAGATGTCTGTCCATACAGTAAATGAAGAGAGGAAAAAAAATAGTTCACCCAGGTTCTAGGCGTATGAAGCATGGAATCCAAGGGACCACTTGTAGAGTAAACAAAGAAGAAAATATCTAGCTTCATAAAAAAAATTGGATGTTTATTGAAAAATTAGTATAAAAATGTTTTTTCTATTCATGATATTACAGAGGCATAGTACTTAAAACACATACTGTGCTCTTAGTCAGAGCTTCATCCAAAATGACAGCAAGACATTTAAATGGGCAAGCACTAATGAAAGCACATGAAACATGTCACATGACAAGAATATAAAAGCAACAATTACAACAAAAAAAGCATATGTAAACCACTATGTTTAGTAATTAAAAATTAGTTTGCTACGTATATTCAGTCCATTCGGATTGCATGTATCAAAATTAAACATAAAGTATACTTCACGATCGAGCAGATATTTCCTAATGCCTCCACCCCTTGAGGTTACTGGCAGTCTTTCAATGTCAAATACTTAAAGAGAGGAAGTTTCATGATGATGCTGTTGAATAAAATGCCTGGACGCACAACAAATTGCACGGTTAGTATCAGATGTGTTGTATATATACAGTTGAAACCAGAAGTTTACATAAAATATATAAAAAGACATATATGCATGTTTTTCTCAATATCTGACATGAAATCAGAATAAACCTTTCCGGTTTTAGGTCAATTAGGATTACCATAATCAGTGGCGTAACTACCACGGTCGCAGCAGTCGCCACTGCGACCGGGCCCGGGGGAAGTCAGGGGCCCCGGCAGGTCAGATGCACGCCGACACCAGCAAAAAGTTAAAAACTGTTGCCGTGCAGGTGATTCCTCCCGCACGGCAACAGACAGACCGGCCCTCCACCTGAACTGCCGGGCGCACACATCAGATCAGCAGCCGACGCCTGATCTGAAAGGAAGAGCTGAAGATCCTGTGGTGACGTCATCACTATCATAGGGCTTTCACCATTTATCAGCTCCGCCTCCTGATCACATGACGATGACGTCACCACAGGTCCTTCAGCTCTCAGCAGCTCAGTCCTGGTTGTGTGCAGCTCGTGTTCTCTGGTATCAACCAGCAGCAGATTTCCGGTTCCTGCTGTTCTGGTGAGATGTGGAGACAGGGGCAGAATGTGGAGACGGATGGGGCAGAATGTGGAGACGGATGGGGCAGAATGTGGAGACGGATGGGGCAGAATGTGGAGACGGATGGGGCAGAATGCGGAGACGGATGGGGCAGAATGGGGAGACGGATGGGGCAGAATGCGGAGACGGATGGGGCAGAATGCGGAGTCGGATGGGGCAGAGTGCGGAGTCGGATGGGGCAGAGTGCGGAGTCGGATGGGGCAGAGTGAGGAGTCGGATGGGGCAGAGTGAGGAGTCGGATGGGGCAGAGTGAGGAGTCGGATGGGGCAGAGTGAGGAGTCGGATGGGGCAGAGTGTGGAGTCGGATGGGGCAGAGTGCGGAGTCGGATGGGGCAGAGTGAGGAGTCGGATGGGGCAGAGTGAGGAGTCGGATGGGGCAGAATGAGGAGTCGGATGGGGCAGAGTGTGGAGTCGGATGGGGCAGAGTGCGGAGTCGGATGGGGCAGAGTGGGGAGTCGGATGGGGCAGAGTGAGGAGTCGGATGGGGCAGAATGCGGAGACGGATGGGGCAGAGTGCGGAGACGGATGGGGCAGAGTGAGGAGTCGGATGGGGCAGAGTGAGGAGTCGGATGGGGCAGAGTGAGGAGTCGGATGGGGCAGAGTGCGGAGTCTGATGGGGCAGAGTGCGGAGTCAGATGGGGCAGAGTGCGGAGTCGGATGGGGCAGGAGCATGGGCAGGATGTGGATTTGGGTGAAAAATATTTTGGCGGGGGGGGCCCCATTTGAAAGTTCGCACCGGGGCCCATAACTTTGTAGTTACGCCACTGACCATAATTATTAATATTTGCCAAATGCCAGAATGATGAGAGAGAGAATGTTTTAAGGCATTTTTATTACTTACTGCAAAGACAAAAGTTTACATACATTTCATTAGTATCTGGTATCATTGCCCTGAAACGGAAAGACATGGAACGAACGTTTGGAATATCCCTCTCACATTATTGGTCGGAATTCGGGCCCATTCCTCCTGACAAAACTGGTGTAACTGATAATTTATACAATGTGATTTTCTGGATTTTAGTTTTGATATTTCATCTCTCCATGTTAAAATGAACCTACCAGTAAAATTATAGACTGTTCATGTCTTTCTCAGTGGGCAAACTTACAAAATCAGCAAGGGATCAAAACTTATTTCCCCCCACTATATCATGTGATGAACAAATGATGACACTGTATATACTACATTTATTGCAGTTCATATAATGTGTAATGGAGCGCCCCCAAGGGCTAGGGGAACTCGGTACCAGTCCTTCGGTTCTCAAGGGGGATGTCACGGTGGCTGACCCTGTCCGTGGCCCTCAGGATGTCCGTTGTTAAAGGGGTATTTGGTCAAGGTGACCGACCCTGCTTAGGGGTCCACTGGGGTGATGTTATGGCAGCTAGATGGTATACTTTCCCACAGGTGAAGTGTGTCCCCGGGCTTCCCAGAGTGTAGATGGTGGATGGTGTGAGGCTCAGTGAAGAACAAGGACACAAGGTTGCAGTCTCTTTACCTTTTTACTGAAGGCTTCAGCATCCACAGTCCAGAGCACCAGATCACGGGGCAGGCAGACTCCGGCCGGTTTGGAGGCAAATACAGAGTCCCCTTATCCAGGTAGAAATCAGTAGCCTTCCTCTAGCACCTGGATGTTGTAGTACCTTACTGCTGAGCCTCTCGTAAGGTCCTCACAACTCTTGTAGATGTTTTAGATGTTATGTCTCTCTCTCTGTCCCCAGATGGATAGGAATAAACCCATATGACTGGTGGCCTGAGGCTTTTTACAGGGACTCTAGCAAGCCCCAGCCCCCACAAGTTGCCACCGTGCCTCTTGGGTATAGGTGCGGATCAGCAATGTACAATTAACTGTCCTGCCGGTCTCTGGAGCAAGGCATGGAGACTAGGGTTGAGCGACCTTGACCTTTTTAGAGTCGAGTCGGGTTTCGCGAAACCTGACTATCTCAAAAGTCGAGTCGAGTGGAATCGGCCGATTATCGCGAAAAGTCGGGGATCGACCGAAACACGAAACCCAATGCAAGTCAATGGGAGAGCATAGTCGGCAGTGAGTAGAGGCCAGGAAAACATGTACAGAGCCCATTTTAATGGCAAAAACATCCATTCTTGTTACTGAAGCTTGTCAATCTTAATTTAGCTTATAATAATTGTAAGGCATTTGAAATTGGGGGTCATTTGGCTAAAGTTGTGGGGGGTAGGGCTGGTTCAAGTAATTAGTGTGCCCAGTAAATCTGGACCACGTCATGGCAGTGGAGCAGGGAGAGGTAAGTATTTCAACTTTGCAAGTGCTGTGATCCTGAGCAAGCAGGGGGGGCCCACTCGTTGGCATTGGCACTGGCACAGGGCCCCTCAACGTACAGCGGTGTGTTTGCACGGCGGGGGCGCCTCCCACCGGCAGCAACACTTTTGCGTACTATGAGGGGCCCTGTGCCAGTGACGTCGCCAATGAGTATTCCTCCCCCCACCTGATGAAGGAACCTGCACCATCATCTGCACCTTCCTCTTTGTCCCCGTGTAAGGTGGTATGGTATGCGGGAAGGGGGACCTGACTTTCAGCAGGGTCACAATCTTGCAGTGTAGCGTGCACGGGGAATGTTGCATTATGGTTCAATGTACCAGCAGACTCATCTATCACTGGCTGGGCAATGGGCAGGATGAGGGGGAAACAGATATGGGCCCAAAGAATAAAGTGGGCTAAATGCAGTTCAAAATTGGTAACAGGACTAACCAGGGGGCATTGTTTTGTTCAGTGGAGGACAACTGGAATGAGAGGCTGACACAGACAGTAGGCCCAAATCAGTAAGTATTCTAAATGCAGTTCAAAACAGTAGTAAACCGGCGGCACAGCTTTGTTCACTGTAGGAGAACAGCAAGGAGCGGCAGACACAGATAGAAGGCCCCAACCCAACTAGTAGGCCTAATGCAGTGTTGTTTTCAACAACTACTAAATGAGAGCCAGAAGATCGAAGCAATGGAGAGGAGACCTGGGGAACACCTTGGAGTGGAAGACACCGTCCCTACACCCCAGACCCAACTTGTAGGCCGAATGCAGTGTTGTTTTCAACAACTACTTAAGAAGAGCCAGAAGATCGAAGCAATGGAGAGGCAACCTGGGGAACACCTTGGAGTGGAACACACCGTCTCTACACCCCAGACCCACCTTGTAGGCCGAATGCAGTGTTGTTTTCAACAACTACTAAACAAGAGCTTTAAGATTGAAGCAAGGGAGAGGAAACCTGGGGAACACCTTGGAGCGGAAGACACCGTCTCTACACCCCAGACCCAACTTGTAGGCCGAATGCATTGTTGTTTTCAACAACTACTAAACAAGAGCTTTAAGATTGAAGCAATGGAGAGGCAACCTGGAGAACACCTTGGAGCGGAAGACACCGTCTCTACACCCCAGACCCAACTTGTAGGCCGAATGCAGTGTTGTTTTCAACAACTACTTAAGAAGAGCTTTAAGATTGAAGCAATGGAGAGGAAACCTGGAGAACACCTTGGAGCGGAAGACACCGTCTCTACAACCCAGACCCAACTTGTAGGCCGAATGCAGTGTTGTTTTCAACAACTACTAAACAAGAGCTTTAAGATTGAAGCAATGGAGAGGCAACCTGGGGAACACCTTGGAGTGGAACACACCGTCTCTACACCCCAGACCCAACTTGTAGGCCGAATGCAGTGTTGTTTTCATCAACTACTAAGCAAGAGCTTTAAGATTGAAGCAATGGAGAGGCAACCTGGAGAACACCTTGGAGTGGAAGACACCGTCTCTACACCCCAGACCCAACTTGTAGGCCTAATGCAGTGTTGTTTTCAACAACTACTAAACGAGAGCCAGAAGATTGAAGCAATGGAGAGGCAACCTGGAGAACACCTTGGAGCGGAAGACACCGTCTCTACACCCCAGACCCAACTTGTAGGCCGAATGCAGTGTTGTTTTCAACAACTACTAAACAAGAGCTTTAAGATTGAAGCAATGGAGAGGCAACCTGGAGAACACCTTGGAGCGGAAGACACTGTCTCTACACCCCAGACCCAACTTGTAGGCCGAATGCAGTTTTACATAGTAACATAGTAACATAGTTAGTAAGGCCGAAAAAAGACATTTGTCCATCCAGTTCAGCCTATATTCCATCATAATAAATCCCCAGATCTACGTCCTTCTACAGAACCTAATAATTGTATGATACAATATTGTTCTGCTCCAGGAAGACATCCAGGCCTCTCTTGAACCCCTCGACTGAGTTCGCCATCACCACCTCCTCAGGCAAGCAATTCCAGATTCTCACTGCCCTAACAGTAAAGAATCCTCTTCTATGTTGGTGGAAAAACCTTCTCTCCTCCAGACGCAAAGAATGCCCCCTTGTGCCCGTCACCTTCTTTGGTATAAACAGATCCTCAGCGAGATATTTGTATTGTCCCCTTATATACTTATACATGGTTATTAGATCGCCTCTCAGTCGTCTTTTTTCTAGACTAAATAATCCTAATTTCGCTAATCTATCTGGGTATTGTAGTTCTCCCATCCCCTTTATTAATTTTGTTGCCCTCCTTTGTACTCTCTCTAGTTCCATTATATCCTTCCTGAGCACCGGTGCCCAAAACTGGACACAGTACTCCATGTGCGGTCTAACTAGGGATTTGTACAGAGGCAGTATAATGCTCTCATCATGTGTATCCAGACCTCTTTTAATGCACCCCATGATCCTGTTTGCCTTGGCAGCTGCTGCCTGGCACTGGCTGCTCCAGGTAAGTTTATCATTAACTAGGATCCCCACGTCCTTCTCCCTGTCAGATTTACCCAGTGGTTTCCCGTTCAGTGTGTAATGGTGATATTGATTCCCTCTTCCCATGTGTATAACCTTACATTTATCATTGTTAAACCTCATCTGCCACCTTTCAGCCCAAGTTTCCAACTTATCCAGATCCATCTGTAGCAGAATACTATCTTCTCTTGTATTAACTGCTTTACATAGTTTTGTATCATCTGCAAATATCGATATTTTACTGTGTAAACCTTCTACCAGATCATTAATGAATATGTTGAAGAGAACAGGTCCCAATACTGACCCCTGCGGTACCCCACTGGTCACAGCGACCCAGTTAGAGACTATACCATTTATAACCACCCTCTGCTTTCTATCACTAAGCCAGTTACTAACCCATTTACACACAATTTCCCCCAGACCAAGCATTCTCATTTTGTGTACCAACCTCTTGTGCGGCACGGTATCAAACGCTTTGGAAAAATCGAGATATACCACGTCCAATGACTCACCATGGTCCAGTCTATAGCTTACCTCTTCATAAAAACTGATTAGATTGGTTTGACAGGAGCGATTTCTCATAAACCCATGCTGATATGGAGTTAAACAGTTATTCTCATTGAGATAATCCAGAATAACATCCCTCAGAAACCCTTCAAATATTTTACCAACAATAGAGGTTAGACTTACTGGCCTATAATTTCCAGGTTCACTTTTAGAGCCCTTTTTGAATATTGGCACCACATTTGCTATGCGCCAGTCCTGCGGAACAGACCCTGTCGCTATAGAGTCACTAAAAATAAGAAATAATGGTTTATCTATTACATTACTTAGTTCTCTTAGTACTCGTGGGTGTATGCCATCCGGACCCGGAGATTTATCTATTTTAATCTTATTTAGCCGGTTTCGCACCTCTTCTTGGGTTAGATTGGTGACCCTTAACCCCTTTACCCCCAAGGGTGGTTTGCACGTCAATGACCAGGCCAATTTTTACAATTCTGACCACTGTCCCTTTATGAGGTTATAACTCCGAAACGCTTCAACGGATCCTGGTGATTCTGACATTGTTTTCTCGTGACATATTGTACTTCATGATAGTGGTAAAATTTCTTTGATAGTACCTGCGTTTATTTGTGAAAAAAACGTAAATTTGGCGAAAATTTTGAAAATTTCGCAATTTTCAAACTTTGAATTTTTATGCAATTAAATCACAGAGATATGTCACACAAAATACTTAAAGTAAAGTAACATTTCCCACATGTCTCCTTTACATCAGCATAATTTTGGAACCAATTTTTTTTTTTGTTAGGGAGTTATAAGGGTTAAAAGTTGACCAGCAATTTCTCATTTTTACAACACCATTTTTTTTTTAGGGACCACGTCTCATTTGAAGTCATTTTGACGGGTCTATATGATAAAAAATGCCCAAGTGTGACACCATTCTAAAAACTGCACCCCTCAAGGTGCTCAAAACCACATTCAAGAAGTTTATTAACCCTTCAGGTGTTTAATAGGAATTTTTGGAATGTTTAAATAAAAATGAACATTTAACTTTTTTACACAAAAAATTTACTTCAGCTCCAATTTGTTTTATTTTACCAAGGGTAACAGGAGAAATTGGACCCAAAAAGTTGTTGTCCAATTTGTCCTGAGTACGCTGATACCCCATATGTGGCAGTAAACCACTGTTTGGGCGCATGGGAGAGCTCGGAAGGGAAGGAGCGCTATTTGACTTTTCAATGCAAAATTGACAGGAATTGAGATGGGACGCCATGTTGCGTTTGGAGAGCCACTGATGTGCCTAAACATTGAAACCCCCCACAAGTGACACCATTTTGGAAAGTAGACCCCCTAAGGAACTTATCTGGATGTGTGGTGAGCACTTTGACCCACCAAGTGCTTCACAGAAGTTTATAATGCAGAACCGTAAAAATAAAAAATCATATTTTTTCACAAAAATTATATTTTTGCCCCCAATTTTTTATTTTTCCAAGGGTAAGAGAAGAAATTGGACCTCAAAAGTTGTTGTCCAATTTGTCCTGAGTACGCTGATACCCCATATGTGGCAGTAAACCACTGTTTGGGCGCATGGGAGAGCTCGGAAGGGAAGGAGCGCAGTTTGACTTTTCAATGCAAAATTGACAGAAATTGAGATGGGACGCCATGTTGCGTTTGGAGAGCCACTGATGTGCCTAAACATTGAAACCCCCCACAAGTGACACCATTTTGGAAAGTAGACCCCCTAAGGAACTTATCTGGATGTGTGGTGAGCACTTTGACCCACCAAGGGCTTCACAGAAGTTTATAATGCAGAGCCATAAAAATAAAACAAAATTTTTTTCCCACAAAAATTATTTTTTAGCCCCCAGTTTTGTATTTTCCCTAGGGTAACAGGAGAAATTGGACCCCAAAAGTTGTTGTCCAATTTGTCCTGAGTACGCTGATACCCCATATGTGGGGGGGAACCACCGTTTGGGCGCATGGGAGGGTTCGGAAGGGAAGGAGCGCCATTTGGAATGCAGACTTAGATGGAATGGTCTGCAGGCGTCACATTGCGTTTGCAGAGCCCCTAATGTACCTAAACAGTAGAAACCCCCCACAAGTGACACCATTTTGGAAAGTAGACCCCCTAAGGAACTCATCTTGATGTGTTGTGAGAGCTTTGAACCCCCAAGTATTTCACTGCAGTTTATAACGCAGAGCCATGCAAATAAAAAATATTTTTTTTTCCACAAAAATTATATTTTAGCCCCCAGTTTTGTATTTTTCCAAGGTTAGCAGGAGAAATTGGACCCTAAATGTTGTTGTCCAATTTGTCCTGAGTACGCTGATACCCGATATGTGGGGGGGAACCACCGTTTGGGCGCATGGGAGGGCTCGGAAGGGAAGGAGCATCATTTGGAATGCAGACTTAGATGGATTGGTCTGCAGGCGTCACATTGCGTTTGCAGAGCCCCTAATGTACCTAAACAGTAGAAACCCCCCACAAGTGACCCCATATTGGAAACTAGACCCCTCAATGAACTTATCTAGATGTGTTGTGAGAACTTTGAACCCCCAAGTGTTTCACTACAGTTTATAACGCAGAGCCGTGAAAATAAAAAATCTTTTTGTTTTCCCACAAAAATTATTTTTTAGCCCCCAGTTTTGTATTTTCCCAAGGGTAACAGGAGAAATTGGTCCACAAAAGTTGTTGTCCAATTTGTCCTGAGTACGCTGATACCCCATATGTTGGGGTAAACCCCTGTTTGGGCACACGGGAGAGCTCGGAAGGGAAGGAGCACTGTTTTACTTTTTCAACGCAGAATTGGCTGGAATTGAGATCGGACGCCATGTCGTGTTTGGAGAGCCCCTGATGTGCCGAAACAGTGGAAACCCCCCAATTATAACTGAAACCCTAATCTAAACACACCCCTAACCCTAATTCCAACGGTAACCCTAACCACACCTCTAACCCTGACACACCCCTAACCCTAATCCCAACCCTATTCCCAACTGTAAATGTAATCTAAACCCTAACCCTAACTTTAGCCCCAACCCTAACTGTAGCCCCAACCCTAACCCTAGCCCTAACCCTAGCCCTAACCCTAGCCCTAACCCTAGCCCTAGCCCTAACCCTAGCCCTAACCCTAGCCCTAACCCTAGCCCTAACCCTAGCCCTAGCCCTAGCCCTAACCCTAGCCCTAACCCTAGCCCTAGCCCTAACCCTAGCCCTAACCCTAGCCCTAATGGGAAAATGGAAATAAATACATTTTTTTTTATTTTTCCCTAACTAAGGGGGTGATGAAGGGGGGTTTGATTTACTTTTATAGCGAGTTTTTTAGCGGATTTTTATGATTGGCAGCCGTCACACACTGAAAGACCCTTTTTATTGCAAAAAATATTTTTTGCAATACCACATTTTGAGAGCTATAATTTTTCCATATTTTGGTCCACAGAGTCATGTGAGGTCTTGTTTTTTGCGGGACGAGTTGACGTTTTTATTGAAAACATTTTTGGGCACGTGACATTTTTTGATCGCTTTTTATTCCGATTTTTGTGAGGAAGAATGACCAAAAGCCAGCTATTCATGAATTTCTATTGGGGGAGGCGTTTATACCGTTCCGCGTTTGGTAAAATTGATAAATCAGTTTTATTCTTCGGGTCAGTACGATTACAGCGATACCTCATTTATATCATTTTTTTATGGTTTGGCGCTTTTATACGATAAAAACTATTTTACAGAAAAAATAATTATTTTTGCATCGCTTTATTCTCAGGACTATAACTTTTTTATTTTTTTGCTGATGATGCTGTATGGCGGCTCTTTTTTTGCGGGACAATATGACGCTTTCAGCGGTACCATGGTTATTTATATCTGTCCTTTTGATCGCGTGTTATTCCACTTTTTGTTCGGCGGTATGACAATAAAGCGTTGTTTTTTGCCTCGTTTTTTTTTTTTCTTTCTTACGGTGTTTACTGAAGGGGTTAACTAGTGGGACAGTTTTATAGGTCGGGTCGTTACGGACGCGGCGATACTAAATATGTGTACTTTTATTGTTTTTTTTTTTTTATTTAGATGAAGAAATGTATTTATGGGAATAATATTTTTTTTTTTTTCATTATTTTGGAATATTTTTTTTTATTTTTTTTACACATTTGGAAAATTTTTTTTTTACTTTTTTACTTTGTCCCAGGGGGGGACATCACAGATCAGTGATCTGACAGTTTGCACAGCACTCTGTCAGATCACTGATTTGACATGCAGCGCTGCAGGCTTCACAGTGCCTGCTCTGAGCAGGCTCTGTGAAGCCACCTCCCTCCCTGCAGGACCCGGATCCGCGGCCATCTTGGATCCGGGGCTGGAGGGAGCAGGGAGGGAGGTGAGACCCTCGCAGCAACGCGATCACATCGCGTTGCTCCGGGGGTCTCAGGGAAGCCCGCAGGGAGCCCCCTCCCTGCGCGGTGCTTCCCTGCACCGCCGGCACATCGCGATCATCTTTGATCGCGGTGTGCCAGGGGTTAATGTGCCGGGGGCGGTCCGTGACCGCTCCTGGCACATAGTGCCGGATGTCAGCTGCGATAAGCAGCTGACACCCGGCCGCGATCGGCCGTGCTCCCCCCGTGAGCGCGGCCGATCGGCTATGACGTACTATCCCGTCCAGGGTCAGATAAGCCCAGGGCACCTCGACGGGATAGTACGTCTAAGGTCACAGAGGGGTTAATATAGGGTTTTCATTGTTTCTTGGGATTTCACCTAGCATTTCATTTTCCACCGTGAATACCGTGGAGAAGAAGGTGTTTAATATGTTAGCTTTTTCCTCGTCATCTACAACCATTCTTTCCTCACTATTTTTTAAGGGGCCTACATTTTCAGTTTTTATTCTTTTACTATTGATATAGTTGAAGAACAGTTTGGGATTAGTTTTACTCTCCTTAGCAATGTGCTTCTCTGTTTCCTTTTTGGCAGCTTTAATTAGTTTTTTAGATAAAGTATTTTTCTCCCTATAGTTTTTTAGAGCTTCAATGGTGCCATCCTGCTTTAGTAGTGCAAATGCTTTCTTTTTACTGTTAATTGCCTGTCTTACTTCTTTGTTTAGCCACATTGGGTTTTTCCTATTTCTAGTCCTTTTATTCCCACAAGGTATAAACCGCTTACACTGCCTATTTAGGATGTTCTTAAACATTTCCCATTTATTATCTGTATTCTCATTTCTGAGGATATTGTCCCAGTCTACCAGATTAAGGGCATCTCTAAGCTGTTCAAACTTTGCCTTCCTAAAGTTCAATGTTTTTGTGACTCCCTGACAAGTCCCCCTAGTGAAAGACAGGTGAAACTGCACAATATTGTGGTCGCTATTTCCTAAATGCCCAACCACCTGCAGATTTGTTATTCTGTCAGGTCTATTAGATAGTATTAGGTCTAAAAGTGCTGCTCCTCTGGTTGGATTCTGCACCAATTGTGAAAGATAATTTTTCTTGGTTATTAGCAGAAACCTGTTGCCTTTATGGGTTTCACAGGTTTCTGTTTCCCAGTTAATATCCGGGTAGTTAAAGTCCCCCATAACCAGGACCTCATTATGGGTTGCAGCTTCATCTATCTGCTTTAGAAGTAGACTTTCCATGCTTTCTGTTATATTTGGGGGTTTGTAACAGACCCCAATGAGAATTTTGTTACCATTTTTCCCTCCATGAATTTCAACCCATATGGACTCGACATCCTCATTCCCTTCGCTAATATCCTCCCTTAAAGTGGACTTTAGACAAGACTTTACATAGAGACAAACCCCTCCTCCTCTCCGATTTTTACGATCCTTTCTAAACAGACTGTAACCCTGTAAGTTAACTGCCCAGTCATAGCTTTCATCTAACCATGTCTCGGTTATTCCCACTATGTCAAAGTTACCTGTAGATATTTCTGCTTCTAGTTCTTCCATCTTGTTTGTCAGGCTTCTGGCGTTTGCGAGCATGCAGTTTAGAGGATTTTGTTTTGTTCCAATCTCCTCACTGTGGATTGTTTTAGAAATGTTCTTACCTCCCTTCTGAGTATGTTTTCCTGGGTCGTCTTTGTTCGAGTCTAATGTTTTTCTTCCCGTCCCCTCTTCTTCTAGTTTAACGCCCTAAGTTTTCAACAACTAATTAAGAAGAGCTTTAAGATTGAAGCAATGGAAAGGAAACCTGGAGAACACCATGGAGCGGAAGACACTGTCTCTACAACCCAGACCCAACTTGTAGGCTGAATGCAGTGTTGTTTTCAACAACTACTAAACAAGAGCTTTAAGATTGAAGCAATGGAGAGGCAACCTGGGGAACACTTTGGAGTGGAACACACCGTTTCTACACCCCAGACCCAAATTGTAGGCCGAATGCAGTGTTGTTTTCAACAACTACTAAACAAGAGCTTTAAGATTGAAGCAATGGAGAGAAAACCTGGAGAACACCTTGGAGTGGAAGACACCGTCTCTACACCCCAGACCCAACTTGTAGGCCGAATGCAGTGTTGTTTTCAACAACTACTAAACGAGAGCCAGAAGATCGAATCAATGGAGAGGCAACCTGGGGAACACCTTGGAGCGGAAGACACCGTCTCTACACCCCAGACCCAACTTGTAGGCCTAATGCAGTGTTGTTTTCAACAACTACTTAAGAAGAGCCAGAAGATCGAAGCAATAGAGAGGCAACCTGGGGAACACCTTGGAGTGGAACACACCGTCTCTACACCCCAGACCCAACTTGTAGGCCGAATGCAGTGTTGTTTTCAACAACTACTAAACAAGAGCTTTAAGATTGAAGCAAGGGAGAGGAAACCTGGGTAACACCTTGGAGCGGAAGACACCGTCTCTACACCCCAGACCCAACTTGTAGGCCGAATGCAGTGTTGTTTTCAACAACTACTAAACAAGAGCTTTAAGATTGAAGCAATGGAGAGGCAACCTGGAGAACACCTTGGAGCGGAAGACACCGTCTCTACACCCCAGACCCAACTTGTAGGCCGAATGCAGTGTTGTTTTCAACAACTACTTAAGAAGAGCTTTAAGATTGAAGCAATGGAGAGGAAACCTGGAGAACACCTTGGAGCGGAAGACACCGTCTCTACAACCCAGACCCAACTTGTAGGCCGAATGCAGTGTTGTTTTCAACAACTACTAAACAAGAGCTTTAAGATTGAAGCAATGGAGAGGCAACCTGGGGAACACCTTGGAGTGGAACACACCGTCTCTACACCCCAGACCCAACTTGTAGGCCGAATGCAGTGTTGTTTTCAACAACTACTAAGCAAGAGCTTTAAGATTGAAGCAATGGAGAGGCAACCTGGAGAACACCTTGGAGTGGAAGACACCGTCTCTACACCCCAGACCCAACTTGTAGGCCTAATGCAGTGTTGTTTTCAACAACTACTAAACGAGAGCCAGAAGATTGAAGCAATGGACAGGCAACCTGGAGAACACCTTGGAGCGGAAGACACCGTCTCTACACCCCAGACCCAACTTGTAGGCCGAATGCAGTGTTGTTTTCAACAACTACTAAACAAGAGCTTTAGGATTGAAGCAATGGAGAGGCAACCTGGAGAACACCTTGGAGCAGAAGACACTATCTCTACACCCCAGACCCAACTTGTAGGCCGAATGCAGTGTTGTTTTCAACAACTACTTAAGAAGAGCTTTAAGATTGAAGCAATGGAAAGGAAACATGGAGAACACCTTGGAGCGGAAGACACTGTCTCTACAACCCAGACCCAACTTGTAGGCCGAATGCAGTGTTGTTTTCAACAACTACTAAACAAGAGCTTTAAGATTGAAGCAATGGAGAGGAAACCTGGAGAACACCTTGGAGTGGAAGACACCGTCTCTACACCCCAGACCCAACTTGTAGGCCGAATGCAGTGTTGTTTTCATCAACTACTAAACGAGAACCAGAAGATCGAAGCAATGGAGAGGCAACCTGGGGAACACCTTGGAGCGGAAGACACCGTCTCTACACCCCAGACCCAACTTGTAGGCCTAATGCAGTTTTGTTTTCAACAACTACTATACGAGCGCCAGAAGACTGAAGCAATGGAGAGGCAACCTGGGGAACACCATGGAGTGGAAGACACCGTCTCTACACCCCAGACCCAACTTGTAGGCCGAATGCAGTGTTGTTTTCAACAACTACTAAACAAGAGCTTTAAGATTGAAGCAATGGAGAGGCAACCTGGAGAACACCTTGGAGCGGAAGACACCGTCTCTACACCCCAGACCCAACTTGTAGGCCGAATGCAGTGTTGTTTTCAACAACTACTTAAGAAGAGCTTTAAGATTGAAGCAATGGAGAGGAAACCTGGAGAACACCTTGGAGCGGAAGACACCGTCTCTACAACCCAGACCCAACTTGTAGGCCGAATGCAGTGTTGTTTTCAACAACTACTAAACAAGAGCTTTAAGATTGAAGCAATGGAGAGGCAACCTGGGGAACACCTTGGAGTGGAACACACCGTCTCTACACCCCAGACCCAACTTGTAGGCTGAATGCAGTGTTGTTTTCAACAACTACTAAACAAGAGCTTTAAGATTGAAGCAATGGAGAGGCAACCTGGAGAACACCTTGGAGCGGAAGACACCGTCTCTACACCCCAGACCCAACTTGTAGGCCGAATGCAGTGTTGTTTTCAACAACTAATAAACAAGAGCTTTAAGATTGAAGCAGTGGAGAGGCAACCTGGAGAACACCTTGGAGCGGAAGACACTGTCTCTACACCCCAGACCCAACTTGTAGGCCGAATGCAGTGTTGTTTTCAACAACTACTTAAGAAGAGCTTTAAGATTGAAGCAATGGAAAGGAAACCTGGAGAACACCTTGGAGCGGAAGACACTGTCTCTACAACCCAGACCCAACTTGTAGGCCGAATGCAGTGTTGTTTTCAACAACTACTAAACAAGAGCTTTAAGATTGAAGCAATGGAGAGGAAACCTGGAGAACACCTTGGAGTGGAAGACACCGTCTCTACACCCCAGACCCAACTTGTAGGCCGAATGCAGTGTTGTTTTCATCAACTACTAAACGAGAGCCAGAAGATCGAAGCAATGGAGAGGCAACCTGGGGAACACCTTGGAGCGGAAGACACCGTCTCTACACCCCAGACCCAACTTGTAGGCCTAATGCAGTGTTGTTTTCAACAACTACTATACGAGCGCCAGAAGACTGAAGCAATGGAGAGGCAACCTGGGGAACACCTTGGAGTGGAAGACACCGTCTCTACACCCCAGACCCAACTTGTAGGCCGAATGCAGTGTTGTTTTCAACAACTACTAAACAAGAGCTTTAAGATTGAAGCAATGGAGAGGCAACCTGGGGAACACCTTGGAGTGGAACACACCGTCTCTACACCCCAGACCCAACTTGTAGGCTGAATGCAGTGTTGTTTTCAACAACTACTAAACAAGAGCTTTAAGATTGAAGCAATGGAGAGGAAACCTGGAGAACACCTTGGAGCGGAAGACACCGTCTCTACAACCCAGACCCAACTTGTAGGCCGAATGCAGTGTTGTTTTCAACAACTACTAAACAAGAGCTTTAAGATTGAAGCAATGGAGAGGCAACCTGGGGAACACCTTGGAGTGGAACACACCGTCTCTACACCCCAGACCCAACTTGTAGGCTGAATGCAGTGTTGTTTTCAACAACTACTAAACAAGAGCTTTAAGATTGAAGCAATGGAGAGGCAACCTGGAGAACACCTTGGAGCGGAAGACACCGTCTCTACACCCCAGACCCAACTTGTAGGCCGAATGCAGTGTTGTTTTCAACAACTACTAAACAAGAGCTTTAAGATTGAAGCAATGGAGAGGCAACCTGGAGAACACCTTGGAGCGGAAGACACTGTCTCTACACCCCAGACCCAACTTGTAGGCCGAATGCAGTGTTGTTTTCAACAACTACTTAAGAAGAGCTTTAAGATTGAAGCAATGGAAAGGAAACCTGGAGAACACCTTGGAGCGGAAGACACTGTCTCTACAACCCAGACCCAACTTGTAGGCCGAATGCAGTGTTGTTTTCAACAACTACTAAACAAGAGCTTTAAGATTGAAGCAATGGAGAGGCAACCTGGGGAACACTTTGGAGTGGAACACACCGTTTCTACACCCCAGACCCAAATTGTAGGCCGAATGCAGTGTTGTTTTCAACAACTACTAAACAGGAGCTTTAAGATTGAAGCAATGGAGAGGAAACCTGGAGAACACCTTGGAGCGGAAGACACCGTCTCTACAACCCAGAACCAACTTGCAGGCCAAATGCAGTGTTGTTTTCAACAACTACTAAACAAGAGCTTTAAGATTGAAGCAATGGAGAGGCAACCTGGGGAACACCTTGGAGTGGAACACACCGTCTCTACACCCCAGACCCAACTTGTAGGCCGAATGCAGTGTTGTTTTCAACAACTACTAAGCAAGAGCTTTAAGATTGAAGCAATGGAGAGGCAACCTGGAGAACACCTTGGAGTGGAAGACACCGTCTCTACACCCCAGACCCAACTTGTAGGCCTAATGCAGTGTTGTTTTCAACAACTACTAAACGAGAGCCAGAAGATTGAAGCAATGGAGAGGCAACCTGGAGAACACCTTGGAGCGGAAGACACCGTCTCTACACCCCAGACCCAACTTGTAGGCCGAATGCAGTGTTGTTTTCAACAACTACTAAACAAGAGCTTTAAGATTGAAGCAATGGAAAGGAAACCTGGAGAACACCTTGGAGCGGAAGACACTGTCTCTACAACCCAGACCCAACTTGTAGGCCGAATGCAGTGTTGTTTTCAACAACTACTAAACAAGAGCTTTAAGATTGAAGCAATGGAGAGGCAACCTGGGGAACACTTTGGAGTGGAACACACCGTTTCTACACCCCAGACCCAAATTGTAGGCCGAATGCAGTGTTGTTTTCAACAACTACTAAACAAGAGCTTTAAGATTGAAGCAATGGAGAGAAAACCTGGAGAACACCTTGGAGTGGAAGACACCGTCTCTACACCCCAGACCCAACTTGTAGGCCGAATGCAGTGTTGTTTTCAACAACTACTAAACGAGAGCCAGAAGATCGAATCAATGGAGAGGCAACCTGGGGAACACCTTGGAGCGGAAGACACCGTCTCTACACCCCAGACCCAACTTGTAGGCCTAATGCAGTGTTGTTTTCAACAACTACTTAAGAAGAGCCAGAAGATCGAAGCAATAGAGAGGCAACCTGGGGAACACCTTGGAGTGGAACACACCGTCTCTACACCCCAGACCCAACTTGTAGGCCGAATGCAGTGTTGTTTTCAACAACTACTAAACAAGAGCTTTAAGATTGAAGCAAGGGAGAGGAAACCTGGGGAACACCTTGGAGCGGAAGACACCGTCTCTACACCCCAGACCCAACTTGTAGGCCGAATGCAGTGTTGTTTTCAACAACTACTAAACAAGAGCTTTAAGATTGAAGCAATGGAGAGGCAACCTGGAGAACACCTTGGAGCGGAAGACACCGTCTCTACACCCCAGACCCAACTTGTAGGCCGAATGCAGTGTTGTTTTCAACAACTACTTAAGAAGAGCTTTAAGATTGAAGCAATGGAGAGGAAACCTGGAGAACACCTTGGAGCGGAAGACACCGTCTCTACAACCCAGACCCAACTTGTAGGCCGAATGCAGTGTTGTTTTCAACAACTACTAAACAAGAGCTTTAAGATTGAAGCAATGGAGAGGCAACCTGGGGAACACTTTGGAGTGGAACACACCGTTTCTACACCCCAGACCCAAATTGTAGGCCGAATGCAGTGTTGTTTTCAACAACTACTAAACAGGAGCTTTAAGATTGAAGCAATGGAGAGGAAACCTGGAGAACACCTTGGAGCGGAAGACACCGTCTCTACAACCCAGAACCAACTTGCAGGCCAAATGCAGTGTTGTTTTCAACAACTACTAAACAAGAGCTTTAAGATTGAAGCAATGGAGAGGCAACCTGGGGAACACCTTGGAGTGGAACACACCGTCTCTACACCCCAGACCCAACTTGTAGGCCGAATGCAGTGTTGTTTTCAACAACTACTAAGCAAGAGCTTTAAGATTGAAGCAATGGAGAGGCAACCTGGAGAACACCTTGGAGTGGAAGACACCGTCTCTACACCCCAGACCCAACTTGTAGGCCTAATGCAGTGTTGTTTTCAACAACTACTAAACGAGAGCCAGAAGATTGAAGCAATGGAGAGGCAACCTGGAGAACACCTTGGAGCGGAAGACACCGTCTCTACACCCCAGACCCAACTTGTAGGCCGAATGCAGTGTTGTTTTCAACAACTACTAAACAAGAGCTTTAAGATTGAAGCAATGGAAAGGAAACCTGGAGAACACCTTGGAGCGGAAGACACTGTCTCTACAACCCAGACCCAACTTGTAGGCCGAATGCAGTGTTGTTTTCAACAACTACTAAACAAGAGCTTTAAGATTGAAGCAATGGAGAGGCAACCTGGGGAACACTTTGGAGTGGAACACACCGTTTCTACACCCCAGACCCAAATTGTAGGCCGAATGCAGTGTTGTTTTCAACAACTACTAAACAAGAGCTTTAAGATTGAAGCAATGGAGAGAAAACCTGGAGAACACCTTGGAGTGGAAGACACCGTCTCTACACCCCAGACCCAACTTGTAGGCCGAATGCAGTGTTGTTTTCAACAACTACTAAACGAGAGCCAGAAGATCGAATCAATGGAGAGGCAACCTGGGGAACACCTTGGAGCGGAAGACACCGTCTCTACACCCCAGACCCAACTTGTAGGCCTAATGCAGTGTTGTTTTTAACAACTACTTAAGAAGAGCCAGAAGATCGAAGCAATAGAGAGGCAACCTGGGGAACACCTTGGAGTGGAACACACCGTCTCTACACCCCAGACCCAACTTGTAGGCCGAATGCAGTGTTGTTTTCAACAACTACTAAACAAGAGCTTTAAGATTGAAGCAAGGGAGAGGAAACCTGGGGAACACCTTGGAGCGGAAGACACCGTCTCTACACCCCAGACCCAACTTGTAGGCCGAATGCAGTGTTGTTTTCAACAACTACTAAACAAGAGCTTTAAGATTGAAGCAATGGAGAGGCAACCTGGAGAACACCTTGGAGCGGAAGACACCGTCTCTACACCCCAGACCCAACTTGTAGGCCGAATGCAGTGTTGTTTTCAACAACTACTTAAGAAGAGCTTTAAGATTGAAGCAATGGAGAGGAAACCTGGAGAACACCTTGGAGCGGAAGACACCGTCTCTACAACCCAGACCCAACTTGTAGGCCGAATGCAGTGTTGTTTTCAACAACTACTAAACAAGAGCTTTAAGATTGAAGCAATGGAGAGGCAACCTGGGGAACACCTTGGAGTGGAACACACCGTCTCTACACCCCAGACCCAACTTGTATGCCGAATGCAGTGTTGTTTTCAACAACTACTAAGCAAGAGCTTTAAGATTGAAGCAATGGAGAGGCAACCTGGAGAACACCTTGGAGTGGAAGACACCGTCTCTACACCCCAGACCCAACTTGTAGGCCTAATGCAGTGTTGTTTTCAACAACTACTAAACGAGAGCCAGAAGATTGAAGCAATGGAGAGGCAACCTGGAGAACACCTTGGAGCGGAAGACACTGTTTCTACACCCCAGACCCAACTTGTAGGCCGAATGCAGTGTTGTTTTCAACAACTACTAAACAAGAGCTTTAGGATTGAAGCAATGGAGAGGCAACCTGGAGAACACCTTGGAGCAGAAGACACTATCTCTACACCCCAGACCCAACTTGTAGGCCGAATGCAGTGTTGTTTTCAACAACTACTTAAGAAGAGCTTTAAGATTGAAGCAATGGAAAGCAAACCTGGAGAACACCTTGGAGCGGAAGACACTGTCTCTACAACCCAGACCCAACTTGTAGGCCGAATGCAGTGTTGTTTTCAACAACTACTAAACAAGAGCTTTAAGATTGAAGCAATGGAGAGGAAACCTGGAGAACACCTTGGAGTGGAAGACACCGTCTCTACACCCCAGACCCAACTTGTAGGCCGAATGCAGTGTTGTTTTCAACAACTACTAAACGAGAGCCAGAAGATCGAAGCAATGGAGAGGCAACCTGGGGAACACCTTGGAGCGGAAGACACCGTCTCTATACCCCAGACCCAACTTATAGGCCTAATGCAGTGTTGTTTTCAACAACTACTATACGAGCGCCAGAAGACTGAAGCAATGGAGAGGCAACCTGGGGAACACCTTGGAGTGGAAGACACTGTCTCTACAACCCAGGCCCAACTTGTAGGCCGAATGCAGTGTTGTTTTCAACAACTACTAAACAAGAGCTTTAAGATTGAAGCAATGGAGAGGCAACCTGGGGAACACTTTGGAGTGGAACACACCGTTTCTACACCCCAGACCCAAATTGTAGGCCGAATGCAGTGTTGTTTTCAACAACTACTAAACAAGAGCTTTAAGATTGAAGCAATGGAGAGGAAACCTGGAGAACACCTTAGAGTGGAAGACACCGTCTCTACACCCCAGACCCAACTTGTAGGCCGAATGCAGTGTTGTTTTCAACAACTACTAAACGAGAGCCAGAAGATCGAAGCAATGGAGAGGCAACCTGGGGAACACCTTGGAGCGGAAGACACCGTCTCTACACCCCAGACCCAACTTGTAGGCCTAATGCAGTGTTGTTTTCAACAACTACTAAACGAGCGCCAGAAGACTGAAGCAATGGAGAGGCAACCTGGGGAACACCTTGGAGTGGAAGACACCGTCTCTACACCCCAGACCCAACTTGTAGGCCGAATGCAGTGTTGTTTTCAACAACTACTAAACAAGAGCTTTAAGATTGAAGCAATGGAGAGGAAACCTGGAGAACACCTTGGAGCGGAAGACACCGTCTCTACAACCCAGACCCAACTTGTAGGCCGAATGCAGTGTTGTTTTCAACAACTACTAAACAAGAGCTTTAAGATTGAAGCAATGGAGAGGCAACCTGGGGAACACCTTGGAGTGGAACACACCGTCTCTACACCCCAGACCCAACTTGTAGGCCGAATGCAGTGTTGTTTTCAACAACTACTAAACAAGAGCTTTAAGATTGAAGCAATGGAGAGGCAACCTGGAGAACACCTTGGAGCGGAAGACACCGTCTCTACACCCCAGACCCAACTTGTAGGCCGAATGCAGTGTTGTTTTCAACAACTAGTTAAGAAGAGCTTTAAGATTGAAGCAATGGAGAGGAAACCTGGAGAACACCTTGGAGTGGAAGACACCGTCTCTACAACCCAGACCCAACTTGTAGGCCGAATGCAGTGTTGTTTTCAACAACTACTAAACAAGAGCTTTAAGATTGAAGCAATGGAGAGGCAACCTGGGGAACACCTTGGAGTGGAACACACCGTCTCTACACCCCAGACCCAACTTGTATGCCGAATGCAGTGTTGTTTTCAACAACTACTAAACAAGAGCTTTAAGATTGAAGCAATGGAGAGGCAACCTGGGGAACACCTTTGAGTGGAACACACCATCTCTACAACCCAGACCCAACTTGTAGGCCGAATGCAGTGTTGTTTTCAACAACTACTAAATGAGAGCTTTAAGACTGAAGCAATGGAGAGGAAACCTGGAGAACACCTTGGAGCGGAAGACACCGTCTCTACAACCCAGACCCAACTTGTAGGCCTAATGCAGTGCGGTTTTCAACAACTACTAAACGAGAGCCAGAAGATCGAAGCAATGGAGAGGAAACCTGGGGAACACCTTGGAGTGGAAGACACCGTCTCTACACCCCAGACCCAACTTGTAGGCCGAATGCAGTGTTGTTTTCAACAACTACTAAACAAGAGCTTTAAGATTGAAGCAATGGAGAGGCAACCTGGGGAACACCTTGGAGTGGAACACACCGTCTCTACACCCCAGACCCAACTTGTAGGCCGAATGCAGTGTTGTTTTCAACAACTACTAAACAAGAGCTTTAAGATTGAAGCAATGGAGAGGAAACCTGGAGAACACCTTGGAGCGGAAGACACCGTCTCTACACCCCAGGCCCAACTTGTAGGCCGAATGCAGTGTTGTTTACAACAACCACTTAAGAAGAGCCAGAAGATCGAAGCAATGGAGAGGCAACCTGGGGAACACCTTGGAGTGGAACACACCGTCTCTACACCCCAGACCCAACTTGTAGGCCGAATGCAGTGTTGTTTTCAACAACTACTTAAGAAGAGCTTTAAGATTGAAGCAATGGAGAGGAAACCTGGAGAACACCTTGGAGCGGAAGACACCGTCTCTACACCCCAGACCCAACTTGTAGGCCGAATGCAGAGTTGTTTTCAACAACTACTTAAGAAGAGCTTTAAGATTGAAGCAATGGAGAGGCAACCTGGGGAACACCTTGGAGCGGAAGACACCGTCTCTACATCTCAGACCCAACTTGTAGGCCGAATGCAGTGTTGTTTTCAACAACTACTTAAGAAGAGCCAGAAGATCGAAGCAATGGAGAGGCAACCTGGGGAACACCTTGGAGTGAAACACACCGTCTCTACACCCCAGACCCAACTTGTAGACCGAATGCAGTGTTGTTTTCAACAACTACTAAACAAGAGCTTTAAGATTGAAGCAATGGAGAGGAAACCTGGAGAACACCTTGGAGCGGAAGACACCGTCTATACACCCCAGACCCAACTTGTAGGCTGAATGCAGTGTTGTTTTCAACAACTACTAAACGAGAGCCAGAAGATTGAAGCAATGGAGAGGCAACCTGGGGAACACCTTGGAGCAGAAGACACCGTCTCTACACCCCAGACCCAACTTGTAGGCCGAATGCAGTGTTGTTTTCAACAACTACTAAACAAGAGCTTTAAGATTGAAGCAATGGAGAGGCAACCTGGAGTACACCTTGGAGCTGAAGACACCGTCTCTACACCCCAGACCCACCTTGTAGGCCGAATGCAGTGTTGTTTTCAACAACTACTTAAGAAGAGCTTTAAGATTGAAGCAATGGAGAGGAAACCTTGAGAACACCTTGGAGCGGAAGACACCGTCTCTACAACCCGGACCCAACTTGTAGGCCGAATGCAGTGTTGTTTTCAACAACTACTAAACAAAAGCTTTAAGATTGAAGCAATGGAGAGGCAACCTGGGGAACACCTTGGAGTGGAACACACCGTCTCTACACCCCAGACCCAACTTGTAGGCCGAATGCAGTGTTGTTTTCAACAACTACTAAACGAGAGCCAGAAGATCGAAGCAATGGAGAGGAAACCTGGGGAGCACCTTGGAGTGGAAGACACCGTCTCTACACCCCAGGCCCAACTTGTAGGCCGAATGCAGTGTTGTTTTCAACAACTACTTAAGAAGAGCTTTAAGATTGAAGCAATGGAGAGGAAACCTGGAGAACACCTTGGAGCGGAAGTCACCGTCTCTACAACCCAGACCCAACTTGTAGGCCGAATGCAGTGTTGTTTTCAACAACTACTAAACAAGAGCTTTAAGATTGAAGCAATGGAGAGGCAACCTGGAGAGCACCTTGGAGCGGAAGACACGGTCTCTACACCCCAGACCCAACTTGTAGGCCGAATGCAGTGTTGTTTTCAACAACTACTTAAGAAGTGCTTTAAGATTGAAGCAATGGAGAGGAAACCTGGAGAACACCTTGGAGCGGAAGACACCGTCTCTACAACCCAGACCCAACTTGTAGGCCGAATGCAGTGTTGTTTTCAACAACTACTAAACAAGAGCTTTAAGATTGAAGCAATGGAGAGGCAACCTGGGAAACACCTTGGAGTGGAACACACCGTCTCTACACCCCAGACCCAACTTGTAGGCCGAATGCAGTGTTGGTTTCAACAACTACTAAACGAGAGCTTTAAGATTGAAGCAATGGAGAGGAAACCTGGGGAACACCTTGGAGTGGAAGACACCGTCTCTACACCCCAGACCCAACTTGTAGGCCGAATGCAGTGTTGTTTTCAACAACTACTTAAGAAGAGCTTTAAGATTGAAGCAATGGAGAGGAAACCTGGAGAACACCTTGGAGCGGAAGACACCGTCGCTACAACCCAGACCCAACTTGTAGGCCGAATGCAGTGTTGTTTTCAACAACTACTAAACAAGAGCTTTAAGATTGAAGCAATGAAGAGGAAACCTGGAGAACACCTTGGAGCGGAAGACACCGTCTCTACACCCCAGACCCAACTTGTAGGCCGAATGCAGTGTTGTTTTCAACAACTACTTAAGAAGAGCCAGAAGATCGAAGCAATGGAGAGGCAACCTGGGGAACACCTTGGAGTGGAAAACACGGTCTCTACACCCCAGACCCAACTTGTAGGCCGAATGCAGTGCTGTTTTCAACAACTAGTTAAGAAGAGCTTTAAGATTGAAGCAATGGCGAGGAAACCTGGAGAACACCTTGGAGCGGAAGACACCGTCTCTACACCCCAGACCCAACTTGTAGGCCGAATGCAGTGTTGTTTTCAACAACTACTTAATAAGACCTTTAAGATTGAAGCAATGGAGAGGCAACCTGGGGAACACCTTGGAGTGGAAAACACGGTCTCTACACCCCAGACCCAACTTGTAGGCCGAATGCAGTGTTGTTTTCAACAACTAGTTAAGAAGAGCTTTAAGATTGAAGCAATGGAGAGGAAACCTGGAGAACACCTTGGAGTGGAAGACACCGTCTCTACAACCCAGACCCAACTTGTAGGCCGAATGCAGTGTTGTTTTCAACAACTACTAAACAAGAGCTTTAAGATTGAAGCAATGGAGAGGCAACCTGGGGAACACCTTGGAGTGGAACACACCGTCTCTACACCCCAGACCCAACTTGTATGCCGAATGCAGTGTTGTTTTCAACAACTACTAAACAAGAGCTTTAACATTGAAGCAATGGAGAGGCAACCTGGGGAACACCTTTGAGTGGAACACACCATCTCCACAACCCAGACCCAACTTGTAGGCCGAATGCAGTGTTGTTTTCAACAACTACTAAATGAGAGCTTTAAGACTGAAGCAATGGAGAGGAAACCTGGAGAACACCTTGGAGCGGAAGACACCGTCTTTACAACCCAGACCCAACTTGTAGGCCTAATGCAGTGCGGTTTTCAACAACTACTAAACGAGAGCCAGAAGATCGAAGCAATGGAGAGGAAACCTGGGGAACACCTTGGAGTGGAAGACACCGTCTCTACACCCCAGACCCAACTTGTAGGCCGAATGCAGTGTTGTTTTCAACAACTACTAAACAAGAGCTTTAAGATTGAAGCAATGTAGAGGCAACCTGGGGAACACCTTGGATTGGAACACACCGTCTCTACACCCCAGACCCAACTTGTAGGCCGAATGCAGTGTTGTTTTCAACAACTACTAAACAAGAGCTTTAAGATTGAAGCAATGGAGAGGAAACCTGGAGAACACCTTGGAGCGGAAGACACCGTCTCTACACCCCAGGCCCAACTTGTAGGCCGAATGCAGTGTTGTTTACAACAACCACTTAAGAAGAGCCAGAAGATCGAAGCAATGGAGAGGCAACCTGTGGAACACCTTGGAGTGGAACACACCGTCTCTACACCCCAGACCCAACTTGTAGGCCGAATGCAGTGTTGTTTTCAACAACTACTTAAGAAGAGCTTTAAGATTGAAGCAATGGAGAGGAAACCTGGAGAACACCTTGGAGCGGAAGACACCGTCTCTACACCCCAGACCCAACTTGTAGGCCGAATGCAGAGTTGTTTTCAACAACTACTTAAGAAGAGCTTTAAGATTGAAGCAATGGAGAGGCAACCTGGGGAACACCTTGGAGCGGAAGACACCGTCTCTACATCTCAGACCCAACTTGTAGGCCGAATGCAGTGTTGTTTTCAACAACTACTTAAGAAGAGCCAGAAGATCGAAGCAATGGAGAGGCAACCTGGGGAACACCTTGGAGTGGAGCACACCGTCTCTACACCCCAGACCCAACTTGTAGACCGAATGCAGTGTTGTTTTCAACAACTACTAAACAAGAGCTTTAAGATTGAAGCAATGGAGAGGAAACCTGGAGAACACCTTGGAGCGGAAGACACCGTCTCTACACCCCAGGCCCAACTTGTAGGCCGAATGCAGTGTTGTTTACAACAACCACTTAAGAAGAGCCAGAAGATCGAAGCAATGGAGAGGCAACCTGTGGAACACCTTGGAGTGGAACACACCGTCTCTACACCCCAGACCCAACTTGTAGGCCGAATGCAGTGTTGTTTTCAACAACTACTTAAGAAGAGCTTTAAGATTGAAGCAATGGAGAGGAAACCTGGAGAACACCTTGGAGCGGAAGACACCGTCTCTACACCCCAGACCCAACTTGTAGGCCGAATGCAGAGTTGTTTTCAACAACTACTTAAGAAGAGCTTTAAGATTGAAGCAATGGAGAGGCAACCTGGGGAACACCTTGGAGCGGAAGACACCGTCTCTACATCTCAGACCCAACTTGTAGGCCGAATGCAGTGTTGTTTTCAACAACTACTTAAGAAGAGCCAGAAGATCGAAGCAATGGAGAGGCAACCTGGGGAACACCTTGGAGTGGAGCACACCGTCTCTACACCCCAGACCCAACTTGTAGACCGAATGCAGTGTTGTTTTCAACAACTACTAAACAAGAGCTTTAAGATTGAAGCAATGGAGAGGAAACCTGGAGAACACCTTGGAGCGGAAGACACCGTCTCTACACCCCAGACCCAACTTGTAGGCTGAATGCAGTGTTGTTTTCAACAACTACTAAACGAGAGCCAGAAGATTGAAGCAATGGAGAGGCAACCTGGGGAACACCTTGGAGCGGAAGACACCGTCTCTACACCCCAGACCCAACTTGTAGGCCGAATGCAGTGTTGTTTTCAACAACTACTAAACAAGAGCTTTAAGATTGAAGCAATGGAGAGGCAACCTGGAGTACACCTTGGAGCTGAAGACACCGTCTCTACACCCCAGACCCACCTTGTAGGCCGAATGCAGTGTTGTTTTCAACAACTACTTAAGAAGAGCTTTAAGATTGAAGCAATGGAGAGGAAACCTTGAGAACACCTTGGAGCGGAAGACACCGTCTCTACAACCCAGACCCAACTTGTAGGCCGAATGCAGTGTTGTTTTCAACAACTACTAAACAAAAGCTTTAAGATTGAAGCAATGGAGAGGCAACCTGGGGAACACCTTGGAGTGGAACACACCGTCTTTACACCCCAGACCCAACTTGTAGGCCGAATGCAGTGTTGTTTTCAACAACTACTAAACGAGAGCCAGAAGATCGAAGCAATGGAGAGGAAACCTGGGGAGCACCTTGGAGTGGAAGACACCGTCTCTACACCCCAGGCCCAACTTGTAGGCCGAATGCAGTGTTGTTTTCAACAACTACTAAAGAAGAGCTTTAAGATTGAAGCAATGGAGAGGAAACCTGGAGAACACCTTGGAGCGGAAGTCACCGTCTCTACAACCCAGACCCAACTTGTAGGCCGAATGCAGTGTTGTTTTCAACAACTACTAAACAAGAGCTTTAAGATTGAAGCAATGGAGAGGCAACCTGGAGAGCAACTTGGAGCGGAAGACACGGTCTCTACACCCCAGACCCAACTTGTAGGCCGAATGCAGTGTTGTTTTCAACAACTACTTAAGAAGTGCTTTAAGATTGAAGCAATGGAGAGGAAACCTGGAGAACACCTTGGAGCGGAAGACACCGTCTCTACAACCCAGACCCAACTTGTAGGCCGAATGCAGTGTTGTTTTCAACAACTACTAAACAAGAGCTTTAAGATTGAAGCAATGGAGAGGCAACCTGGGAAACACCTTGGAGTGGAACACACCGTCTCTACACCCCAGACCCAACTTGTAGGCCGAATGCAGTGTTGGTTTCAACAACTACTAAACGAGAGCTTTAAGATTGAAGCAATGGAGAGGAAACCTGGGGAACACCTTGGAGTGGAAGACACCGTCTCTACACCCCAGACCCAACTTGTAGGCCGAATGCAGTGTTGTTTTCAACAACTACTTAAGAAGAGCTTTAAGATTGAAGCAATGGAGAGGAAACCAGGAGAACACCTTGGAGTGGAAGACACCGTCTCTACAACCCAGACCCAACTTGTAGGCCGAATGCAGTGTTGTTTTCAACAACTACTAAACAAGAGCTTTAAGATTGAAGCAATGGAGAGGCAACCTGGAGAACACCTTGGAGCGGAAGACACGGTCTCTACACCCCAGACCCAACTTGTAGGCCGAATGCAGTGTTGTTTTCAACAACTACTTAAGAAGAGCTTTAAGATTGAAGCAATGGAGAGGAAACCTGGAGAACACCTTGGAGCGGAAGACACCGTCGCTACAACCCAGACCCAACTTGTAGGCCGAATGCAGTGTTGTTTTCAACAACTACTAAAGAAGAGCTTTAAGATTGAAGCAATGGAGAGGAAACCTGGAGAACACCTTGGAGCGGAAGACACCGTCTCTACACCCCAGACCCAACTTGTAGGCCGAATGCAGTGTTGTTTTCAACAACTACTTAAGAAGAGCCAGAAGATCAAAGCAATGGAGAGGCAACCTGGGGAACACCTTGGAGTGGAAAACACGGTCTCTACACCCCAGACCCAACTTGTAGGCCGAATGCAGTGCTGTTTTCAACAACTAGTTAAGAAGAGCTTTAAGATTGAAGCAATGGCGAGGAAACCTGGAGAACACCTTGGAGCGGAAGACACCGTCTCTACACCCCAGACCCAACTTGTAGGCCGAATGCAGTGTTGTTTTCAACAACTACTTAAGAAGACCTTTAAGATTGAAGCAATGGAGAGGCAACCTGGAGAACACCTTGGAGCGGAAGACACCGTCTCTACAACCCAGACCCAACTTGTAGGCCGAATGCAGTGTTGTTTTCAACAACTACTTAAGAAGAGCTTTAAGATTGAAGCAATGGAGAGGAAACCTGGAGAACACCTTGGAGCGGAAGACACCGTCTCTACAACCCAGACCCAACTTGTAGGCCGAATGCAGTGTTGTTTTCAACAACTACTAAACAAGAGCTTTAAGATTGAAGCAATGGAGAGGCAACCTGGGGAACACCTTGGAGTGGAACACGCCGTCTCTACACCCCAGACCCAACTTGTAGGCCGAATGCAGTGTTGTTTTCAACAACTACTAAACAAGAGCTTAAAGATTGAAGCAATGGAGAGGCAACCTGGAGAACACCTTGGAGCGGAAGACACCGTCTCTACACTCCAGACCCAACTTGTAGGCCGAATGCAGTGTTGCTTTCAACAACTAGTTAAGAAGAGCTTTAAGATTGAAGCAATGGAGAGGAAACCTGGAGAACACCTTGGAGTGGAAGACACCGTCTCTACAACCCAGACCCAACTTGTAGGCCGAATGCAGTGTTGTTTTCAACAACTACTAAACAAGAGCTTTAAGATTGAAGCAATGGAGAGGCAACCTGGGGAACACCTTGGAGTGGAACACACCGTCTCTACACCCCAGACCCAACTAGTAGGCCGAATGCAGTGTTGTTTTCAACAACTACTAAACAAGAGCTTTAAGATTGAAGCAATGGAGAGGCAACCTGGAGAACACCTTGGAGCGGAACACACCGTCTCTACACCCCAGACCCAACTTGTAGGCCGAATGCAGTGTTGTTTTCAACAACTAGTTAAGAAGAGCTTTAAGATTGAAGCAATGGAGAGGAAACCTGGAGAACACCTTGGAGTGGAAGACACCGTCTCTACAACCCAGTTCCAACTTGTAGGCCGAATGCAGTGTTGTTTTCAACAACTACTAAACAAGAGCTTTAAGATTGAAGCAATGGAGAGGCAACCTGGGGAACACCTTGGAGTGGAACACACCGTCTCTACACCCCAGACCCAACTTGTAGGCCGAATGCAGTGTTGTTTTCAACAACTACTAAACAAGAGCTTTAAGATTGAAGCAATGGAGAGGAAACCTGGAGAACACCTTGGAGCGGAAGACACCGTCTCTACACCCCAGGCCCAACTTGTAGGCCGAATGCAGTGTTGTTTACAACAACCACTTAAGAAGAGCCAGAAGATCGAAGCAATGGAGAGGCAACCTGGGGAACACCTTGGAGTGGAACACACCGTCTCTACACCCCAGACCCAACTTGTAGGCCGAATGCAGTGTTGTTTTCAACAACTACTTAAGAAGAGCTTTAAGATTGAAGCAATGGAGAGGAAACCTGGAGAACACCTTGGAGCTGAAGACACCGTCTCTACACCCCAGACCCAACTTGTAGGCCGAATGCAGAGTTGTTTTCAACAACTACTTAAGAAGAGCTTTAAGATTGAAGCAATGGAGAGTCAACCTGGGGAACACCTTGGAGTGGAACACACCGTCTCTACACCCCAGACCCAACTTGTAGGCCGAATGCAGTGTTGTTTTCAACAACTACTAAACAAGAGCTTTAAGATTGAAGCAATGGAGAGGAAACCTGGAGAACACCTTGGAGCGGAAGACACCGTCTCTACACCCCAGACCCAACTTGTAGGCCGAATGCAGTGTTGTTTTCAACAACTACTTAAGAAGAGCCAGAAGATCGAAGCAATGGAGAGGCAACCTGGGGAACACCTTGGAGTGGAAAACACGGTCTCTACACCCCAGACCCAACTTGTAGGCCGAATGCAGTGCTGTTTTCAACAACTAGTTAAGAAGAGCTTTAAGATTGAAGCAATGGCGAGGAAACCTGGAGAACACCTTGGAGCGGAAGACACCGTCTCTACACCCCAGACCCAACTTGTAGGCCGAATGCAGTGTTGTTTTCAACAACTACTTAAGAAGACCTTTAAGATTGAAGCAATGGAGAGGCAACCTGGAGAACACCTTGGAGCGGAAGACACCGTCTCTACAACCCAGACCCAACTTGTAGGCCGAATGCAGTGTTGTTTTCAACAACTACTTAAGAAGAGCTTTAAGATTGAAGCAATGGAGAGGAAACCTGGAGAACACCTTGGAGCGGAAGACACCGTCTCTACAACCCAGACCCAACTTGTAGGCCGAATGCAGTGTTGTTTTCAACAACTACTAAACAAGAGCTTTAAGATTGAAGCAATGGAGAGGCAACCTGGGGAACACCTTGGAGTGGAACACGCCGTCTCTACACCCCAGATCCAACTTGTAGGCCGAATGCAGTGTTGTTTTCAACAACTACTAAACAAGAGCTTAAAGATTGAAGCAATGGAGAGGCAACCTGGAGAACACCTTGGAGCGGAAGACACCGTCTCTACACTCCAGACCCAACTTGTAGGCCGAATGCAGTGTTTTTTTCAACAACTAGTTAAGAAGAGCTTTAAGATTGAAGCAATGAAGAGGAAACCTGGAGAACACCTTGGAGTGGAAGACACCGTCTCTACAACCCAGACCCAACTTGTAGGCCGAATGCAGTGTTGTTTTCAACAACTACTAAACAAGAGCTTTAAGATTGAAGCAATGGAGAGGCAACCTGGGGAACACCTTGGAGTGGAACACACCGTCTCTACACCCCAGACCCAACTAGTAGGCCGAATGCAGTGTTGTTTTCAACAACTACTAAACAAGAGCTTTAAGATTGAAGCAATGGAGAGGCAACCTGGAGAACACCTTGGAGAGGAACACACCGTCTCTACACCCCAGACCCAACTTGTAGGCCGAATGCAGTGTTGTTTTCAACAACTAGTTAAGAAGAGCTTTAAGATTGAAGCAATGGAGAGGAAACCTGGAGAACACCTTGGAGTGGAAGACACCGTCACTACAACCCAGTTCCAACTTGTAGGCCGAATGCAGTGTTGTTTTCAACAACTACTAAACAAGAGCTTTAAGATTGAAGCAATGGAGAGGCAACCTGGGGAACACCTTGGAGTGGAACACACCGTCTCTACACCCCAGACCCAACTTGTAGGCCGAATGCAGTGTTGTTTTCAACAACTACTAAACAAGAGCTTTAAGATTGAAGCAATGGAGAGGAAACCTGGAGAACACCTTGGAGCGGAAGACACCGTCTCTACACCCCAGGCCCAACTTGTAGGCCGAATGCAGTGTTGTTTACAACAACCACTTAAGAAGAGCCAGAAGATCGAAGCAATGAAGAGGCAACCTGGGGAACACCTTGGAGTGGAACACACCGTCTCTACACCCCAGACCCAACTTGTAGGCCGAATGCAGTGTTGTTTTCAACAACTACTTAAGAAGAGCTTTAAGATTGAAGCAATGGAGAGGAAACCTGGAGAACACCTTGGAGCGGAAGACACCGTCTCTACACCCCAGACCCAACTTGTAGGCCGAATGCAGAGTTGTTTTCAACAACTACTTAAGAAGAGCTTTAAGATTGAAGCAATGGAGAGTCAACCTGGGGAACACCTTGGAGTGGAACACACCGTCTCTACACCCCAGACCCAACTTGTAGGCCGAATGCAGTGTTGTTTTCAACAACTACTAAACAAGAGCTTTAAGATTGAAGCAATGGAGAGGAAACCTGGAGAACACCTTGGAGCGGAAGACACCGTCTCTACACCCCAGACCCAACTTGTAGGCCTAATGCAGTGTTGTTTTCAACAACTACTAAACGAGAGCCAGAAGATCGAAGCAATGGAGAGGAAGCCTGGGGAACACCTTGGAGCGGAAGACACCGTCTCTACACCCCAGACCCAACTTGTAGGCCTATTGCAGTGTTGTTTTCAACAACTACTAAACGAGAGCCAGAAGATTGAAGCAATGGATAGGCAACCTGGGGAACACCTTGGAGCGGAAGACACCGTCTCTACACCCCAGACCCAACTTGTAGGCCGAATGCAGTGTTGTTTTCAACAACTACTAAACAAGAGCTTTAAGATTGAAGCAATGGAGAGGCAACCTGGAAAACACCTTGGAGCGGAAGACACCGTCTCTACACCCCAGACCCAACTTGTAGGCCGAATGCAGTGTTGTTTTCAACAACTACTTAAGAAGAGCTTTAAGATTGAAGTAATGGAGAGGAAACCTGGAGAACACCTTGGAGCGGAAGACACCGTCTCTACAACCCAGACCCAACTTGTAGGCCGAATGCAGTGTTGTTTTCAACAACTACTTAACAAGAGCTTTAAGATTGAAGCAATGGAGAGGCAACCTGGGGAACACCTTGGAGTGGAACACACCGTCTCTACACCCCAGACCCAACTTGTAGGCCGAATGCAGTGTTGTTTTCAACAACTACTAAACAAGAGCTTTAAGATTGAAGCAATGGAGAGGCAACCTGGAGAACACCTTGGAGCGGAAGACACCGTCTCTACACCCCAGACTCAACTTGTAGGCCGAATGCAGTGTTGTTTTCAACAACTACTAAATGAGAGCTTTAAGATTGAAGCAATGGAGAGGAAACCTGGAGAACACCTTGGAGCGGAAGACACCGTCTCTACACCCCAGACCCAACTTGTAGGCCTAATGCAGTGTTGTTTTCAACAACTACTAAACGAGAGCCAGAAGATCGAAGCAATGGAGAGGAAACCTGGGGAACACCTTGGAGTGGAAGACACCGTCTCTACACCCCAGACCCAGCTTGTAGGCCGAATGCAGTGTTGTTTTCAACAACTACTTAAGAAGAGCTTTAAGATTGAAGCAATGGAGAGGAAACCTGGGGAACACCTTGGAGTGGAAGACACCGTCTCTACACCCCAGACCCAACTTGTAGGCCTAATGCAGTGTTGTTTTCAACAACTACTAAACGAGAGCCAGAAGATCGAAGCAATGAAGAGGAAACCTAGGGAACACCTTGGAGTGGAAGACACCGTCTCTACACCCCAGACCCAACTTGTAGGCCGAATGCAGTGTTGTTTTCAACAACTAGTAAACGAGAGCTTTAAGATTGAAGCAATGGAGCGGCAACCTGGGGAACACCTTGGAGCGGAAGACACCGTCTCTACACCTCAGACCCAACTTGTAGGCCGAATGCAGTGTTGTTTTCAACAACTACTTAAGAAGAGCCAGAAGATCGAAGCAATGGAGAGGCAACCTGGGGAACACCTTGGAGTGGAACACAACGTCTCTACACCCCAGACCCAACTTGTAGACCGAATGCAGTGTTGTTTTCAACAACTACTAAACAAGAGCTTTAAGATTGAAGCAATGGAGAGGAAACCTGGAGAACACCTTGGAGCGGAAGACACCGTCTCTACACCCCAGACCCAACTTGTAGGCTGAATGCAGTGTTGTTTTCAACAACTACTAAACGAGAGCCAGAAGATTGAAGCAATGGAGAGGCAACCTGGGGAACACCTTGGAGCGGAAGACACCGTCTCTACACCCCAGACCCAACTTGTAGGCCGAATGCAGTGTTGTTTTCAACAACTACTAAACAAGAGCTTTAAGATTGAAGCAATGGAGAGGCAACCTGGAGTACACCTTGGAGCTGAAGACACCGTCTCTACACCCCAGACCCACCTTGTAGGCCGAATGCAGTGTTGTTTTCAACAACTACTTAAGAAGAGCTTTAAGATTGAAGCAATGGAGAGGAAACCTTGAGAACACCTTGGAGCGGAAGACACCGTCTCTACAACCCAGACCCAACTTGTAGGCCGAATGAAGTGTTGTTTTCAACAACTACTAAACAAAAGCTTTAAGATTGAAGCAATGGAGAGGCAACCTGGGGAACACCTTGGAGTGGAACACACCGTCTCTACACCCCAGACCCAACTTGTAGGCCGAATGCAGTGTTGTTTTCAACAACTACTAAATGAGAGCCAGAAGATCGAAGCAATGGAGAGGAAACCTGGGGAACACCTTGGAGTGGAAGACACCGTCTCTACACCCCAGACCCAACTTGTAGGCCGAATGCAGTGTTGTTTTCAACAACTACTTAAGAAGAGCTTTAAGATTGAAGCAATGGAGAGGAAACCTGGAGAACACCTTGGAGCGGAAGTCACCGTCTCTACAACCCAGACCCAACTTGTAGGCCGAATGCAGTGTTGTTTTCAACAACTACTAAACAAGAGCTTTAAGATTGAAGCAATGGAGAGGCAACCTGGAGAGCACCTTGGAGCGGAAGACACGGTCTCTACACCCCAGACCCAACTTGTAGGCCGAATGCAGTGTTGTTTTCAACAACTACTTAAGAAGTGCTTTAAGATTGAAGCAATGGAGAGGAAACCTGGAGAACACCTTGGAGCGGAAGACACCGTCTCTACAACCCAGACCCAACTTGTAGGCCGAATGCAGTGTTGTTTTCAACAACTACTAAACAAGAGCTTTAAGATTGAAGCAATGGAGAGGCAACCTGGGAAACACCTTGGAGTGGAACACACCGTCTCTACACCCCAGACCCAACTTGTAGGCCGAATGCAGTGTTGGTTTCAACAACTACTAAACGAGAGCTTTAAGATTGAAGCAATGGAGAGGAAACCTGGGGAACACCTTGGAGTGGAAGACACCGTCTCTACACCCCAGACCCAACTTGTAGGCCGAATGCAGTGTTGTTTTCAACAACTACTTAAGAAGAGCTTTAAGATTGAAGCAATGGAGAGGAAACCAGGAGAACACCTTGGAGCGGAAGACACCGTCTCTACAACCCAGACCCAACTTGTAGGCCGAATGCAGTGTTGTTTTCAACAACTACTAAACAAGAGCTTTAAGATTGAAGCAATGGAGAGGCAACCTGGAGAACACCTTGGAGCGGAAGACACGGTCTCTACACCCCAGACCCAACTTGTAGGCCGAATGCAGTGTTGTTTTCAACAACTACTTAAGAAGAGCTTTAAGATTGAAGCAATGGAGAGGAAACCTGGAGAACACCTTGGAGCGGAAGACACCGTCGCTACAACCCAGACCCAACTTGTAGGCCGAATGCAGTGTTGTTTTCAACAACTACTAAACAAGAGCTTTAAGATTGAAGCAATGGAGAGGAAACCTGGAGAACACCTTGGAGCGGAAGACACCGTCTCTACACCCCAGACCCAACTTGTAGGCCGAATGCAGTGTTGTTTTCAACAACTACTTAAGAAGAGCCAGAAGATCGAAGCAATGGAGAGGCAACCTGGGGAACACCTTGGAGTGGAAAACACGGTCTCTACACCCCAGACCCAACTTGTAGGCCGAATGCAGTGCTGTTTTCAACAACTAGTTAAGAAGAGCTTTAAGATTGAAGCAATGGCGAGGAAACCTGGAGAACACATTGGAGCGGAAGACACCGTCTCTACACCCCAGACCCAACTTGTAGGCCGAATGCAGTGTTGTTTTCAACAACTACTTAAGAAGACCTTTAAGATTGAAGCAATGGAGAGGCAACCTGGAGAACACCTTGGAGCGGAAGACACCGTCTCTACAACCCAGACCCAACTTGTAGGCCGAATGCAGTGTTGTTTTCAACAACTACTTAAGAAGAGCTTTAAGATTGAAGCAATGGAGAGGAAACCTGGAGAACACCTTGGAGCGGAAGACACCGTCTCTACAACCCAGACCCAACTTGTAGGCCGAATGCAGTGTTGTTTTCAACAACTACTAAACAAGAGCTTTAAGATTGAAGCAATGGAGAGGCAACCTGGGGAACACCTTGGAGTGGAACACGCCGTCTCTACACCCCAGACCCAACTTGTAGGCCGAATGCAGTGTTGTTTTCAACAACTACTAAACAAGAGCTTTAAGATTGAAGCAATGGAGAGGCAACCTGGAGAACATCTTGGAGCGGAAGCCACCGTCTCTACACTCCAGACCCAACTTGTAGGCCGAATACAGTGTTGTTTTCAACAACTATTTAAGAAGAGCTTTAAGATTGAAGCAATGGAGAGGAAACCTGGAGAACACCTTGGAGTGGAAGACACCGTCTCTACAACCCAGACCCAACTTGTAGGCCGAATGCAGTGTTGTTTTCAACAACTACTAAACAAGAGCTTTAAGATTGAAGCAATGGAGAGGCAACCTGGGGAACACCTTGGAGTGGAACACACCGTCTCTACACCCCAGACCCAACTTGTAGGCCGAATGCAGTGTTGTTTTCAACAACTACTAAACAAGAGCTTTAAGATTGAAGCAATGGAGAGGCAACCTGGAGAACACCTTGGAGCGGAACACACCGTCTCTACACCCCAGACCCAACTTGTAGGCCGAATGCAGTGTTGTTTTCAACAACTAGTTAAGAAGAGCTTTAAGATTGAAGCAATGGAGAGGAAAGCTGGAGAACACCTTGGAGTGGAAGACACCGTCTCTACAACCCAGTTCCAACTTGTAGGCCGAATGCAGTGTTGTTTTCAACAACTACTAAACAAGAGCTTTAAGATTGAAGCAATGGAGAGGCAACCTGGGGAACACCTTGGAGTGGAACACACCGTCTCTACACCCCAGACCCAACTTGTAGGCCGAATGCAGTGTTGTTTTCAACAACTACTAAACAAGAGCTTTAAGATTGAAGCAATGGAGAGGAAACCTGGAGAACACCTTGGAGCGGAAGACACCGTCTCTACACCCCAGGCCCAACTTGTAGGCCGAATGCAGTGTTGTTTACAACAACCACTTAAGAAGAGCCAGAAGATCGAAGCAATGGAGAGGCAACCTGGGGAACACCTTGGAGTGGAACACACCGTCTCTACACCCCAGACCCAACTTGTAGGCCTATTGCAGTGTTGTTTTCAACAACTACTAAACGAGAGCCAGAAGATCGAAGCAATGGAGAGGAAACCTGGGGAACACCTTGGAGCGGAAGACACCGTCTCTACACCCCAGACCCAACTTGTAGGCCTATTGCAGTGTTGTTTTCAACAACTACTAAACGAGAGCCAGAAGATTGAAGCAATGGAGAGGCAACCTGGGGAACACCTTGGAGCGGAAGACACCGTCTCTACACCCCAGACCCAACTTGTAGGCCGAATGCAGTGTTGTTTTCAACAACTACTAAACAAGAGCTTTAAGATTGAAGCAATGGAGAGGCAACCTGGAGAACACCTTGGAGCGGAAGACACCGTCTCTACACCCCTGACCCAACTTGTAGGCCGAATGCAGTGTTGTTTTCAACAACTACTTAAGAAGAGCTTTAAGATTGAAGTAATGGAGAGGAAACCTGGAGAACACCTTGGAGCGGAAGACACCGTCTCTACAACCCAGACCCAACTTGTAGGCCGAATGCAGTGTTGTTTTCAACAACTACTTAACAAGAGCTTTAAGATTGAAGCAATGGAGAGGCAACCTGGGGAACACCTTGGAGTGGAACACACCGTCTCTACACCCCAGACCCAACTTGTAGGCCGAATGCAGTGTTGTTTTCAACAACTACTAAACAAGAGCTTTAAGATTGAAGCAATGGAGAGGCAACCTGGAGAACACCTTGGAGCGGAAGACACCGTCTCTACACCACAGACCCAACTTGTAGGCCGAATGCAGTGTTGTTTTCAACAACTACTAAACGAGAGCTTTAAGATTGAAGCAATGGAGAGGAAACCTGGAGAACACCTTGGAGCGGAAGACACCGTCTCTACACCCCAGACCCAACTTGTAGGCCTAATGCAGTGTTGTTTTCAACAACTACTAAACGAGAGCCAGAAGATCGAAGCAATGGAGAGGAAACCTGGGGAACACCTTGGAGTGGAAGACACCGTCTCTACACCCCAGACCCAGCTTGTAGGCCGAATGCAGTGTTGTTTTCAACAACTACTTAAGAAGAGCTTTAAGATTGAAGCAATGGAGAGGAAACCTGGGGAACACCTTGGAGTGGAAGACACCGTCTCTACACCCCAGACCCAACTTGTAGGCCTAATGCAGTGTTGTTTTCAACAACTACTAAACGAGAGCCAGAAGATCGAAGCAATGGAGAGGAAACCTAGGGAACACCTTGGAGTGGAAGACACCGTCTCTACACCCCAGAACCAACTTGTAGGCCGAATGCAGTGTTGTTTTCAACAACTACTAAACGAGAGCTTTAAGATTGAAGCAATGGAGCGGCATCCTGGGGAACACCTTGGAGCGGAAGACACCGTCTCTACACCTCAGACCCAACTTGTAGGCCGAATGCAGTGTTGTTTTCAACAACTACTTAAGAAGAGCCAGAAGATCGAAGCAATGGAGAGGCAACCTGGGGAACACCTTGGAGTGGAACACACCGTCTCTACACCCCAGACCCAACTTGTAGACCGAATGCAGTGTTGTTTTCAACAACTACTAAACAAGAGCTTTAAGATTGAAGCAATGGAGAGGAAACCTGGAGAACACCTTGGAGCGGAAGACACCGTCTCTACACCCCAGACCCAACTTGTAGGCTGAATGCAGTGTTGTTTTCAACAACTACTAAACGAGAGCCAGAAGATTGAAGCAATGGAGAGGCAACCTGGGGAACACCTTGGAGCGGAAGACACCGTCTCTACACCCCAGACCCAACTTGTAGGCCGAATGCAGTGTTGTTTTCAACAACTACTAAACAAGAGCTTTAAGATTGAAGCAATGGAGAGGCAACCTGGAGTACACCTTGGAGCTGAAGACACCGTCTCTACACCCCAGACCCACCTTGTAGGCCGAATGCAGTGTTGTTTTCAACAACTACTTAAGAAGAGCTTTAAGATTGAAGCAATGGAGAGGAAACCTTGAGAACACCTTGGAGCGGAAGACACCGTCTCTACAACCCAGACCCAACTTGTAGGCCGAATGCAGTGTTGTTTTCAACAACTACTAAACAAAAGCTTTAAGATTGAAGCAATGGAGAGGCAACCTGGGGAACACCTTGGAGTGGAACACACCGTCTCTACACCCCAGACCCAACTTGTAGGCCGAATGCAGTGTTGTTTTCAACAACTACTAAATGAGAGCCAGAAGATCGAAGCAATGGAGAGGAAACCTGGGGAACACCTTGGAGTGGAAGACACCGTCTCTACACCCCAGACCCAACTTGTAGGCCGAATGCAGTGTTGTTTTCAACAACTACTTAAGAAGAGCTTTAAGATTGAAGCAATGGAGAGGAAACCTGGAGAACACCTTGGAGCGGAAGTCACCGTCTCTACAACCCGGACCCAACTTGTAGGCCGAATGCAGTGTTGTTTTCAACAACTACTAAACAAGAGCTTTAAGATTGAAGCAATGGAGAGGCAACCTGGAGAGCACCTTGGAGCGGAAGACACGGTCTCTACACCCCAGACCCAACTTGTAGGCCGAATGCAGTGTTGTTTTCAACAACTACTTAAGAAGTGCTTTAAGATTGAAGCAATGGAGAGGAAACCTGGAGAACACCTTGGAGCGGAAGACACCGTCTCTACAACCCAGACCCAACTTGTAGGCCGAATGCAGTGTTGTTTTCAACAACTACTAAACAAGAGCTTTAAGATTGAAGCAATGGAGAGGCAACCTGGGAAACACCTTGGAGTGGAACACACCGTCTCTACACCCCAGACCCAACTTGTAGGCCGAATGCAGTGTTGGTTTCAACAACTACTAAACGAGAGCTTTAAGATTGAAGCAATGGAGAGGAAACCTGGAGAACACCTTGGAGTGGAAGACACCGTCTCTACACCCCAGACCCAACTTGTAGGCCGAATGCAGTGTTGTTTTCAACAACTACTTAAGAAGAGCTTTAAGATTGAAGCAATGGAGAGGAAACCTGGAAAACACCTTGGAGCGGAAAACACCGTCTCTACAACACAGACCCAACTTGTAGGCCGAATGCAGTGTTGTTTTCAACAACTACTAAACAAGAGCTTTAAGATTGAAGGAATGGAGAGGCAACCTGGAGAACACCTTGGAGCGGAAGACACGGTCTCTACACCCCAGACCCAACTTGTAGGCCGAATGCAGTGTTATTTTCAACAACTACTTAAGAAGAGCTTTAAGATTGAAGCAATGGAGAGGAAACCTGGAGAACACCTTGGAGCGGAAGACACCGTCGCTACAACCCAGACCCAACTTGTAGGCCGAATGCAGTGTTGTTTTCAACAACTACTAAACAAGAGCTTTAAGATTGAAGCAATGGAGAGGAAACCTGGAGAACACCTTGGAGCGGAAGACACCGTCTCTACACCCCAGACCCAACTTGTAGGCCGAATGCAGTGTTGTTTTCAACAACTACTTAAGAAGAGCCAGAAGATCGAAGCAATGGAGAGGCAACCTGGGGAACACCTTGGAGTGGAAAACACCGTCTCTACACCCCAGACCCAACTTGTAGGCCGAATGCAGTGCTGTTTTCAACAACTAGTTAAGAAGAGCTTTAAGATTGAAGCAATGGCGAGGAAACCTGGAGAACACCTTGGAGCGGAAGACACCGTCTCTACACCCCAGACCCAACTTGTAGGCCGAATGCAGTGTTGTTTTCAACAACTACTTAAGAAGAGCTTTAAGATTGAAGCAATGGAGAGGCAACCTGGAGAACACCTTGGAGCGGAAGACACCGTCTCTACACCCCAGACCCAACTTGTAGGCAGAATGCAGTGTTGTTTTCAACAACTACTAAACGAGGGCTAGAAGCTCTAAGCTATGGAGAGGAAACCTGGGGAACACCTTGGAGCGGCAGACACCGTTAGTAGGCCCTACCGAAGTAGTAGTAGTAGCCGCAATGCAGTTTTCAAATTCATGTAGGCTGAAAACCAGACTATTGACGCTCAGCTTTTTTAGAAGGAGGACAGCTGTATTGAGTGGCGCAGACAGACACAGGTAGTAGGCCTTAAACACAACATTTGGCTCAATGCAGTTTCAAAAAGGTTACAGGGGTACACAGGCAGCATTGGTCTGTTCAGTGGAGGACAATTTCAATTATGGGCCACAGACAGAGTTTGTATGCCTACTATTAAAAAAAGGATGCTCTATGCAATTTAAAATAGGTTCCAGGGGTACACAGGCAGTAGTGGTCTGGTCAGTGGAGGACTAGTGGAAGGAGGGACCGCAGACAGGCGTAGTAGGCCTAACATAACAAAATTTGCCTGTAGGCACTTTTAAATTGGTTCCAGGGGTACACGGGCAGCAGTAGACAGGTCACTTGAGGACTAGTGGCAGGAGGGACCGCAGACAGGCGTAGTAGGCCTAACATAACAAAATTTGGCTGTAGGCACTTTTAAATTGGTTCCAGGGGTACACGGGCAGCAGTAGACAGGTCACTTGAGGACTAGTGGCAGGAGGGACCGCAGACAGGCGTAGTAGGCCTAACATAACAAAATTTGGCTGTAGGCACTTTTAAATTGGTTCCAGGGGTACACGGGCAGCAGTAGACAAGTCACTTGAGGACTAGTGGCAGGAGGGACCGCAGACAGGCGTAGTAGGCCTACCATAAAAAAATTTGGCTGTAGGCACTTTTAAATTGGTTCCAGGGGTACACAGGCAGCAGTAGACAGGTCACTGGAGGACTAGTGGAAGGAGGGACCGCAGACAGGCGTAGTAGGCCTAACATAACAAAATTTGGCTGTAGGCACTTTTAAATTGGTTCCAGGGGTAAACGGGCAGCAGTAGACAGGTCACTGGAGGACTAGTGGCAGGAGGGACCGCAGACAGGCGTAGTAGGCCTAACATAACAAAATTTGGCTGTAGGCACTTTTAAATTGGTTCCAGGGGTACACGGGCAGCAGTAGACAGGTCACTGGAGGACTAGTGGAAGGAGGGACCGCAGACAGGCGTAGTAGGCCTAACATAACAAAATTTGGCTGTAGGCACTTTTAAATTGGTTCCAGGGGTACACGGGCAGCAGTAGACAGGTCACTGGAGGACTAGTGGAAGGAGGGACCGCAGACAGGCGTAGTAGGCCTAACATAACAAAATTTGGCTGTAGGCACTTTTAAATTGGTTCCAGGGGTAAACGGGCAGCAGTAGACAGGTCACTGGAGGACTAGTGGCAGGAGGGACCGCAGACAGGCGTAGTAGGCCTAACATAACAAAATTTGGCTGTAGGCACTTTTAAATTGGTTCCAGGGGTACACGGGCAGCAGTAGACAGGTCACTGGAGGACTAGTGGAAGGAGGGACCGCAGACAGGCGTAGTAGGCCTAACATAACAAAATTTGGCTGTAGGCACTTTTAAATTGGTTCCAGGGGTACACGGGCAGCTGTAGACAGGTCACTGGAGGACTAGTGGAAGGAGGGACCGCAGACAGGCGTAGTAGGCCTAACATAACAAAATTTGGCTGTAGGCACTTTTAAATTGGTTCCAGGGGTACACGGGCAGCAGTAGACAGGTCACTGGAGGACTAGTGGCAGGAGGGACCGCAGACAGGCGTAGTAGGCCTAACATAACAAAATTTGGCTGTAGGCACTTTTAAATTGGTTCCAGGGGTACACGGGCAGCAGTAGATAGGTCACTGGAGGAATAGTGGAAGGAGGGACCGAAGACAGGCGTAGTAGGCCTAACATAACAAAATTTGGCTGTAGGCACTTTTAAATTGGTTCCAGGGGCACACGGGCAGCAGAATACAGGTCACTGGAGGACTAGTGGAAGGAGGGACCGCAGACAGGCGTAGTAGGCCTAACATAACAAAATTTGTCGGTAGGCACTTTTAAATTGGTTCCAGGGGTACACGGGCAGCAGTATACAGGTCACTGGAGGACTAGTGGAAGGAGGGACCGCAGACAGGCGTAGTAGGCCTAACATAACAAAATTTGGCTGTAGGCACTTTTAAATTGGTTCCAGGGGTACACGGGCAGCAGTAGACAGGTCACTTGAGGACTAGTGGCAGGAGGGACCGCAGACAGGCGTAGTAGGCCTAACATAACAAAATTTGGCTGTAGGCACTTTTAAATTGGTTCCAGGGGTACACGGGCAGCAGTAGACAGGTCACTTGAGGACTAGTGGCAGGAGGGACCACAGACAGGCGAGGTAGGCCTAACATAAAAAAATTTGGCTGTAGGCACTTTTAAATTGGTTCCAGGGGTACACGGGCAGCAGTAGACAGGTCACTGGAGGACTAGTGGAAGGAGGGACCGCAGACAGGCGTAGTAGGCCTAACATAACAAAATTTGGCTGTAGGCACTTTTAAATTGGTTCCAGGGGTACACGGGCAGCAGTATACAGGTCACTGGAGGACTAGTGGAAGGAGGGATCACAGACAGGCGTAGTAGGTCTAACATAACAAAATTTGGCTGTAGGCACTTTTAAATTGGTTCCAGGGGTACACGGGTAGCAGTAGACAGGTCAATTGAGGACTAGTGACAGGAGGGACCGCAGACAGGCGTAGTAGGACTAACATAACAAAATTTGGCTGTAGGCACTTTTAAATTGGTTCCAGGGGTACACGGGCAGCAGTAGACAGGTCACTTGAGGACTAATGGCAGGAGGGACCACAGACAGGCGTAGTAGGCCTAACATAACAAAATTTGGCAGTAGGCACTTTTAAATTGGTTCCAGGGGTACATGGGCAGCAGTAGACAGGTCACTGGAGGACTAGTGGAAGGAGGGACCACAGACAGGCGTAGTAGGCCTAACATAACAAAATTTGGCTGTAGGCACTTTTAAATTGGTTCCAGGGGTACACGGGCAGCAGTAGACAGGTCACTGGAGGACTAGTGGAAGGAGGGACCGCAGACAGGCGTAGTAGGCCTAACATAACAAAATTTGGCTGTAGGCACTTTTAAATTGGTTCCAGGGGTACACGGGCAGCAGTAGACAGGTCACTTGAGGACTAGTGGCAGGAGGGACCGCAGACAGGCGTAGTAGGCCTAACATAAAAAAATTTGGCTGTAGGTACTTTTAAATTGGTTCCAGGGGTACACGGGCAGCAGTTGACAGGTCACTGGAGGACTAGTAGAAGGAGGGACCGCAGACAGGCGTAGTAGGCCTAACATATCAAAATTTGGCTGTAGGCACTTTTAAATTGGTTCCAGGGGTACACGGGCAGCAGTATACAGATCACTGGAGGACTAGTGGAATGAGGGACCGAAGACAGGCGTAGTAGGCCTAACATAACAAAATTTGGCTGTAGGCACTTTTAAATTGGTTCCAGGGGTACACGGGCAGCAGTATACAGGTCACTGGAGGACTAGTGGCAGGAGGGACCGCACACAGGCGTAGTAGGCCTAACATAACAAAATTTGGCTGTAGGCACTTTTAAATTGGTTCCAGGGGTACATGGGCAGCAGTAGACAGGTCACTGGAGGACTAGTGGAAGGAGGGACCGCAGACAGGCGTAGTAGGCCTAACATAACAAAATTTGGCTGTAGGCACTTTTAGATTGGTTCCAGGGGTACATGGGCAGCAGTAGACAGGTCACTGGAGGACTAGTGGAAGGAGGGACCACAGACAGGCGTAGTAGGCCTAGCATAACAAAATTTGGCTGTAGGCACTTTTAAATTGGTTCCAGGGGTACACGGGCAGCAGTAGAAAGGTCACTGGAGGACTAGTGGAAGGAGGGACCGCAGACAGGCGTAGTAGGCCTAACATAACAAAATTTGGCTGTAGGCACTTTTAAATTGGTTCCAGGGGTACACGGGCAGCAGTAGACAGGTCACTGGAGGACTAGTGGAAGGAGGGACCGCAGACAGGTGTAGTAGGCCTAACATAACAAAATTTGGCTGTAGGCACTTTTAAATTGGTTCCAGGGGTACATGGGCAGCAGTAGACAGGTCACTGGAGGACTAGTGGAAGGAGGGACCGCAGACAGGCATAGTAGGCCTAACATAACAAAATTTGGCTGTAGGCATTTGCAATTCTCTTGCAGGGGAACGCAGGCAGCCTTGGTTTTGTCAGCGGAGGCCGATTGAAATGAGTGTCTGCCAGTTAGTACTCCAAAAAAATAAATAGATGTTAATGTCTCGCATTACAACAAAACAAAAACACAAAAGGGTAGAATACTTAGGTACAGGTGTGGGCTCCTCTACTGAGTTTTAGACCTAGTAATTTGGCACTAATTATTTACTGGTGTAAATATAGGACACTGCCCCTGACTATGTTAAGTACCATCATACATGTCAACACATTGGTATTGTCAGTGCCAGGCATTGAATGATGTCAGCGCATAGACTAAACATCGGTGGAACTGTGAGAGATAATTGTACAAGTGGTAGAGCAATGTTTGAGCTGGGGGGGAACTCTCTTGTGGCCGGCGGTACAGGCCCAGGGCCCCTCATGTTACAACAGTGTGTCTGACGTTGGGTGCGCACCACCACCACCAGACACACTTTATTGTACTATGAGGGACCCAGTGGCAGTGCCGTCGACCAAAAGCGGGCACACCCACCTCTTCAGACAAACGGCACTCTCACGGGTGCTTGCGCCAAGTGGCGAGACCACGGCCCCGTGGGGGGGATTTTGGCCATTTAGGGAGGTGTAAGTAACCATACTGGACAAATGTTGTCTCCTGTCACTTTGAATTGATGCTGCAGTACCTGTCCTGTCTGCGGTCGTAGCAAAATCACTCAACAACCTGGTGAGAAAACCCCTCTGTCCAACGCCACTTCTGATTTCTGCACCTCTAACACCTCTGGTCTGCTGGCCCCTGCAGCTCGTGTGAGAACGATCATGGGTGCTGTGTGCTGGGAATGCCTGAAGCAAATGGTCAACAAGAGTTGATTGTTTGGTCGCTAATATTAATTCCAAGTTCTCATGTGGCATAATACTTTGCAATTTGCCTTTATAGCGAGGATCAAGGAGGCAGGCCAACCAGTAATCGTCATCGTTCATCATTTTAGTAATGCATGGGTCCCTTTTGAGGATAGGTAAGGCATAATCCGCCATGTGGGCCAAAGTTCCAGTTGTCAAATCTGCGGTTGTGCTGGGTTGAGGGGCTGTTTCAGGCAAATCTACGTCACTTGTGTCCCTCAAAAAAACAGAACCCGGCCTTGCCACGCCACCAATTTCCCGTGGCCCCGGAAAAGCTTCCTCATTAAAAAAATACTCATCCCCATCATCCTCCATGTCCTCGTCCTCCTGTTCGCCGCTACCTCGTCCTGTACACTGCCCTGACCAGACAATGGCTGACTGTCATCAAGGCTTTCCTCTTCCTCTGCTGCAGACGCCTGCTCCTTTATGTGCGTCAAACTTTGCATCAGCAGACGCATTAGGGGGATGCTCATGCTTATTATGGCGTTGTCTGCACTAACCAGCCGTGTGCATTCCTCAAAACACAAAGAAACATTGACAACTGGCAAGGGCTAAAGGATCCTGCACACTTAAATATCCCAGTCAGAATTGTAATTATCCGATACACCTTGCCAGGACTGCGAGTCAGAGACAACTGCATTCCCACCAACAACCACTGGAGGGAACCCAAGAGCAGAATTCACAACAGTACCCCCCCTTGAGGAGGGGTCACCGAACCCTCACCAGGGCCCCCAGGACGATCAGGACGAGCCAGATGAAAGGCACGGACCAAATCAGCAGCATGGACATCAGAGGCAAAAATCCAAGAATTATCCTCCTGGCCATAACCCTTCCATTTGACCAGGTACTGAAGCTTCCGCCTCGAAAAACGGGAATCCAAAATCTTCTCAACAACATATTCCAACTCCCCATCAACCAACACAGGGGCCGGAGGATCAGCAGAGGGAACAACAGGCTCCACATATTTCCGCAACAAAGATCTATGTAAGACATTATGGATAGCAAAAGAGGCCGGAAGCGCCAGTCGAAAAGACACCGGATTAATAATCTCAGAAATCCTATAAGGACCAATAAACCGAGATTTAAACTTAGGAGAAGAAACCTTCATAGGAACATGACGGGAAGACAACCAGACCAGATCCCCAACCCGAAGCCGGGAACCAACACACCGACAACGATTAGCAAAACATTGAGCCTCCTCTTGAGACAACACCAACTTGTCCACCACATGAGCCCAAATCTGCTGCAACCTGTCCACCACAGAATCCAGACCAGGACAGTCAGAAGGCTCAACCTGCCCAGAAGAAAAACGAGGATGAAAACCAAAATTACAAAAGAAAGGCGAAACCAAGGTAGCAGAATTAGCCCGATTATTAAGGGCAAACTCGGCCAATGGCAAGAAGGCCACCCAATCATCCTGATCAGCAGACACAAAGCATCTCAAATAAGTCTCCAAGGTCTGATTAGTACGCTTGGTCTGGCCATTTGTCTGAGGATGAAATGCAGAAGAAAAAGACAAATCAGTGCCCAGCCTAGCACAAAAGGCCCGCCAAAACCTAGAAACAAACTGGGAACCTCTGTCGGAAACAATATTCTCCGGAATACCATGCAAACGAACCACATGCTGAAAGAACAACGGAACCAAATCAGAAGAGGAAGGCAATTTAGGTAAGGGCACCAAATGAACCATCTTAGAAATATGCGTCCAGGGCCTCTCAGGGACTGGCAATGGCAAAAGCAACCCACTAGCACGGGAGCAAAAAGGCTTGGCCCGCGCACAAGTCCCACAGGACTGCACAAAAGAACGCACATCACGTGACAATGAAGGCCACCAAAAGGACCTACCAACCAAATCTCTGGTACCAAAAATGCCAGGATGACCGGCCAACACGGAACAGTGAACCTCAGAAATCACTCTACTAGTCCATCTGTCAGGAACAAACAATTTCCCCACAGGACAGCGGTCAGGTTTGTCAACCTGAAATTCCTGAAGAACCCGTCGTAAATCAGGGGAAACGGCAGAAAGGACCACCCCCTCTTTCAGAATACTGACCGGCTCTAAGACCTCAGGAGAATCAGGCAAAAAACTCCTAGAGAGGGCATCAGCCTTAATATTCTTAGAACCCGGAAGGTACGAGACCACGAAATCAAAACGGGAAAAAAACAAGGACCGTCGAGCCTGTCTAGGATTCAGCCGTTTAGCAGACTCTAGGTAAATCAAATTCTTATGATCGGTCAAGACCACAATACGGTGCTTAGCTCCCTCAAGCCAATGTCGCCACTCCTCAAACGCCCACTTCATAGCCAACAACTCCCGATTGCCGACATCATAATTGCATTCAGCAGGTGAAAACTTATGGGAAAAGAAGGCACACGGTTTCATTAAGGAACCAACAGGATCCCTCTGAGACAAAACGGCTCCTGCCCCAATCTCAGAAGCGTCAACCTCAACCTGAAACGGAAGAGAAACATCCGGTTGGCGCAACACTGGAGCAGAAGTAAATCGACGTTTAAGCTCCTGAAAGGCAGAGACAGCCGCAGAGGACCAATTTGCCACATCAGCGCCCTTCTTCGTCAAATCGGTCAAGCGTTTAACCACGCTGGAAAAATTAGCAATGAAACGGCGATAAAAATTTGCAAAACCCAAAAATTTCTGAAGGCTCTTCACGGATGTGGGCTGAATCCAATCATGAATGGCCTGAACCTTAACCGGATCCATCTCTATAGACGAAGGAGAAAAAATGAAGCCCAAAAAAGAGATTTTCTGCACCCCAAAGAGACACTTAGACCCTTTCACAAACAGGGCATTGTCACGAAGGATCTGAAATACCATCCTGACCTGTTGCACATGAGACTCCCAATCATCGGAAAAAATCAAAATATTGTCCAAATATACAATAAAGAATTTATCAAGATAAGTCCGAAAGATATCATGCATGAAGGACTGAAAAACAGATGGAGCATTAGAGTCCGAATCGCATCACAAGGTATTCAAAATGGCCTTCGGGCGTGTTAAACGCAGTTTTCTATTCATCACCCTGCTTAATACGAACAAGATTATATGCCCCTCGAAGGTCAATCTTGGTAAACCAACTAGCTCCCTTAATCCTAGCAAACAAATCGGAAAGCAAAGGTAAAGGGTATTGAAACTTGACCGTGATTTTATTCAAGAGGCGATAATCTATACAGGGTCTCAAGGTACCATCTTTTTTAGCAACAAAAAAGAACCCCGCTCCCAACGGTGAAGAAGATGGTCGAATATGCCCTTTCTCCAAAGACTCCTTAATATAGCTCCGCATGGCGGTATGTTCAGGCACAGATAGATTAAAAAGTCGACCCTTAGGAAACTTACAGCCTGGAATCAAGTCAATAGCACAATCACAGTCCCTGTGCGGTGCAAGAAAACTGGACATGGGCTCATCGAACACATCCTGAAAATCAGACAAAAACTCTGGAATCTCAGAAGGTGAAGAAGAGGAGATTGTCATCAAAGGAACATCATTATGAACCCCCTGACAACCCCAACTAGTCACAGACATGGACTTCCAGTCCAACACAGGATTATGTACCTGCAACCATGGAAAACCCAGCACGATAACATCATGCAAGTTATGCAACACCAGAAATCGACAATCTTCCTGATGGGCTAGCGCCATGCGCATGGTTACCTGTGTCCAAAACTGGGGCTTATTTCTAGCCAAGGGTGTAGCATCAATGCCCCTCAAAGGAATAGGGTTCTGCAAAGGCTGCAAGGGAAAACCACAACGCTTGGCAAACTCAAAATCCATTAAATTCAAGGCGCCGCCTTGAATCCACAAACGCCATGACACAAAATGATGACAATGAGCAGATCAAGGACACAGATAACAGAAATTTAGGTTGTACAGTACTGATGGTAATTGAACTGGCGATCCTCTTTGTCCGCTTAGGGCAGACAGAAAATGACATGAGAAGCGTCACCACAATAATAACACAACCTATTTTGATGTCTGAAACCTTGTCGTTCTGTTCTAGACAGAATTCTATCACATTGCATAGGCACAGAAATTTGCTCTGAGGATAACGCCACAGCGCGCACAGTTCTGCGCTCCCGCAAGCGCCGGTCAATCTGAATGGCCAGAGACATAGAAAAACTCAGGCCGGAAGGTGTGGGAAACCCCACCATAACATCTTTAACGGATTCAGAAAGCCCCCTTCTGAAAATTGCCGCCAAAGCATCATTATTCCATTTAGTCAATACAGACCATTTTCTGAATTTCTGACAATACAATTCTGCCGCCTCTTGACCCTGAGACAGGGCCAACAAGGTCTTCTCAGCTTGATCCACAGAAATAGGTTCATCATATAATAGTCCTAAAGCCTGAATAAAGGAGTCAATATTAAGCAAAGCCGGATTCCCAGATTCCAGGGAAAACGCCCAATCCTGCGGGTCGCCACGCAGCAGGGAGATTACGATTTTTACCTGCTGAATGGAATCACCAGAGGATCGAGGTCTCAGGTCAAAAAACAGTTTACAGTTGTTTTTAAAACTCAAAAATTTAGACCTGTCACCAGAAAACAAATCAGGAGTAGGAATCTTCGGTTCTAAAGCAGGAGTCTGAACAATATAATCAGAAATACCTTGCACCCTAGCAGCAAGCTGGTCTGTTATGAATAAGTAATTCAGAACCGCAATGGACCTTGAGGTTCAGAGCACACACAGTGACCTGACAATAACCAAAAAACATAGGACGAGCTCTGAGACGTGGAAACTCTGCTGACCGCAATCCCTAATCCTATCCAACCACACTAGAGGCAGCCGTGGATTGCGCCTAACGCTCCCTATGCAACTCGGCACAGCCTGAGAAACTAGCTAGGCCTAAGATAGAAAAATAAGCCTACCTTGCCTCAGAGAAATACCCCAAAGGAAAAGGCAGCCCCCCACATATAATGACTGTGAGTAGAGATGAAATTACAAACGCAGAGATGAAATAGATTTAGCAAAGTGAGGCCCAACTTACTGAACAGACCGAAGATAGGAAAGATTGCTTTGCGGTCAACACAAAACCCTACAAACAACCACGCAGAGGGGCAAAAAGACCCTATGCACCGACTAACGGTACGGAGGTGCTCCCTCTGCGTCCCAGTGCTTCCAGCAAGCAAGAAAAACCAATATAGCAAGCTGGACAGAAAAAATAGCAAACAAAAATAACACAAGGAAAACTTAGCTTATGCAGGAAGACAGGCCACAGGAACGATCCAGGAGGAAGCAAGACCAATACTAGAACATTGACTGGAGGCCAGGAGCAAAGCACTAGGTGGAGTTAAATAGAGCAGCACCTAACGACTTCACCACAACACCTGAGGAAGGAAACTCAGAAGCCGCAGTACCACTTGTGACCACAGGAGGGAGCTCTGCCACAGAATTCACAACAGTACCCCCCCCCTTGAGGAGGGGTCACCGAATCCTCACCAGAGCCCCCAGGCCGACCAGGATGAGCCATATGAAAGGCACGAACAAGATCGGCAGCATGGACATCAGAGGCAAAGACCCAGGAATTATCTTCCTGACCATAACCCTTCCACTCAACCAGATACTGGAGTTTCCGTCTCGAAACACGAGAATCCAAAATCTTCTCCACAATATACTCCAACTCCCCCTCCACCAAAACCGGGGCAGGAGGATCAACAGATGGAGCCATAGGTGCCACGTATCTCCGCAACAATGACCTATGGAATACGTTATGGATGGAAAAAGAATCTGGAAGGGTCAAACGAAAAGACACAGGATTAAGAACCTCAGAAATCCTATACGGACCAATGAAACGAGGCTTAAACTTAGGCGAGGAAACCTTCATAGGAATATGACGAGATGACAACCAAACCAAATCCCCAACACGAAGTCGGGGACCCACACAGCGTCTGCGATTAGCGAAACGTTGAGCCTTCTCCTGGGACAAGGTCAAATTGTCCACTACATGAGTCCAAATCTGCTGCAACCTGTCCACCACAGTATCCACACCAGGACAGTCCGAAGACTCAACCTGCCCTGAAGAGAAACGAGGATGGAACCCGGAGTTGCAAAAAAACGGCGAAACCAAGGTAGCCGAGCTGGCCCGATTATTAAGGGCGAACTCAGCCAAAGGCAAGAAGGACACCCAATCATCCTGATCAGCAGAAACAAAGCATCTCAGATATGTTTCCAAGGTCTGATTGGTTCGTTTGGTCTGGCCATTAGTCTGAGGATGGAAAGCCGAGGAAAACGACAAGTCAATGCCCATCCTAGCACAAAAGGCTCGCCAAAACCTCGAAACAAACTGGGAACCTCTGTCAGAAACGATGTTCTCTGGAATGCCATGTAAACGAACCACATGCTGGAAGAACAATGGCACCAAATCAGAGGAGGAAGGTAATTTAGACAAGGGTACCAAATGGATCATCTTAGAGAAGCGATCACAAACCACCCAAATGACCGACATTTTTTGAGAGACGGGGAGATCCAAAATAAAATCCATAGAGATATGTGTCCAAGGCCTCTTCGGGCCCGGCAAGGGCAAAAGCAACCCACTGGCACGAGAACAGCAGGGCTTAGCCCGAGCACAAATCCCACAGGACTGCACAAAAGAACGCACATCCCGCGACAGAGACGGCCACCAAAAGGATCTAGCCGCTAAATCTCTGGTACCAAAGATTCCAGGATGACCAGCCAACACCGAACAATGAAGCTCAGAGATAACTTTATTCGTCCACCTATCAGGGACAAACAGTTTCTCCGCTGGGCAACGATCAGGTTTATTAGCCTGAAATTTTTGCAGCACCCACCGCAAATCAGGGGAGATGGCAGACAAAATTACTCCCTCTTTGAGAATACCCGCTGGCTCAGACAAACCCGGAGAGTCGGCCACAAAACTCCTAGACAGGGCATCCGCCTTCACATTTTTAGAGCCCGGAAGGTACGAAACCACAAAGTCAAAACGGGAGAAAAACAGCGACCAACGAGCCTGTCTAGGATTCAACCGTTTAGCAGACTCGAGATAAGTCAAGTTCTTGTGATCAGTCAAGACCACCACGCGATGCTTAGCTCCTTCAAGCCAATGACGCCACTCCTCGAATGCCCACTTCATGGCCAGCAACTCTCGATTGCCAACATCATAATTTCGCTCAGCAGGCGAAAACTTCCTGGAAAAGAAGGCGCATGGTTTCATCACCGAGCAATCAGAACTTCTCTGCGACAAAACAGCCCCCGCTCCAATTTCAGAAGCATCAACCTCGACCTGGAACGGAAGCGAAACATCTGGTTGGCACAACACAGGGGCAGAAGAAAAACGAAGCTTTAACTCTTGAAAAGCTTCCACAGCAGCAGAAGAGCAATTGACCACATCAGCACCCTTCTTGGTCAAATCGGTCAATGGTTTAGCAATACTAGAAAAATTACAGATGAAGCGACGATAAAAATTAGCAAAGCCCAGGAACTTTTGCAGACTCTTCAGAGATGTCGGCTGAGTCCAATCATAGATGGCCTGGACCTTAACAGGGTCCATCTCGATAGTAGAAGGGGAAAAAATGAAACCCAAAAATGAAACCTTCTGAACACCAAAGAGACACTTTGATCCCTTCACAAACAAAGAATTAGCACGCAGGATCTGGAACACCATTCTGACCTGCTTCACATGAGACTCCCAATCATCCGAGAAGACCAAGATATCATCCAAGTATACAATCAGGAATTTATCCAGGTACTCTCGGAAGATGTCATGCATAAAGGACTGAAACACCGATGGAGCATTGGCAAGTCCGAAAGGCATAACTAGGTACTCAAAATGGCCCTCGGGCGTATTAAATGCAGTTTTCTATTCATCGCCCCGCTTAATACGCACAAGATTATACGCACCACGAAGATCTATCTTGGTGAACCAACTAGCCCCCTTGATCCGAGCAAACAAATCAGATAGCAGCGGCAAGGGGTACTGAAATTTGACCGTGATCTTATTTAGAAGGCGGTAATCTATACAAGGTCTCAGCGAACCATCCTTCTTGGCCACAAAAAAGAACCCCGCTCGCAATGGCGACGATGACGGGCGAATATGACCCTTCTCCAAGGACTCCTTCACGTAACTCCGCATAGCGGCGTGCTCAGGTATAGATAAATTAAACAGTCGACCTTTAGGAAACTTACTACCAGGAATCAAATCGATAGCACAATCACAATCCCTATGCGGAGGTAGGGCATTGGACTTGGGCTCATCAAATACATCCCGGTAATCAGACAAGAACTCAGGGATCTCAGAAGGGGTGGATGACGAAATAGACAGAAATGGGACATCACCATGTACCCCCTGACAACCCCAGCTGGACACAGACATTGATTTCCAATCTAATACTGGGTTATGGACTTGTAGCCATGGCAACCCCAACACGACCACATCATGCAGATTATGCAACACCAGAAAGCGAATATCCTCCTGATGTGCAGGAGCCATGCACATGGTCAGCTGCGTCCAGTATTGAGGCTTATTCTTGGCCAAAGGCGTAGCATCAATTCCTCTCAATGGAATAGGACACTGCAAGGGCTCCAAGAAAAACCCACAACGCCTAGCATACTCCAAGTCCATCAAATTCAGAGCAGCGCCTGAATCCACAAATGCTATGACAGAATAAGATGACAAAGAGCAGATCAAAGTAATGGACAAAAGAAATTTTGACTGTACCGTACCAATGGTGGCAGACCTAGCGAACTGCTTAGTGCGCTTAGGACAATCGGTGATAGCATGAGTGGAATTCCCACAGTAGAAACACAGCCCATTCTGACGTCTGTATTCTTGCCGTTCAACTCTGGTCAAAGTCCTATCGCACTGCATAGGCTCAGGTTTATGCTCGGAAAATACCGCCAAATGGTACACAGATTTACGCTCACGCAAGCGTCGACCGATCTGAATGGCCAAAGACATAGACTCATTCAGACCAGCAGGCATAGGAAATCCCACCATGACATCCTTAAAGGGACACTGTCACCTGAATTTGGAGGGAACAATCTTCAGCCATGGAGGTGGGGTTTTTGGGTGTTTGATCCACCCTTTCCTTACCCGCTGGCTGCATGCTGGCTGCAATACTGGATTGAAGTTCATTCTCTGTCCTCCATAGTACACGCCTGTGCAAGGCAAGATTGCACCTTGTGCAGGCATGTACTATGGAGGACAGAGAATGAACTTCAATCCATTATTGCAGCCAGCGGGTAAGGAAAGGGTGGATCAAAAACCCCAAAACCCCGCCTCCATGGCTGAAGATTGTTCCCTCCAAATTCAGGTGACAGTGTCCCTTTAAGGGCTTCAGAGAGACCCTTTCTGAAAATAGCTGCCAGCGCACCTTCATTCCATTGAGTGAGCACGGACCACTTTCTAAACTTCTGACAATAAATCTCTATCTCATCCTGACCCTGACACAGAGCCAGCAAATTTTTCTCTGCCTGATCCACCGAATTAGGTTCATCGTACAGCAATCCGAGCGCTAGGAAAAACGCATCAATATTACATAATGCAGGATCTCCTGGCGCAAGGGAAAATGCCCTTGAGGGTCGCCACGTAATAAAGAAATAATGATCCTAACTTGTTGAACTGGGTCACCAGAGGAGCGAGGTTTCAAAGCCAGAAACAGTTTACAATTATTTTTGAAACTCAGAAATTTAGCTCTATCTCCAGAAAACAAATTAGGAATAGGAATTCTTGGTTCTAACATAGAATTCTGAACCACAAAGTCTTGAATATTTTGTACTGTTGCAGTGAGATGATCCACACATGAAGACAGACCTTTAATGTCCATCACTACACCTGAGTCCTGAACCACTCAAATGTCTAGGGGAAAAAAAAGGCAAAACACAGTGCAAAGAAAAAAAAATGGTCTCAGACCTTCTTATTTCCCTCTATTGAGAAGCATTAGTACTTTGGGCCTCCAGTACTGTTATGAATAGGTAATTCAGAACCGCAATGGACCTTGAGGTTCAGAGCACACACAGTGACCTGACAATAACCAAAAAACATAGGACGAGCTCTGAGACGTGGAAACTCTGCTGACCGCAATCCCTAATCCTATCCAACCACACTAGAGGCAGCCGTGGATTGCGTCTAACGCTCCCTATGCAACTCGGCACAGCCTGAGAAACTAGCTAGGCCTAAGATAGAAAAATAAGCCTACCTTGCCTCAGGGAAATACCCCAAAGGAAAAGGCAGCCCCCCACATATAATGACTGTGAGTAGAGATGAAATTACAAACGCAGAGATGAAATAGATTTAGCAAAGTGAGGCCCAACTTACTGAACAGACCGAAGATAGGAAAGATTGCTTTGCGGTCAACACAAAACCCTACAAACAACCACGCAGAGGGGCAAAAAGACCCTCAGCACTGACTAACGGTACGGAGGTGCTCCCTCTGCGTCCCAGAGCTTCCAGCAAGCAAGAAAAACCAATATAGCAAGCTGGACAGAAAAAATAGCAAACAAAAATAACACAAGCAAAACTTAGCTTATGCAGGAAGACAGGCCACAGGAACGATCCAGGAGGAAGCAAGACCAATACTAGAACATTGACTGGAGGCCAGGAGCAAAGCACTAGGTGGAGTTAAATAGAGCAGCACCTAACGACTTCACCACATCACCTGAGGAAGGAAACTCAGAAGCCGCAGTACCACTTGTGACCACAGGAGGGAGCTCTGCCACAGAATTCACAACAGTGGTCTACACGAGAAGCCAATTCCTGAACATTCATGCTTGCACCAGGCTCCTCAGCCACCCAGATATTAAGAGGGAAGAGAACACAAAACAGACTGGAGAAAAAAAAATGGCCCAAGAGCTTCCTTCCCTTCTTCTGAGATGCATTTAACTCATTGTTGGCCAGTTGTACTGTTATGATCCGGTGACCTTGGAGCTGCATGAGAACTTTCACTGGAGAAAGTGGCCACTATACTGACCGCAACCCTGAACTTAACACCGCAACTAGAAGTAGCCATGGAGTGTACCTAACACACCTAGACACCTCGTCACAGCCGAAGGACTAAATACCCCTAAAGATGGAAATTGGAATACTATCTTGCTTCAGAGAAAATCCCCAAAGGATAGACAGCCCCCCACAAATATTGGCGGTGAGTCGGAGAGGAAAAACATACACAGGCAGAAAAAACAGGATTTAGCACAGGAGGCCACTCTAGCTAGATAGGACAGAATAGGACAGAGTTCTGTGCGGTCAGTGTTAAAACCCTTCAAAAAATCCACAGCAGAATATACAAAAAACTTCCTACATCCAACTAAAGACGTAGGAGCCTATATCTGCAACTCCAGTGAAACCAACCAGACTGAGATAACACAGACACAGTCTAATCTGGACAAAAGAAAAATAAACGAACAGTACTGAAAATAAGCACACTGCATGTGTGCCACAGGAAATGAAACAGACACTTATCTTTGCTGAACTGGCAGATAAGCAGGAGAGGCCAGGCAAAGATCCAACACTTCCAAAGAAACATTGACAACTGGCAAGGGCTAAAGGATCCTGCACACCTAAATATCCCAGTCAGAATTGTAATTATCCAATACACCTGGCCAGGACTGCGAGTCAGAGACAACTGCATTCCCACCAACAACCACTGGAGGGAACCCAAGAGCAGAATTCACTACATTTGTCCAGTCAGAGGGAAATTTTATGAGGAGATGTAAGGATAACATGGAGTTATCATACGTAATAGCCACATACCGGTTACTTTTTTGAGATCTCTGGAATGGGCGAGGTACCTTCCAGGATCTCAATCTGTTCCAGCACCCCAAGATGGTGAGGTACGCAGAACGGCTAGAAGAAGCCAGGTAGCTAAGCAGTCTTTGGTTTCCAAGCGTAACGGGGGCCCGGCCGGATCCGATGGCGCCAGAACCGCCACCCTATGACCTTCTGTTGGAAAGTTATAACCCTTCATAGAATTTGGATGTTTTAGCTTCAAACACCCAGGGAAATAGGATAAGGATGCTGGGGGGGGGGGGGCAAAAAGGGTATGACCAACCAAAGAGATAAATGCTTGTGCAAGTTCATGTGCTCTCTCTCTTTGGCATGCTTGCTGTTAACTTCTAATTGGGGCCATGTTGTATAACGTGCTGGAAGGAAATGATTCAGCTGATAGTCCGTGCCCCCATGTTGCCTAGCATTCAATGGCCAAAAATAAAGTGGGTAATTGCCATGATTCATCTGCTTATAACTTTTGTACTATCACCTGTATTTGAGTATCTGACTTCTGTACATGTATAACCATTGTGTGTATAATGTTTTATCTAGTGTGGCTTTAAGGTGATTAAATATATAATTTAGCCTTGGACTGCTCTTTTATCTCGATCCATGAATCCTCATGTCCATGTTATGAGCTTTAAAATTCTATGTTACTGGGGCTGGTTTTTGGCCTGATATAATCTCATTAACAGTGCGGGCTTATATTCATCAAGGAACTGGTGGCAGTCCTACCGGGCTGCTAGCGCTCTGTTTCACTGGTTCTAGTGAAAAAGGCCTCCCTGCCTGTCAAGGTTGTGAGTGAATGTGTTGCCACGTCTGAGACTGCACACGCCACATCCTCTCACTCACCGTACCTCCCTGAGCCTATATGGAGAGGGATGTCTTTGTAAAACTGCCAAGCTGATCTTACGTTGAAGAGACTGTACCACATGATCTTTCTGATATAATAGTGACGTCAGGTGAGGTGGGAAGGTACGAGTTCATCACAATTTCCCTATCTATATTTGTTTGTCGAGCAATTACATAGTAGCATACATAGTTAGTAAGGCCGAAAAAAGACATTTGTCCATCCAGTTCAGCCTATATTCCATCATAATAAATCCCCAGATCTACGTCCTTCTACAGAACCTAATAATTGTATGATACAATATTGTTCTGCTCCAGGAAGACATCCAGGCCTCTCTTGAACCCCTCGAAAGAGTTCGCCATCACCACCTCCTCAGGCAAGCAATTCCAGATTCTCACTGCCCTAACAGTAAAGAATCCTCTTCTATGTTGGTGGAAAAACCTTCTCTCCTCCAGACGCAAAGAATGCCCCCTTGTGCCCGTCACCTTCCTTGGTAGGATTATTTAGTCTAGAAAAAAGACGACTGAGGGGCGATCTAATAACCATGTATAAGTATATAAGGGGACAATACAAATATCTCGCTGAGGATCTGTTTATACCAAGGAAGGTGACGGGCACAAGGGGGCATTCTTTGCGTCTGGAGGAGAGAAGGTTTTTCCACCAACATAGAAGAGGATTCTTTACTGTTAGGGCAGTGAGAATCTGGAATTGCTTGCCTGAGGAGGTGGTGATGGCGAACTCAGTCGAGGGGTTCAAGAGAGGCCTGGATGTCTTCCTGGAGCAGAACAATATTGTATCATACACTTATTAGGTTCTGTAGAAGGAAGTAGATCTGGGGATTTATTATGATGGAATATAGGCTGAACTGGATGGACAAATGTCTTTTTTCGGCCTTACTAACTATGTTACTATGTTACTATGGTATAAACAGATCCTCAGCGAGATATTTGTATTGTCCCCTTATATACTTATACATGGTTATTAGATCGCCCCTCAATCGTCTTTTTTCTAGACTAAATAATCCTAATTTCACTAATCTATCTGGGTATTGTAGTTCTCCCATCCCCTTTATTAATTTTGTTGCCCTCCTTTGTACTCTCTCTAGTTCCATTATATCCTTCCTGAGCACCGGTGCCCAAAACTGGACACAGTACTCCATGTGCGGTCTAACTAGGGATTTGTACAGAGGCAGTATAATGCTCTCATCATGTGTATCCAGACCTCTTTTAATGCACCCCATGATCCTGTTTGCCTTGGCAGCTGCTGCCTGGCACTGGCTGCTCCAGGTAAGTTTATCATTAACTAGGATCCCCAAGTCCTTCTCCCTGTCAGATTTACCCAGTGGTTTCCCATTCAGTGTGTAATGGTGATATTGATTCCTTCTTCCCATGTGTATAACCTTACATTTATCATTGTTAAACCTCATCTGCCACCTTTCAGCCCAAGTTTCTAACTTATCCAGATCCATCTGTAGCAGAATACTATCTTCTCTTGTATTAACTGCTTTACATAGTTTTGTATCATCTGCAAATATCGATATTTTACTGTGTAAACCTTCTACCAGATCATTAATGAATATGTTGAAGAGAACAGGTCCCAATACTGACCCCTGCGGTACCCCACTGGTCACAGCAACCCAGTTAGAGACTATACCATTTATAACCACCCTCTGCTTTCTATCACTAAGCCAGTTACTAACCCATTTACACACATTTTCCCCCAGACCAAGCATTGTCATTTTGTGTACCAACCTCTTGTGCGGCACGGTATCAAACGCTTTGGAAAAATCGAGATATACCACATCCAATGACTCACCGTGGTCCAGCCTATAGCTTACCTCTTCATAAAAACTGATTAGATTGGTTTGACAGGAGCGATTTCTCATAAACCCATGCTGATATGGAGTTAAACAGTTATTCTCATTGAGATAATCCAGAATAACATCCCTCAGAAACCCTTCAAATATTTTACCAACAATAGAGGTTAGACTTACTGGCCTATAATTTCCAGGTTCACTTTTAGAGCCCTTTTTGAATATCGGCACCACATTTGCTATGCGCCAGTCCTGCGGAACAGACCCTGTCGCTATAGAGTCCCTAAAAATAAGAAATAATGGTTTATCTATTACATTACTTAGTTCTCTTAGTACTCGTGGGTGTATGCCATCCGGACCCGGAGATTTATCTATTTTAATCTTATTTAGCCGGTTTCGCACCTCTTCTTGGGTTAGATTGGTGACCCTTAATATAGGGTTTTCATTGTTTCTTGGGATTTCACCTAGCATTTCATTTTCCACCATGAATACCGTGGAGAAGAATTTGTTTAATATGTTAGCTTTTTCCTCGTCATCTACAACCATTCTTTCCTCACTATTTTTTAAGGGGCCTACACTTTCAGTTTTTATTATTTTACTATTGATATAGTTGAAGAACAGTTTGGGATTAGTTTTACTCTCCTTAGCAATGTGCTTCTCTGTTTCCTTTTTGGCAGCTTTAATTAGTTTTTTAGATAAAGTATTTTTCTCCCTATAGTTTTTTAGAGCTTCAATGGTGCCATCCTGCTTTAGTAGTGCAAATGCTTTCTTTTTACTGTTAATTGCCTGTCTTACTTCTTTGTTTAGCCACATTGGGTTTTTCCTATTTCTAGTCCTTTTATTCCCACAAGGTATAAACCGCTTACACTGCCTATTTAGGATGTTCTTAAACTTTTCCCATTTATTATCTGTATTCTTATTTCTGAGGATATTGTCCCAGTCTACCAGATTAAGGGCATCTCTAAGCTGGTCAAACTTTGCCTTCCTAAAGTTCAGTGTTTTTGTGACTCCCTGACAAGTCCCCCTAGTGAAAGACAGGTGAAACTGTACAATATTGTGGTCGCTATTTCCTAGATGCCCAACCACCTGCAGATTTGTTATTCTGTCAGGTCCATTAGATAGTATTAGGTCTAAAAGTGCGGCTCCTCTGGTTGGATTCTGCACCAATTGTGAAAGATAATTTTTCTTGGTTATTAGCAGAAACCTGTTGCCTTTATGGGTTTCACAGGTTTCTGTTTCCCAGTTAATATCCGGGTAGTTAAAGTCCCCCATAACCAGGACCTCATTATGGGTTGCAGCTTCATCTATCTGCTTTAGAAGTAGACTTTCCATGGTTTCTGTTATATTTGGGGGTTTGTAACAGAGCCCAATGAGAATTTTGTTACCATTTTTCCCTCCATGAATTTCGACCCATATGGACTCGACATCCTCATTTCCTTCGCTAATATCCTCCCTTAAAGTGGACTTTAGACAAGACTTTACATAGAGACAAACCCCTCCTCCTCTCCGATTTTTACGATCCTTTCTAAACAGACTGTAACCCTGTAAGTTAACTGCCCAGTCATAGCTTTCATCTAACCATGTCTCGGTTATTCCCACTATGTCAAAGTTACCTGTAGATATTTCTGCTTCTAGTTCTTCCATCTTGTTTGTCAGGCTTCTGGCGTTTGCGAGCATGCAGTTTAGAGGATTTTGTTTTGTTCCAATCTCCTCGCTGTGGATTGTTTTAGAAATGTTCTTACCTCCCATCTGAGTATGTTTTCCTGGGTCTTCTTTGTTCAAGTCTAATGTTTTTCTTCCCGTCCCCTCTTCTTCTAATTTAACGCCCTCCTGATGAGTGTAGTGAGTCTTCTGGCGAATGTGTGTTTCCCAGGTTTGTTGAGGTGTAGTCCGTCTCTGGCGAGGAGTCCATCGTACCAGTAATTCACACCGTGGTCCAGGAATCCGAATCCTTGTTGTCTGCACCATCGTCTTAGCCAGTTGTTTGCATCAAGGATCCTGAACCATCTCCTGGTGCCATGCCCGTCTACTGGAAGGATAGAAGAAAAAACTACCTGTGCATCCAGTTCCTTTACTTTCTTCCCCAATTCTTCAAAGTCTTTGCAGATTGTCGGTAGGTCCTTCCTTGCCGTGTCATTGGTGCCAACATGTATCAGAAGAAATGGGTGGACGTCCTTGGAGCTGAAGAGCTTTGGTATCCTATCGGTCACATCCTTGATCATCGCACCTGGAAGGCAGCATACTTCTCTTGCAGTTATGTCCGGTCTGCAGATGGCTGCTTCTGTGCCTCTCAGTAGTGAGTCTCCCACCACCACCACTCTTCGTTGCTTCTTGGCTGTACTTTTTGCTGTCACTTGTTGCTGTGTGCCCTTTTCTTTTTTGCTTGCTGGTATTGCTTCATCCTTAGGTGTGCCATCTTCATCCTCTACAAAGATTTGATATCGGTTCTTCAGTTGTGTGGTTGGTGATTTCTCCATGGTCTTCTTGCTTCTTTTGGTCACATGCTTCCACTCATCTGCTTTTGGAGGTTCTCTGACACTTTTTTCACCTTCTGTGACCAGTAGAGATTAGGGTTGAGCGAAACGGGTCGAACATTTTCAAAAGTCGCCGACTTTTGGCGAAGTCGAGTTTCATGAAACCCGATCCGACCCCTGTGCGTGGTCGGCCATGCGGTACGCGACTTTCGCGCCAAAGTCGCGTTTCAATGACGCGAAAAGCGCCATTTCTCAGCCAATGAAGGTAAACGCAGAGTGTGGGCAGCGTGATGACATAGGTCCTGGTCCCCACCATCTTAGAGAAGGGCATTGCAGTGATTGGCTTGCTGTCTGCGGCGTCACAGGGGCTATAAAAGGGAGTTCCCGCCGACCGCCATGTTACTGCTGCTGATCTGAGCTTAGGGAGAGGTTGCTGCCGCTTCGTCAGAAGCAGGGATAGCGTTAGGCAGGGTCCATTAACCACAAAACCGCTTGTGCTGTAGCGATTTCCACTGCCCAACACCACCTTCGGTGTGCAGGGACAGTGGAAGCTCCTTTTTTTTTTTTTTTTCCTCAGCGCTGTAGCTCATTGGGCTGCCCTAGAAGGCTCCCTGATAGCTGCATTGCTGTGTGTACGCCGCTGTGCAAACCAACTGTTTTTTTCAAAGCACAAATCCTCTTGTTCCTTCCTTTCTGCACAGCTATCTTGTTTGTTTGTCCACACTTTTTATTTAATTTGTGCATCAGTCCACTCCTTATTGCTGCCTGCCATACCTGGCTGAGATTACTGCAGGGAGATAGTAATTGAAGGACAGTTCCTTTTTTTTTTTTTTTTTTTTTTGTGGGAGATTAAGATTGACATTTCTGCTAGAGTGCCATCTCTGTCTGTGTCATCTCTCACTCAGTGGGCCATAGAAAGCCTATTTATTTTTTTGCTTGATTTGGGTTCCAAAATCTACCAGAAAAAATCACAACATCAATCAGTGGGAGAAAAATATTGGCCTCAGGGCTTGTGTGCCACTCCTTACTCCTGTGTGTGCCATCTCTCACTCAGTGGGCCATAGAAAGCCTATTAATTTTTTTGCTTGATTTGGGTTCTAAATTCTACCTGAAAAAATCAATAAATCAATCAGTGGGAGATTAATATTGGCCTTTGGGCTTGTGTGCCAGTCCTAAGCGTGCCATCTCTCTCTCTCTCAGATAGTGGGCCATAGAAAGCCTATTTTATTATTATTTTATTGGGTTTATAAATTTTCCCTGGAAAAAAAAAAAAAGTGGGAGATTAATATTGGCCTCTGGGCTTGTGTGCCAGTCCTGAGCGTGCCATCTCTCTCACAAATAGTGGGCCATAGAAAGCCTATTTATTTTTTTGGTTGATTTGGGTTCATAATTCTACCTGAAAAAATCAATCAATCAATCAATCAGTGGGAGATTAATATTGGCCTTTGGGCTTGTGTGCCAGTCCTAAGCGTGCCATCTCTCTCTCTCAGATAGTGGGCCATAGAAAGCCTATTTATTTATTTATTTTTTTATTGGGTTTATAAATTTTCCCTGGAAAAAAAAAAAAAAGTGGGAGATTAATATTGGCCTCTGGGCTTGTGTGCCAGTCCTGAGCGTGCCATCTCTCTCACAAATAGTGGGCCATAGAAAGCCTATTTATTTTTTGGGTTGATTTGGGTTCCTAATTCTACCTGAAAAAATCAATCAATCAATCAGTGGGAGAAAAATATTGGCCTCAGGGCTTGTGTGCCACTCCTTACTCCTGTGTGTGCCATCTCTCACTCAGTGGGCCATAGAAAGCCTATTAATTTTTTTGCTTGATTTGGGTTCTAAATTCTACCTGAAAAAATCATTAAATCAATCAGTGGGAGATTAATATTGGGCTTTGGGCTTGTGTGCCAGTCCTAAGCGTGCCATCTCTCTCTCTCAGATAGTGGGCCATAGAAAGCCTATTTATTATTATTTTTTTTATTGGGTTTATAAATTTTCCCTGGAAAAAAAAAAATGGGAGATTAATATTGGCCTCTGGGCTTGTGTGCCAGTCCTGCGCGTGCCATCTCTCTCACAAATAGTGGGCCATAGAAAGCCTATTAATTTTTTTGCTTGATTTGGGTTCCAAAATCTACCTGAAAAAAATCACTAAATCAATCAGTGGGAGATTAATATTGGCCTCTGGGCTTGTGTGCAACTCCTGACTCCTGTGTGCGTCATCTGTCACTCAGTGGGCCCTAGAAAGCCTATTTTTTGTTTTATTTGTTTTCTAAATTCTCCCTGAAACAATCATTTTATTTTCTTTGGTTTCTAAATTATTCCTGAAAAAAATCATTTTTTTTGTATTTTTTTTTCTCTCAAGTCTCCCTGAAAAAAAAAAAAAAAAAAAAATCTGTGGGAGATTCATATTGCCCCTTCTGCTTGTGTGCCAGTCTTGACTCCTGGGTGTGCCATCTCTCTCTCTCTCCCCAATTGTGGGCCATAGAAAGCCTATTAATTTTTTTGCTTGATTTGGGTTCCAAAATCTAGCAAAAAAAATCACTAAATCAATCAGTGGGAGATTAATATTGGCCTCTGGGCTTGTGTGCCACTCCTGACTCCTGTGTGCGTCATCTGTCACTCAGTGGGCCCTAGAAAGCCTATTTTTTGTTTTATTTGTTTTCTAAATTCTCCCTGAAACAATCATTTTATTTTCTTTGGTTTGTAAATTATTCCTGAAAAAAATCATTTTTTTTGTTTTTTTTTTCTCTCAAGTCTCCCTGAAAAAAAAAAAAAAAAAAAAAATCTGTGGGAGATTCATATTGCCCCTTCTGCTTGTGTGCCAGTCTTGACTCCTGGGTGTGCCATCTCTCTCTCTCCCCAATTGTGGGTCATAGAAAGCCTATTAATTTTTTTGCTTGATTTGGGTTCCAAAATCTACCAAAAAAAATCACTAAATCAATCAGTGGGAGATTAATATTGGCCTCTGGGCTTGTGTGCCACTCCTGACTCCTGTGTGCGTCATCTGTCACTCAGTGGGCCCTAGAAAGCCTATTTTTTGTTTTATTTGTTTTCTAAATTCTCCCTGAAACAATCATTTTATTTTCTTTGGTTTCTAAATTATTCCTGAAAAAAATCATTTTTTTTGTATTTTTTTTTCTCTCAAGTCTCCCTGAAAAAAAAAAAAAAATCTGTGGGAGATTCATATTGCCCCTTCTGCTTGTGTGCCAGTCTTGACTGCTGGCTGTGCCATCTCTCTCTCTCTCCCCAATTGTGGGCCATAGAAAGCCTATTAATTTTTTTGCTTGATTTGGGTTCCAAAATCTACCAAAAAAAATCACTAAATCAATCAGTGGGAGATTAATATTGGCCTCTGGGCTTGTGTGCCACTCCTGACTCCTGTGTGCGTCATCTGTCACTCAGTGGGCCCTAGAAAGCCTATTTTTTGTTTTATTTGTTTTCTAAATTCTCCCTGAAACAATCATTTTATTTTCTTTGGTTTCTAAATTATTCCTGAAAAAAATCATTTTTTTTGTATTTTTTTTTCTCTCAAGTCTCCCTGAAAAAAAAAATAAAAAATCTGTGGGAGATTCATATTGCCCCTTCTGCTTGTGTGCCAGTCTTGACTCCTGGGTGTGCCATCTCTCTCTCTCTCCCCAATTGTGGGCCATAGAAAGCGTATTAATTTTTTTGCTTGATTTGGGTTCCAAAATCTACCAAAAAAAATAACTAAATCAATCGGTGGGAGATTAATGTTGGCCTCTGGGCTTGTGTGCCACTCCTGACTCCTGTGTGCGTCCTCTCTCACTCAGTGGGCCCTACAAAGCCTTTTTTTTTTTTTTTTTTCCTAAATTCTCCCTGAAACAATCATTTCATTTTATTTGTTTTATAAATTCTTCTGTAAAAAATAATTTTTTTTTAATTTTTTTTTTTCTGAAGTCTCCCTTTTAAAAAAAACAAACACAAATCAGTGGGAGATAAATATTTACATTTGCGCTTCAGTGACAGTCCTGCGTGTGTGCCATCTCATTTATTGCCAACAACAACAGAGTGTGTAACATTGTGGCTGATTTTCGTTGTGGTCTCACCCACCTGTAAAGGGGTAGCTAAATCATACTGAAGTTATAGTTCACCGTGTAAGTTGTGTGACAGCAACAAATACCGTTCGTTTGGTAACGTTTTTAAAACAATGAGGAAGTCTGGTGGAAGAGGTCGTGGCCGGGGGCGTTCATTGTCAGCTGGTAATGAGGGTAGTGGTAGTGGTGGAGCATCAGCTGGTCGTGGGAAAAAAAATATTGCACCTAAGTCTGGAGCTGTGGAGCCAGGTTCGTCGTCTGGCTACACAAGGCCTCGAACGCTCCCTTTTCTGGGAGTAGGAAAACCGCTTTTAAAGCCGGAGCAGCAAGAGCAAGTTTTGGCTTATCTTGCTGACTCAGCCTCTAGCTCTTTTGCCTCCTCTCGTGAAACTGGTAAATGTCAAAGCAGCGCGTCGTTAGTGGATGTTCACGGTCAGGGACAAGTCGCTTCCTTGTCCTCTTCAGCAAAAACAACAACAGAGAAGAATGCAGCAGGCGACACAACGGGTTACTCCATGGAGCTCTTTACACATACCGTCCCTGGCTTAGAAAGTGAAGCAGTTAACAGTCCATGCCCATTACAAGTTGAATCTGACATGGAGTGCACTGATGCACAGCCACAGCCAGACTACTATCCTGGTCCTTTGACTCAGACCACAACATTGCCATCGCAGGGTGCTGATCAAGAATCAGACCCTGATGAGACTATGTTGCCCCATCACGAACGCTATACCACCGACCGACATGGTGACACAGACGAAGTTGCACACGAGCTACAAGAAGAGGTAATAGATGACCCAGTTCTTGACCCCGATTGGCAGCCATTGGGGGAACAGGGTGCAGGCGGCAGCAGTTCTGAAGCGGAGGAGGAGGGGCCGCAGCAGGCATCAACATCGCAACAGGTTCCATCTGCCGGGCCCGTATCTTGCCCAAAACGCGTGGCAAAGCTAAAACCTGTTGGAGGACAGCGTGGCCATCCGGTTAAAGCTCAGTCTGCAATGCCTGAAAAGGTATCCGATGCTAGAAAGAGTGCAGTCTGGCATTTTTTTAAACAACATCCAATTGATCAGCGCAAAGTCATCTGTCAAAAATGTTCAACTACCTTAAGCAGAGGACAGAATCTGAAAAGTCTCAATACAAGTTGCATGCATAGACATTTAACCACCATGCATTTGCAAGCCTGGACTAACTACCAAACGTCCCTTAAGGTTGTAGCACCCTCGGCCAATGAAGCTAGTCAGCAACGCAACATCCCTTCCGGCAGTGTAGGGCCACCATTTTCCGCACCACCTGCAGTATCTGTGCAGGTTTCTTTGCCAGGCCAAAGCCGTCAGGGTCAGGGAATCACCAGTTTCGTAGTAGGAAACACTGCATCTAGGGCACCGGTGGCAACAATACCATCTCCCACCGTCTCTCAGTCTGCCATGTCCACCGGCACCCCCGCTAGTTCCACGATCTCCAGCTCTCCAGTCCAGCTCACCCTACATGAGACTATGGTTAGAAAAAGGAAGTACTTAGCCTCGCATCCGCGTACACAGGGTTTGAACGCACACATAGCTAGACTAATCTCGTTAGAGATGATGCCCTACCGGTTAGTTGAAAGCGAAGCTTTCAAAGCCCTGATGGACTACGCTGTACCACGCTACGAGCTACCCAGTCGACACTTTTTTTCCAGAAAAGCCATCCCAGCCCTCCACCAGCATGTTAAAGAGCGCATCGTCCATGCACTCAGGCAATCTGTGAGCACAAAGGTGCACCTGACAACAGATGCATGGACCAGTAGGCATGGCCAGGGACGTTACGTGTCCATCACGGCACACTGGGTAAATGTGGTGGATGCAGGGTCCACAGGGGACAGCAAGTTTGGGACAGTTCTGCCTAGCCCACGGTCTAGGAAACAATTGGCTGTAGCCGTTCGCACCCCCTCCTCCTCCTCTTCGTCCTCCTGCAGAAGCGAGAGCTCGTCCACAGACCGCAGTCGCACAACCACTCCATCCGCAGCTGCCACTGTTGCACACCAGGTCTCCCATTATGGGGCAGCTACTGGCAAACGTCAGCAGGCTGTATTGGCTATGAAGTGTTTGGGCGACAACAGACACACCGCGGAAGTTCTGTCCGAGTTCTTGCAGAAAGAAACGCAGTCGTGGCTGGGCACTGTAGATCTTGAGGCAGGCAAGGTAGTGAGTGATAACGGAAGGAATTTCATGGCTGCCATCTCCCTTTCCCAACTGAAACACATTCCTTGCCTGGCTCACACCTTAAACCTGGTGGTGCAGTGCTCCCTGAAAAGTTATCCGGGGTTATCCGACCTGCTCCTCAAAGTGCGTGGACTTTGCTCACATATCCGCCGTTCGCCCGTACACTCCAGCCGTATGCAGACCTATCAGCGTTCTTTGAACCTTCCCCAGCATCGCCTAATCATAGACGTTGCAACAAGGTGGAACTCAACACTGCACATGCTTCAGAGACTGTGTGAACAGAGGCGGGCTGTTATGTTTTTGTGGGAGGATACACATACACGGGCAGGCAGTAGGATGGCAGACATGGAGTTGTCAGGTGTGCAGTGGTCGAAAATTCAAGACATGTGTCAAGTCCTTCAGTGTTTTGAGGAATGCACACGGCTGGTTAGTGCAGACAACGCCATAATAAGCATGAGCATCCCCCTAATGCGTCTGCTGATGCAAAGTTTGACGCACATAAAGGATCAGGCGTCTGCAGCTGAGGAAGAGGAAAGCCTTGATGACAGTCAGCCATTGTCTGGCCAGGGCAGTGTACAGGACGAGGTAGCGGGCGAAGAGGAGGAGGAGGACGAGGAGGATGATGGGGATGATTATATTTTTAATGAGGAAGCTTTTCCGGGGCCACTGGAAATTGGTGGCGCGGCAAGGCCGGGTTCTGTTTTTTTGAGGGACACAAGTGACGTGGATTTGCCTGAAACTGCCCCTCAACCAAGCACAACCGCAGATTTGAGAACTGGAACTTTGGCCCACATGGCGGATTATGCCTTACGTATTCTCAAAAGGGACACACGCATAACTAAAATGATGAATGATGACGATTACTGGTTGGCCTGCCTCCTTGATCCTCGCTATAAAGGCAAATTGCAAAATATAATGCCACATGAGAACTTGGAACTAATATTAGCAACCAAACAATCAACTCTTGTTGACCGTTTGCTTCTGGCATTCCCTGCACACAGCGCCCGTGATCGTTCTCACACGAGCTGCAGGGGCCAGCAGACCAGAGGAGTTAGAGGGGCAGAAATCAGAAGTGGCGTTGGCCAGAGGGGTTTTCTGACCAGGTTGTGGAGTGATTTTGCTATGACCGCAGACAGGACAGGTACTGCAGCATCAATTCAAAGTGACAGGAGACAACATTTGTCCAGTATGGTTACAAACTATTTTTCATCCCTTATCGATGTTCTCCCTCAACCGTCATTCCCATTTGATTACTGGGCATCAAAATTAGACACCTGGCCAGAATTGGCAGAATATGCATTGCAGGAGCTTGCTTGCCCGGCAGCTAGTGTCCTATCAGAAAGAGTATTCAGTGCTGCAGGTTCAATACTAACAGAAAAAAGGACTCGTCTGGCTACCCAAAATGTAGATGATCTAACCTTCATTAAAATGAACCACAACTGGATTTCGAAATCTTTTGCCCCACCTTGCCCGGCTGACACCTAGCTTTCCTATGAAAAGGTCTTGCCTGTGGACTATTCTGAATGCCTTTTCCAATCTCGTAATTTTCAGCACCTGATTGTCCAGCATACGACATGTTTACACCTCACTAAATGGCCAAACTCCCCACACGGGGCCGTGGTATCGACACTTGGCGACAGCACCCGTGAGAGTGCAGTTTGTCTGAAGAGGTGGGTGAGCCCGCTTTTGGTCGACGGCACTGCCACTGGGTCCCTCCTAGTACAATAAAGTGTCTCTGGCGGTGGTGGTGCGGACCCAACGTCAGACACACCGTTGTAATATGAGGGGCCCTGGGCCTGTACCGCCGGCCACAAGACAATTTCCCCCCACCCCAGCTCAAACAGTGCTCTACCACTTGCAAAATTATCTCACAGCTCCACCAATGTTTAGTCTATGCGCTGACATCCTTCAATGCCTGCCACTGACAATACCATTGTATTGACATTTTTGTTATGTTAGGCCTTCGATGCCTGTCTGTGGTCACTCCTTCCACTAGGCCTCCACTGACCACACCACTGCTGCCCGTGTACCCCTGGAACCAATTTAAAATTGCCTACAGCCATGTGTTATTATTTTAGGCCTTCGATGCCTGTCTGCGGTCCATTCTTTCAACTACTACTACACTGACCAGGGCACTGCTGCCCGTGTACCCCTGGAACCAATTTAAAATTGCCTACAGCCATGTGTTATTATTTTAGGCCTTCGATGCCTGTCTGCGGTCACTCCTTCCACTAGGCCTCCACTGACCACACCACTGCTGCCCGTGTACCCCTGGAACCAATTTAAAATTGCCTACAGCCATGTGTTATTATTTTAGGCCTTCGATGCCTGTCTGCGGTCCATTCTTTCAACTACTACTACACTGACCAGGGCACTGCTGCCCGTGTACCCCTGGAACCAATTTAAAATTGCCTACAGCCATGTGTTAATATTTTAGGCCTTCGATGCCTGTCTGCGGTCACTCCTTCCACTAGGCCTCCACTGACCACACCACTGCTGCCCGTGTACCCCTGGAACCAATTTAAAATTGCCTACAGCCAGCCCAATTTTTTTATTTTAGGCCTTCGATGCCTGTCTGCGGTCCATTCTTTCAACTACTACTACACTGACCAGGTCACTGATGCCCGTGTACCCCTGGAACCAATTTAAAATTGCCTACAGCCATGTGTTATTATTTTAGGCCTTCGATGCCTGTCTGCGGTCACTCCTTCCACTAGGCCTCCACTGACCACACCACTGCTGCCCGTGTACCCCTGGAACCAATTTAAAATTACCTACAGCCATGTGTTATTATTTTAGGCCTTCGATGCCTGTCTGCGGTCACTCCTTCCACTAGGCCTCCACTGACCACACCACTGCTGCCCGTGTACCCCTGGAACCAATTTAAAATTGCCTACAGCCATGTGTTATTATTTTAGGCCTTCGATGCCTGTCTGCGGTCACTCCTTCCACTAGGCCTCCACTGACCACACCACTGCTGCCCGTGTACCCCTGGAACCAATTTAAAATTGCCTACAGCCAGCCCAATTTTTTTATTTTAGGCCTTCGATGCCTGTCTGCGGTCCATTCTTTCAACTACTACTACACTGACCAGGTCACTGATGCCCGTGTACCCCTGGAACCAATTTAAAATTGCCTACAGCCATGTGTTATTATTTTAGGCCTTCGATGCCTGTCTGCGGTCACTCCTTCCACTAGGCCTCCACTGACCACACCACTGCTGCCCGTGTACCCCTGGAACCAATTTAAAATTGTCTACAGCCAGCCCAATTTTTTTATTTTAGGCCTTCGATGCCTGTCTGCGGTCCATTCTTTCAACTACTACTACACTGACCAGGGCACTGCTGCCCGTGTACCCCTGGAACCAACATCAGAAAATATAAAAATAAGTATTTTGCTTACAAAAAAGAAAATACTGGAGAGATATCAAATGCAGACATTTTAACATTAAAAACAAACACACAACTAAAATCTGGTACAGTACTAAAAATGGCCACCAGCTACAATTACTTTCTCCTGCAAGTAGTTAACTGAAAGGTTTTTTAAATTGAAAACACAGATATGGCATCCACCGAGTGTTGTCCTGTCGCGTCTTCTTTATATTATTGCCGAGAAGATGCAAAACAATGAAAATAATAAAATCATTAATTACCAAAATAACAGAGAAAGTCAACACCACATTGCAAATAAATATTCATTCCAAATAGAGAAGCAGGGCGCGTCCGAGGGTGAGTATATACCTAATAAGAATATAATCACCCTCGGACGCGCAATGCTTATTTCCAACAGCCTTCCTTCCTAAGAATCAGCCCTTCCGTGGTGTAGAGAGACGTTGTGTTACACTCCAAGGTGTTCCCCAGGTTGCCTTTCCTGAGCTTCGATCTTCCGGCTCTCGTTTAGTAGTTGTTGGAAACTACGCTGCATTAGGCCTTCAAATTGGGTATGGGGTGTAGAGAGATGGTGTGTTCCACTCCAAGGTGTTCCCCAGGTTGCCTTTCCTGAGCTTCGATCTTCCGGCTCTCGTTTAGTAGTTCTTGGAAACTACACTGCATTAGGCCTTCAAATTGGGTATGGGGTGTAGAGAGAGGGTGTGTTACACTCCAAGGTGTTCCCCAGGTTGCCTTTCCTGAGCTTCGATCTACATGCTCTCGTTTAGTAGTTGTCGAAAACTACGCTGCATTAGGCCTACAAATTGGGTATGGGGTGTAGAGAGAGGGTTTGTTACACTCCAAGGTGTTCCCCAGGTTGCCTTTCCTGAGCTTCGATCTTCCGGCTCTCGTTTAGTAGTTGTTGGAAACTACGCTGCATTAGGCCTTCAAATTGGGTATGGGGTGTAGCGAGAGGGTGTGTTACACTCCAAGGTGTTCCCCAGGTTGCCTTTCCTGAGCTTCGATCTTCCGGCTCTCGTTTAGTAGTTCTTGGAAACTACACTGCATTAGGCCTTCAAATTGGGTATGGGGTGTAGAGAGGGGGTGTGTTACACTCCAAGGTGTTCCCCAGGTTGCCTTTCCTGAGCTTCGATCTTCCGGCTCTCGTTTAGTAGTTCTTGGAAACTACACTGCATTAGGCCTACAAATTGGGTATGGGGTGGAGAGAGATGGTGTGTTACACTCCAAGGTGTTCCCCAGGTTTCCTTGCCATTGCTTCGGTCTTCCGACTCTCGTTTAGTAGTTGTAGAAAAGTACACTGCATTAGGCCTACAAAATGGGTTTGGGGTGGAGAGAGATGGTGTGTTATACTCCAAGGTGTTCCCCAGGTTGCCTTTCCTGAGCTTCGATCTTCCGGCTCTCGTTTAGTAGTTCTTGGAAACTACACTGCATTAGGCCTTCAAATTGGGTATGGGGTGTAGAGAGAGGGTGTGTTACACTCCAAGGTGTTCCCCAGGTTGCCTTTCCTGAGCTTCGATCTTCATGCTCTCGTTTAGTAGTTGTCGAAAACTACGCTGCATTAGGCCTACAAATTGGGTATGGGGTGTAGAGAGAGGGTTTGTTACACTCCAAGGTGTTCCCCAGGTTGCCTTTCCTGAGCTTCGATCTTCCGGCTCTCGTTTAGTAGTTGTTGGAAACTACGCTGCATTAGGCCTTCAAATTGGGTATGGGGTGTAGCGAGAGGGTGTGTTACACTCCAAGGTGTTCCCCAGGTTGCCTTTCCTGAGCTTCGATCTTCCGGCTCTCGTTTAGTAGTTCTTGGAAACTACACTGCATTAGGCCTTCAAATTGGGTATGGGGTGTAGAGAGAGGGTGTGTTACACTCCAAGGTGTTCCCCAGGTTGCCTTTCCTGAGCTTCGATCTTCCGGCTCTCGTTTAGTAGTTCTTGGAAACTACACTGCATTAGGCCTACAAATTGGGTATGGGGTGGAGAGAGATGGTGTGTTACACTCCAAGGTGTTCCCCAGGTTTCCTTGCCATTGCTTCAGTCTTCCGACTCTCGTTTAGTAGTTGTAGAAAAGTACACTGCATTAGGCCTACAAAATGGGTTTGGGGTGGAGAGAGATGGTGTGTTACACTCCAAGGTGTTCCCCAGGTTGCCTTTCCTGAGCTTCTATCTTCAGGCTCTCATTAAATTGTGGTTAAATGGAACAACTGCATTTGGCGTACTAGTTGGTTTGGGGCCTACTATCGGTGTCTGCCACTCCTTGCTGTTCTCCTGGTTTCCTGTCCTGAAATTCCATTTTCAGGCTCTCGTTAAGTAGTTGTTAATGTTAGACTGCATTTGGCCTACTAGTTGGGTTGGGGCCTACTATCGGTGTCTGCCACTCCTTGCTGTTCTCCTCCACTGAACAAAGCTGTGCCGCCTGTTTACTACGGTTGCCAATTTTGAACTGCATTTCGACTACTTACTGATTTGGCCCTACTCTCTCTCTGTGTCAGCCTCTCATTCCAGTTGTCCTCCACTGCAATGCCCCCTGGTTATTCCTGTGTTACCAATTTTGAACTGCATTTAGCCCACTTTATTCTTTGGGCCTATATCTGTGTTTCCACTTCATCGTGCCTATTGCCCAGCGAGTGATAGATGAGTCTGCTGGTACATTGACCCATAACGCAACATTCCCCGTGCATGCTACACAACAACATTGTGACCCTGCTGAAAGTCAGGTTGCTCTTCCCGCATACCATACCACCTTACACGGTGACAAAGAGGAAGGTGCAGATGAAAGTGCAGGTTCCTTCATCAGGTGGGGGGAGGAACACTAGTTGGCGACGTCACTGCCACAGGGCCTCTCATAGTACGCAAAAGTGTTGCTGCCGGTGGGAGGCGCCCCCGCCGTGCAAACACACCGCTGTACTTTGAGGGGCCCTGTGCCAGTGCCAATGCCAACAAGTGGGCCCCCCCTGCTTGCTCAGGATCACAGCACTTGCAAAGTTGAAATACTTACCTCTCCCTGCTCCACTGCCGTGACGTGGTCCAGATTTCCTGGGCCCACTAATTACTTGAACCAGCCCTACCCCACACAACTTTAGCCAAATGACCCCCAATTTCAAATGCCTTCCAATTATTATAAGGTAAATTACGCTTGACAAGCTTCATTAAGAAGAATGGATGGTTTTGACATTAAAATGGGCACTCTAGGTGTTTTCCTGGCCCCCACTCACTGCCGACTATGCTGCCCCATTGACTTGCATTGGGTTTCGTGTTTCGGTCGATCCCGACTTTACGTCATAATCGGCCGATTTCACTCGACCCGACTTTTGAGATAGTCGGGTTTCGCGAAACCCGGCTCGACTCTAAAAAGGTCAAGGTCGCTCAACTCTAGTAGAGATGCTTCTGTTCTGTCTAGAAAGTCTTCATTCTCTTTGATGAGTTTCAAAGTTGCTATTCTTTCTTCCAGACCCCGCACCTTTTCTTCTAAAAGGGCCACTAGTCTACACTTCTCACAGGTGAAATTTGATTCTTCTTCTGGTCGATCTGTGAACATGTAGCACATGCTGCAGCTCACCATGTAGGTTGTCACATCTGCCATGTTGCTCCTAGATACTGCTGACTTGCTGTGTGTTTTCCTTCTTGTGTAATCTACTCAGCCAAGCTCTCTTGCAATAATGTCCTACAGGCAAAAATTCCGGCGCGCGGTTTGGTGATGCTTTCCAAGCAGCTGGTCCCGGCTGTACCCAACGATCTTCTAGCTTAGGGAGACTTCGCTTTTCCCAGAAGGCACCTGGAATATGCAAATTAGCCTCCTCAAGCTTGAATCCCTGGTTTGGTGATGCTTTCCAAGCAGCTGGTCCCGGCTGTACCCAACGATCTTCTAGCTTAGGGAGACTTCGCTTTTCCCAGAAGGCACCTGGAATATGCAAATTAGCCTCCTCAAGCTTGAATCCCTGGTTTCTATTGAATTGTCCTGCTCTTTCTCCCATTTTGCTTCCTTTTTCAGCCCTCTAGCCCTTACTATGACCATTTCACAGCCATTTTTGAGCACCAAAGTTCTGATCACCATTGATTTATATGGGGTTTGGGTCCTGGGTCAAGTTCTGGTACACGGACCAAACCTTTGACTAAAGTTAGGCAGAATCCAACAAACCCGAGCTTTCATGGGTTCACTCATCTCTAGATGTAAAGGATTAGAAAAACATGGCTGCTTTCTTCCAAAAATAGTGCACTAACTGTATAAAAGTTGTGCGTGGTATTGTCTCTCAGCTCTATTTAACCCCTTTCTGTCATTGGACGTACTATTCCGTCCATGTGGGGTGGGCCTTAATTCCCACGGACGGAATAGTACATCCAGCGCGATTGGCCGCGCTCACGGGGGGAGCGCGGCCGATTGCGGCCGGGTGTCAGCTGCCTATCGCAGCTGACATCCTGCACTATGTGCCAGGAGCAGTCACGGACCGCTTCCGGCACATTAACCCCCGGCACACCGCGATCAAACATGATCGCAGTGTGCCGGCGGTGCAGGGAAGCAGCGCGCAGGGAGGGGCTCCCTGCGTGCTTCCCTGAGACCCACGCAGCAACGTGATGTGATCGCGTTGCTGCGAGGGTCTCTTACCTTCCTCCCTGCAGCAAGGCCCAGATCCAAAATGGCCGCGGCATCCGGGTCCTGCAGGGAGGGAGGTGGCTTACCAAGTGCCTGCTCAGAGCAGGCGCTTGGTGAGCCTGCAGTGCTCTAAGTCAGATCGCTGATCTGACAGAGTGCTGTGCAAACTGTTAGTTCAGCGATCTGTGATGTCCCCCCCTGGGACAAAGTAAAAAAATTTCCACATGTGTAAAAAAAAAAAAAATCCTAAATAATGAAAAATAAAATAAAATATTATTCTCATAAATACATTTCTTTATCTAAATAAAAAAACAAACAATAAAAGTAGACATATTTAGTATCGCTGCATTCGTAACAACCCAACCTATAAAACTGTCCCACTAGTTAACCCCTTCAGTTAACACCGTAAGAAAAAAAAAGAGGCAAAAAACAACGCTTTATTATCATACCGCCGAACAAAAAGTGGAATAACACGCGATCAAAAGGACAGATATAAATAACCATGGTACCGCTGAAAACGTCATCTTGTCCCGCAAAAAACGAGCTGCCATACAGCATCATCAGCAAAAAAATAAAAAAGTTATAGACCTCAGAATAAAGCGATGTAAAAATAATTATTTTTTCTGTAAAATAGTTTTTATCATATAAAAGCGCCAAAACATAAAAAATGATATAAACGAGGTATGGCTGTAATCGTACTGACCCGAAGAATAAAACTGCTTTATCAATTTTACCAAACGCGGAACGGTATAAACGCCTCTCCTAAAAGAAATTCATGAATAGCTGGTTTTTGGTCATTCTACCTCACAAAAATCGGAATAAAAAGCAATCAAAAAATGTCACGGGCCCGAAAATGTTACCAATAAAAAGTCAACTCGTCCCGCAAAAAACAAGACCTCACATGACTCTGTGGACTCAAATATGGAAAAATTATAGCTCTCAAAATGTGGTAATGCAAAAAATATTTTTTGCAATAAAAAGCGTCTTTCAGTGTGTGACGGCTGCCAATCATAAAAATCTGTTAAATAACCCGCTATAAATAGTAAATCAAACCCCCCTTCATCACCCCCTTAGTTAGGGAAAAATTAAAAAAATGTATTTCCATTTTCCCATTGGGGTTAGGGCTAGGGTTAGGGCTAGGGTTAGGGCTATGGTTACGGCTAGGGTTAGGGTTAGGGCTAGGGCTAGGGTTAGGGCTAGGGTTAGGGCTAGGGTTAGGGTTAGGGCTAGGGTTAGGGCTAGGGTTAGGGCCAGGGTTAGGGCTAGGGTTAGGGTTAGGGCTAGGGTCAGGGTTAGGGTTGGGGCTAGGGTTAAGGCTACAGTTAGGGTTGGGGTTAAGGCTTACATTTACGGTTGGGAATAGGGTTGGGATGAGGGTTAGGGGTGTGTCTGGGTTAGAGGTGTGGTTAGGGTTACCGTTGGGATTAGGCTTTGGGGGGTTTCCACTGTTTAGGCACATCAGGGGCTCTCCAAATGGGACATGGCGTCCGATCTCAATGCCAGCCAATTCTGCGTTGAAAAAGTAAAACAGTGCTCCTTCCCTTCCGAGCTCTCCCGTGTGCCCAAACAGGGGTTTACCCCAACATATGGGGTATCAGCGTACTAAGGACAAATTGGACAACAACTTTTGGGGTCCAATTTCTTTTGTTACCCTTGGGAAAATACAAAACTGGGGCTAAAAAATAATTTTTGTGGGAAAAAAAAGAATTTTTTATCTTCACGGCTCTGTGTTATAAACTGTACTGAAACACTTGGGGGCTCAAAGTTCTCACAACACACCTAGATAAGTTCCTTGGGGGTCTAGTTTCCAATATGGGGTCACTTGTGGGGGGTTTCTACTGTTTAGGTACATTAGGGGCTCTGCAAACGCAATGTGACGCCTGCAGACAATTCCATCTAAGTCTGCATTCCAAATGGTGCTCCTTCCCTTCCGAGCCCTCTCTTGCGCCCAAACGGTAGTTCCCCCACATATGGGGTATCAGCGTACTCAGGACAAATTGGACAACAACTTTTGGGTCCAATTTCTCCTGTTACCCTTGGGAAAAACAAAACTGCGGGCTAAAAAATTATTTTGGGGGGGAATTTTTTTATTTTTATTTTCACGGCTCTGAGTTATAAACTGTAGTGAAACACTTGGGGGCTCAACGTTCTCAAAACACATCTAGATAAGTTCCTTGGGGGGTCTAGTTTCCAATATGGGGTCACTTGTGGGGGGTTTCTACTGTTTAGGTACATTAGGGGCTCTGCAAATGCAATGTGATGCCTGCAGACCATTCCATCTAAGTCTGCATTCCAAATGGTGCTCCTTCCCTTCCGAGCCCTCTCTTGCGCCCAAACGGTAGTTCCCCCACATATGGGGTATCAGCGTACTCAGGACAAATTGGAGAACAACTTTTGGGTCCAATTTCTCATGTTACCCTTGGGAAAAAACAAAACTGCGGGCTAAAAAATTATTTTGGGGGGGAATTTTTTTATTTTTATTTTCACGGCTCTGAGTTATAAACTGTAGTGAAACACTTGGGGGCTCAACGTTCTCACAACACATCTAGATAAGTTCCTTTGGGGGTCTGGTTTCCAATATGGGGTCACTTGTGGGGGGTTTCTACTGTTTAGGTACATTAGGGGCTCTGCAAACGCAATGTGACGCCTGCAGAAAAATCCATATAAGTCTGCATTCCAAATGATGCTCCTTCCCTTCCGAGCTCTGCCATGTGCTCAAACGGTGGTTCCCCCAACATATCGAGTATCAGCATACTCAGAACAAATTGGACAACAATATTTAGGGTCCAATTTCTCCTGTTACCCTTGGAAAACTTAAAACTAGGGGCTAAAAAATAATTTTGTGGGAAAAAATTTTTGTTTTATTTTTACGGCTCTGCATTATAAACTTCTGTGAAGCCCTTGGTGGGTCGAAGTGCTCACCACACCTCTAGATAAGTTCCTTAGGGGGTCTACTTTCCAAAATGGTGTCACTTGTGGGGGGTTTCAATGTTTAGGCACATCAGTGGCTCTCCAAACGCAACATGGCGTCCCATCTCAATTCCTGTCAATTTTGCATTGAAAAGTCAAACGGCGCTCCTTCCCTTCCGAGCTCTCCCATGCGCCCAAACAGTGGTTTACCCCCACATTTGGGGTATCAGCATACTCAGGACAAATTGTACAACACCTTTTGGGGTCCAATTTATTCTCTTACCCTTGGGAAAATAAAAAATTGGGGGCGAAAAGATAATTTTTGTGAAAAATATGATTTTTTATTTTTACGGTTCTACATTATAAACTTCTGTGAAGCACTTGGTGGGTCAAAGTGCTCACCACACCTCTAGATAAGTTCCTTAGGGGGTCTACTTTCCAAAATGGTGTCACTTGTGGGGGGTTTCAATGTTTAGGCACATCAGTGGCTCTCCAAACTTAACATGGCGTCCCATCTCATTTCCAGTGAATTTTGTATTGAAAAGTCAAATGGCGCTCCTTCGCTTCCGAGCTCTGTCATGCGCCCAAACAGTGGTTTACCCCCACATATGGGGTATCAGCGTACTCAGGACAAATTGTACAACGTTTGGGGTCCATTTTCTCCTGTTACCCTTGGTAAAATAAAACAAATTGGAGCTGAAGTAAATTTTTTGTGAAAAAAAGTTAAATGTTCATTTTTATTTAAACATTCCAAAAATTCCTGTGAAACACCTGAAGGGTTAACAAACTTCTTGAATGTGGTTTTGAGCACCTTGAGGGGTACAGTTTTTAGAATGGTGTCACACTTGGGTATTTTCTATCATATAGATCCCTCAAAATGACTTCAAATGAGATGTGGTCCGTTAAAAAAAAGGGTGTTGTAAAAATGAGAAATTGCTGGTCAAGTTTTAACCCTTATAACTCCCTAACAAAAAAAATTTTGGTTCCAAAATTGTGCTGATGTAAAGTAGGCATGTGGGAAATGTTACTTATTAAGTATTTTGTGTGACATATCTCTGTGATTTAATTACATAAAAGTTCAAAGTTGGAAAATTGCAAAATTTTCAAAATTTTTGCCAAATTTACGTTTTTTTTCACAAATAAACGCAGGTAATATCAAAGAAATTTTACCACTATCATAAAGTACAATATGTCATGAGAAAACAGTGTCAGAATCACTGGGATCCGTTGAAGCGCTCCAGAGTTATAACCTCATAAAGGGACAGTGGTCAGAATTGTAAAAATTGGCCTGGTCATTAACGTGCAAACCACCCTTGGGGGTAAAGGGGTTAAGAGAATGGTACAATACCGTTAATAAGACAAAGGTGGTAAAGGTATCATTTTTTAATGAAAAGCCCTTCTAAACACTGCTGTTACTGATGGAGGTTATGGTGGGATGGAGCACATTACAAGTTTACAACAGTAGCTGAAAATACAGAAAAAAGCTAAAACTGAAAAGCTTTCTACAGAGATATACGTTACAATCATCTGCAAGGAAGATTATTGGAATGTAAACAGTATTTTTTATGTGCAAATATAGACTGATAAGATAAATCTGTCATTAGCATGGTCTGTAATATCTATTTACCATTTTTATATCTTTAGGACATAAGAAAATGAAAATGTTAGATTTGGTTATGTTAATCTTATTTGCACACACAAATAGCACATTTTAATGGATGTATCAGTTATTCTACATTTTATTATGATACCCAGTTTAACAGCTGTATTGAAGTTCTGGTTGGAATGATTAGAATAAGGACATGTGTCATGTAACACTTGTCACAGATAACGGGAGCAGCCTCTGGATGTTAACAGAAGTGCTCTTGAAACAAACAAGATGTCATGTGCCACTTTATAAAAGATAATTTAACATTAAAACTGTAAGGGCTATTGAGACGTTAGAAAAGGTCAACAGCTAATTAGGCTATTATCACTTAAATGTGAAAGTAATATGCTGTGGTAACAGAAAGGCTCAGTGCATATTGAGTCTGAAACTTTTGTTAGCATACATTTGTAAGATTTACTGATATATTTGAAAGCTTTAACATATGACATTGTATAAGCATACAGTTACATTCATTGTTCCATTGTGAAAAAAAAATTATATATTTCACAAAACACCTTTTGATCTGGTGGTCGCCCTTATAGTACATTTGCCTTCACTTTCCTATATAGCTGAAAAAGATATACCAGCATATACCTCCATGGCGGAGGCCATAAAAGCATTCTTTATTTAGGTAAGATTTCTCCTTGTGGAGAGTGACATACCAGCTCTGGCATGCTAAGGTAAGAAGGTTTATTCGTTGCCAGAGGAGCATTGCATTGACAAGGGGCAATACCCAGAAACATTCTCTCTGCAAATTGAGATTCTGATTTGGCTTTTGTCTTAAGTCACTTTTCAAGGCTCGTTAAAGGGTCAATAGTGACTTGTTGGATTGCTGCTTCGAACAGGTGGTGCTTTAAAGTTCAAGTCCTCTTCCTCTCTGAAGATGCAATTTGAATATTAAATTTCCCTGAGGAGCATTGCATGGTGAATAAGTCTCCTTACTTTGGCATGCCAGAGCTGGTATGTCACTCTCCACAAGGAGAAATATTACACCTGCTACGAACGCTGCGCATATTTACCCGGCTTCTACGAATGCTGCGCATACTTACCCGGCTTCTCCCGTCCCTCGGCGCACTCGCGATCCTGTCCAGCGCCGCTCTGCTTCCTCCTTCGCCGGCTCACGGCGTCCGGTCCCTCTGCGCCTGCGCGGTCGCGTCTCCTCCATCGCAGAGCCTTCATGGAGGTCGCGACCCGGTGGCTCCGCCCCAACATGGCGGCGCCCATCGGGTATTTCTTCCTGGCGTCTCCCTAGGTAAGACGCCTTTGCTTTGTAGGTGCACTGTCTGCCGTCAGTGTCCCTATGCCCTAGGCTCCCCTGCACCAGTGTCTTCTCTCAGCCCAGTCTTTACTTTGTCTTAGTGTCCTGCCAGTCCGTATTCCTGCTGTGTCTTGCCTGTCCGTGTTCCTGCTGTATCCTGCCAGTCCGTGTTCCTGCTGTATCCTGCCAGTCCGTGTTCCTGTTGTATACTGCCAGTCCGTGTTCCTGCTGTATCCTGCCAGTCCGTGTTCCTGCTGTATCCTGCCGTTCCGTGTTCCTGCTGTATCCTGCCAGTCCGTGTTCCTGCTGTATCCTGCCAGTCCGTGTTCCTGCTGTATCCTGCTAGTCCGTGTTCCTGCTGTGTTCTGCCAACCCGTGTTCCTGCTGTGTCCTGCCTGTTCGTGTTCCTGCTGAGTCCTTCCGGTCCGTGTTCCTGCTGAGTCCTGCCAGTCCGTGTTTCTCCTGTGTTCTGCCGTTCCGTGTTCCAGTCATTTTCAGTTAAGTCTTGTTTTCCTATTATTCCCTGCCTTCCTTATAGCCTGTGGTTTCCTTCTTTATCTTGGGTCGCCCCTTTGGCTCTAGCTGTTGTGTCTCCATTCCCCCGAGGTCCTGCTCCTAACACTCCCTGTATAGGGGGTGATTCCATCTGGTCCGCTCGACCCCGGGGGCTCTAGAGTCACGACCCAGAGGGTCCACTCTTGGATTTCTGCCTGAGTACTTACAGTAAGCAAAGGCCATGGACCCCGCTGGGGCCTCTGCTGCGCAGAAAGAGCTACTCTTTTGGCGAGATAATCAGTCCCGCATGATGTCTTTTATGAAAGCTATGGATTCTCGTTTGTCCACGCTCCAGTCCTCCGATCCTGGCAACGCCGCTCTACTCGTTGGCTTACAGCAAGAGTTAGCTCAGCAGCGTGACACCCAGGCCCATATACTTAGTTATATGTCTTCTATTGACGATCGGCTGCTTTCCATCCAGACAGCCGCTTCTACGTCTGCTCCTGCGTCCCACCCTCCACCCCGCTTGGCTAAACCGCCTCGGTACAATGGGGATCCTAAGTCCTGCCGAGGATTTCTAAACCAATGCCGTCTTCACTTTGAGCTTCTGCCCCAGCATTACCCGACGGATCGGTCCAAAGTTGCGTTTTTGATTTCCCATCTGGAGGGTGACGCCTTGGCATGGGTTAATCCACTCTGGGAGCGAGACGATCCCCTAGTCTCCCGGTTGTCTGAATTTTTGGAGACTTTCCGTCTTGTCTTTGACGAACCTGGACGTCTGGCCTCTACAACTGAAGCTCTATTTTCTCTCCATCAGGGATCGTTATCCGTAGGCCAGTACGCTATTCAGTTCCGCACACTCTCCTCTGACTTGGGCTGGAACAATGAGGCGTTGGTGGGTGCTTTTTGGCGGGGTCTCTCTGGGCGCATAAAAGATGAGTTAGCCGGTCGGGACACCCCTACTGTTTTGGAGGAATTAATTTCCTTAGCTACCTGTATTGACCTTCGGTTCCAAGAACGCGCCCGTGAGCGGAGGTCTCTTCGTCCTTCTTCTGCCACTCGTAAGCCACTCAGTCCTCAGCCTAGAACCTCCTCTCAGGCGTCCGCACCAAAACCTATGCAAGTGGACCGTCTTAAGATGTCCGAACAACGTCGTAAAGAGAGGCGCACTCAGGGATTGTGCTTTTACTGCGGGAGTGCTGCTCATTTATTACGCTCTTGCCCTGAACGTCCGGAAAACTCCTCCGCCTAGGTCAGGTAAGAGAGGCCTCCCTAGGTGTGTGTGATCCCTCTCAACCCCTTACTTTGTCCGTTCTTTTGCATATTGCGGGCAAAGGCATTTCTCTGGATGCGTATGTGGATTCGGGCGCAGCAGGGAATTTTATTAGGTTGGAGGAGGTTTTGAAATTCTCAGTTCCAGTCAAAACCTTAGAGGCTCCTGTGATTCTTGCATCTGTGGATGGTAAACCGTTACAGGAGACCATTACTCAAGTAACACTTGAGGTGGAACTTCAGGTTGGGGCTCTACACAAGGAGAGAATTGCATTTTATGTTTTAGAGGGTCTGTCTCATCCTATGCTCTTAGGTCTTCCTTGGTTACGGAACCACGAGCCCATTTTAGATTGGCGCAATGGTAATATCTTGTGCTGGGGTGAGCTTTGTCGGGAACGTTGTCTGCTGCCGGTGCGTCCTGTGGGATCTTCCTCTAATTCTTCTCCTTCCTCTTCTTTTCCCGCCTTACCCTGTGTCTACAGCGCTTATTCTGATGTCTTCAACAAGAAGGAGGCTGAGGGTCTTCCGCCTCACCGGCTCTATGATTGTCCCATAGATCTCGTGCCTGGAACTAACCCGCCAAGGGGCAGGATCTATCCTCTCTCTCCTGCTGAGACTCAAGCTATGTCTGAGTACATTCAAGAAAATCTTGCTAAAGGATTAATTCGCAAGTCTTCTTCTCCGGCCGGAGCAGGGTTTTTTTTTGTGAAGAAGAAAGACGGTTCTCTCCGTCCCTGCATTGATTATCGAGGCCTAAACAACATCACGGTGAAGAACAAATATCCTCTGCCACTCATTCCGGAACTCTTCGACCGTCTTCGGGGTGCGCAAATTTTTACCAAATTAGATCTACGTGGCGCATATAATTTGGTTCGTATTCGTGCAGGCGATGAGTGGAAGACTGCCTTCAATACTCGTGACGGTCACTACGAGTACTTGGTTATGCCGTTTGGTCTCTGCAACGCCCCCGCGGTTTTCCAGGAATTTGTGAACGATGTATTTCGGGATCTTCTCTACTCCTCGGTCGTAGTTTACCTTGACGACATTCTCATCTTTTCTCCGGATCTCTCCACTCACAGGCGAGATGTCCGTCGTGTTCTGCAAAGGCTAAGAGAGAATCATCTGTTCGCTAAGATTGAGAAGTGCGTCTTTGAACAATCTTCTCTTCCCTTCCTGGGATATATTGTCTCAAGATCTGGCTTAGAGATGGATCCAGAGAAGGTTTCTGCTGTCCTGAATTGGCCTCGTCCTCTTGGAACAAAAGCAATCCAACGTTTTCTTGGCTTTGCCAACTACTATAGACAATTTATTCCTCATTTTTCTTCCATGACCAACCCTATCTCTGCTCTAGTTCGCAAGGGAGTCAACTCCAGTCTTTGGACCCCTGAGGCTGAAGAGTCCTTTCTGTCTCTTAAACAAAGCTTCGCTACGGCCCCTGTGCTTCATCGTCCTGATGCTAATAGACCGTTTGTCCTTGAGGTCGACGCATCCTCTATTGGAGCTGGTGCTGTACTTTTGCAAAGATCCTCGTCCGGACGTTTGGTGACCTGTGGTTTTTTTTCCAAAACCTTTTCCGCTCCTGAGCGTAACTACTCTATTGGAGATAAAGAACTTTTGGCTATCAAGCTAGCCTTGGAGGAATGGCGTTATCTCCTTGAGGGGGCTCTTCATCCGTTCACCATTTACACAGACCACAAGAATCTGGCCTATATTCAGTCTGCCCAAAGACTAAATCCACGACAAGCCAGATGGTCTTTATTTTTCGGACGATTTGAATTTGAACTTCATTTCCGACCCGGAAATAAGAATGTCAAAGCAGATGCTCTTTCAAGATCCTTTCAGCCTCTGGACCTAGAGGATTCTCCGGCTCACATCATTGATCCTGCGAAGATCGTCACTCTTGCTCCTCTAAGAGTGATTTCAACTCCTCCTGGCAAGACTCTTGTGGCTAACCAAGGCAAGGAGAGAGTTTTACGTTGGGGTCACTCCTCCAAAATTGCAGGTCACTTAGGAGTCAAGAAGACACTTTCTCTTATCTCTCGGCATTACTGGTGGCCATCTCTCCAACAAGACGTCACCAAATTCATCGCTTCTTGTCCTTCTTGTGCAAAAATAAAGTCCCTAGGCAGCTTCCTTCCGGTCTCCTGCATCCTCTGCCTGTGCCTTCCGTTCCTTGGAGTCATATAGCTATGGACTTCATCACTGATCTACCTTGTTCCTCAAATTGCTCTGTCATCTTGTTTGTTGTAGATCGGTTCTCCAAGATGGCTCACTTCATCGCATTGCCTGGTCTGCCTTCCGCTCCTGAGTTGGCAAAGATCTGTTTACACCAAGTCTTCCGTCTTCATGGTTTTCCTCATCATATCGTCTCAGACCGTGGAGTACAATTTACCTCACGTTTTTGGAGAGCTCTCTGCAGTCTATTAAAGGTTAACTTGGACTTTTCTTCCGCCTATCACCCTCAGTCCAACGGACAAGTGGAGCGAGTTAATCAAGTCCTGACTACATATCTGCGACATTTCTCCAATGCACACCAAGATGACTGGGTCTCTCTTCTCCCCTGGGCCGAATTCTCATATAACAATCTTCCCAGCGAGTCTTCCTCCAAAACTCCCTTTTTTGTAGTCTATGGTCAACATCCGAACATTCCTCTTCCTGTTTCTCTTTCCTCGGGGGTACCGGCAGTGGATTTCTTGTCCCGGGAATTCTCTACGATTTGGAGTGAGACCAAAGTGGCTCTTGAGAGAGCTAGCCTTAATATGAAAAAGTTTGCTGACAAAAGGCATTTGGATGCTCCGCCATATTCTCCGGGTGATAAAGTTTGGCTTTCCTCTCGCTATAGCAAGCTTAAAATTCCCTCTTGCAAACTGGGTCCCCGCTATATTGGTCCTTTTCCTATCTTGAGTCGCATTAATGATGTTTCTTATAAGTTGAAGTTGCCTGCCTCTTTGCGCATTCCCAATGCCTTCCATGTATCTCTTCTCAAGCCCGCAGTCTTTAATCGTTTTCACTCCGCTGCCTCTTCCTCTCCTCAGCTCTGTACTTCTGATGGAATCTTTAATGTTAAAGACATTCTTGCCAAAAAGGTAGTTAGGGGTAAAACTTATTTTTTGATTGATTGGGAGGGATTTGGTCCCGAGGAGAGGTCCTGGGAGCCCCGAGAGAACATCAATGCTCCTCTTATCATGAAAAGATTCCTTTCTAGCCTTAAAAAGAGGGGGACTAAGGAGGGGGGTACTGTTACGAACGCTGCGCATATTTACCCGGCTTCTACGAATGCTGCGCATACTTACCCGGCTTCTCCCGTCCCTCGGCGCACTCGCGATCCTGTCCAGCGCCGCTCTGCTTCCTCCTTCGCCGGCTCACGGCGTCCGGTCCCTCTGCGCCTGCGCGGTCGCGTCTCCTCCATCGCAGAGCCTTCTGGGAGGTCGCGACCCGGTGGCTCCGCCCCAACATGGCGGCGCCCATCGGGTATTTCTTCCCGGCGTCTCCCTAGGTAAGACGCCTTTGCTTTGTAGGTGCACTGTCTGCCGTCAGTGTCCCTATGCCCTAGGCTCCCCTGCACCAGTGTCTTCTCTCAGCCCAGTCTTTACTTTGTCTTAGTGTCCTGCCAGTCCGTGTTCCTGCTGTGTCTTGCCTGTCCGTGTTCCTGCTGTGTCCTGCCTGTCCGTGTTCCTGCTGTATCCTGCCAGTCCGTGTTCCTGCTGTGTATCATGCCAGTCCGTGTTCCTGTTGTATACTGCCAGTCCGTGTTCCTGCTGTATCCTGCCAGTCCGTGTTCCTGCTGTATCCTGCCAGTTCGTATTCCTGCTGTATCCTGCTAGTCCGTGTTCCTGCTGTGTTCTGCCAACCCGTGTTCCTGCTGTGTCCTGCCTGTTCGTGTTCCTGCTGAGTCCTTCCGGTCCGTGTTCCTGCTGAGTCCTGCCAGTCCGTGTTTCTGCTGTGTTCTGCCGTTCCGTGTTCCAGTCATTTTCAGTTAAGTCTTGTTTTCCTATTATTCCCTGCCTTCCTTATAGCCTGTGGTTTCCTTCTTTATCTTGGGTCGCCCCTTTGGCTCTAGCTGTTGTGTCTCCATTCCCCCGAGGTCCTGCTCCTAACACTCCCTGTATAGGGGGTGATTCCATCTGGTCCGCTCGACCCCCGGGGCTCTAGAGTCATGACCCAGAGGGTCCACTCTCGGATTTCTGCCCGAGTACTTACAACACCTTAGACCCCAGCCCAGAGCTTCTCATCTAGCCATATCAGTACCGAGTACCGAGTATCCCACGGTCCTAGCGGGCGCATATTTTGCGCATCACAAACAGGATGGACTGACCCAGCAAACTGGGTCTTGTGCACCTAAAAGACTGTGTTTAACCGAGAAATTGTTGAACTGAGAAATTGCCGCCATTACAGCATCATGTGGCGTGCAGGAGGAGAAGGGCATGTTGTTGTGTGTGGAGCTTGGAAGAACGGTGCACAAGTAATGACGCCCCTCACCGATACTACTATGTGAAGGAAATATGTCCATCCAATAAAATGATCCGTCTACTGGTCTGGAATGGCGGGAAGCAGAGAAAAAGGTTATGGAAGAGAGCATGGGAAGGTGCGGCCCAGAACCCAGCCGGCAAGATGGCGAGTTGAGATCACCCGGAAGATGATGAAGAAGCAGGAAGCTGCCCCAGCCAATGGGAAGAGGAATACAACCAGCCGTCAGCAATGCACCCGGAGGTACTTGGGGCCGAGGAGGAGGAGATATGCTGTCAGCTCCAGCAGTCATGGTTCATCGTGGCAGAGAAGGCATGGGAGCAACAAAGGAACCGGCACCCATCATCTCCACCCCTGACAAAGAAGTCCGGCACTGGAGACACAGCTTTGGGAGGTAAGGTGACCGACCCTGCCCCAGTAGCCAAGGACACCCTCATAGGGCCCTTTAACGCTCTGTCAACCTCACCACCTGACTGGGTATACAGGCACGTTGATTGGGAGCAGCCCTCGGGTATAGTACGCACCTTGATAGCCCCGCTGCAGCCGAGAGAAAAGAGCTCAGGAAGTGAGAGGAGAATGGTTGACGTTCCTGTGGGAGCACTCCGGCACCAATCTGATGGGGTTCCTTGAGAAGGCCCAAGCAGAGGGGGAGCATCTAGAAGTCATCAGTAGGGAGGAATACTCCCAGCAGCAGGCGCTCAAAGCATAGCATAGGGCCATAGAGGAATGACACCTGCGAGCTAAGGCCCAGGCCCGTAAGGTCAGTTATGAAGAATGGGGCCCACAGAGACAAGGCACAGTGGTGGCTTTCCATATAAAAGCATGCTGAGGGTTCATTAAAGAACCCGGGATTCAGGCAGAGGTCTTTGTCACCCGACATGACGTGGAATCACACCTTTTAGAGGGACACCCGGACCGGGATCTTTACCCAGGAGACCATGTCACATACACCCGACACTGAGATGAAAAGAGGTGGTATGCTCTACATGTCCATGAGTCTACACCAAAAGGAACAGTACAAGGTCACCTGCAATCAGCCCAGCTCCATTGCCTGAAAAGGTAACATCTGCACCTGCGACCACAAGAGCACCAGCTACAGTGTGTTCCAGGGCTACGCAGACCACATTGAAAATGCATTCTAGGAGCACTCAGACTCCCATAGTGGTTACTGACCAACTCTTTGTCTTACCTGGAATAAGACTGAACTCCCGGCCAACAACAAGATTAGTGAAGCCATAAATAAAAGTATGACTGTAAGAAGATAAAGTTACTGTTACCTGGTTAGGTTTTGCAAGTTGGAAAGACTGGAGAATCATGAACAATGCGTGATCAAAACTTTTTGTGTACATAGTTAGCACGTCTTAAGGTGCTTCTTACTGGTTTTACATGTTACCGGTGAAGATAACATTTGTTGTTTGCACTAAAAGTTATTTGCCTTAAAATGACCAAGAACTAAAACAGTCTGGCATGGCCGAAACAGAGGTCTAACAGGGAGACTAACCATGCCTTGTAACCACGCCTAAGGCCTATGTTGGGGTTTGAGATGGGTCCCTCCCACTTCCACTCAAGAGAAGAAAAAGCACTACCTCAGTTCCAGAATATGTTGACTCTGTTGCACCTTGCTAAAGAAAAGTGTTATTAGATAAATATTTCTTGTTGCTAGAAAAAACGTACCTGTAAGGTTAATCATATCTTATATGGACAACTTTATTAGAGTTATATATATATATACATATATACTCGAGTATAAGCCGAGATTTTCAGGACATTTTTTTAGGCTCAAAGTGCCTCTCTCAGGTCATTGTCCCAGACAGGCTTATACTTGAGTCATTGTCCCTGGGGGGTCGTGGGGGAGGGGGAGTGGCGGCTGTGACATACTCACCTGCTCCCTGGCGCGGTCCCTGGCAGCTTCCCTGATGGTCTTCTCCGGGTGCTGACAGCTTCTTCCAGCGTTGAGCGCTCACATGGTACCACTCATTACAGTAATGAATATGGATGAGACTCCACTCCCATAGGGGTGGAGCCGCATATTCATTACTGTAATGAGCGGTACCGGTGACCGCTCAACGCTGGAAGAAGGTGTCAGCGCCTGGAGAAGACCATGAGGGAAGCTGCCAGGGACCGCGCTGGGAGCAGGTGAGAATAATGGGGAGGGTGAGCAGCATTGTACGATATTCACCTGTCCTCGTTCCACCACCGGGCGCCGCTCCATCTTCCGTGTCCTCTGCTGTGACGTTAAGGTCAGAGGGCACGATGATGTGAATAGTGCCTGAATATCAGTGCAGAGGACACGGAAAACACATCGCAGCAACAACAAATGGGGCAAGTGTCTGTATGGAGCATCTATGGGGCCATAACGTTTGTGCAGCACTATATGGGGCAAGTGTTTTGTATGGAGCATTTATGGGGCCATAACGTTTGTGCAGCACTATATGGGGCCATAACGTTTGTGCAGCACTATATGGGGCCATAACGTTTGTGCAGCACTATATGGGGCAAGTGTTTGTATGGAGCATCTATGGGGCCATAACGTTTGTGCAGCACTATATGGGGCCATAACATTTGTGCCGCACTATATGGGGCAAATGTCTGTATGGGGCCATAATTAACGTTTGTGGAGCATTACGGTATATGGGGCAAGTGTTTGTATGGAGCATCTTATAGGGTCATAATCAAGGTTTGTGCAGCACTATATGGGGCAAATATCTTTATAGGGCATCTTATGGGGCCATAATCAGCATTTGTGCAGCATTATATAGGGCAAATGTGTCTATGGAGCATCTTATGGGGCCTTTATTAACCTTTATGCAGGATTATATGGGGCATATTTTAATATGGAGCATCTTATGGGGCCATCATAAACTTTATGAAGCATTATATGGGGCTCCTGATTCAATATGGATATTCAAAAATACTTAACCTACTGATGTCTCAATTAATTTTACTTTTATTGGTATCTATTTTATGGGGCCATAATCAACATTTGTGCAGCTTTATATGGGGCAAATATCTCTATGGAGCATCTTATGGAGCCATAATCAACATTTGTGCAGCATTATATGGGGCAAATATCTCTATGGAGCATCTTATGGGGCCATAATCAACATTTGTGCAGCATTATATGGGGAAAATGTGTCTATGTAGGATTTTATGGGGTCATTATAGCCTGCTATGCGGGTAGTGTCCACCTAAAAGGACAGATTGAGAGAGGTCCTTGTGTGAAGCCTTAGGCAGCAAGGGACAGAGAATTCAGCGCAGAAAGGAAGGCTTCCAACCCCACCTGGTTAGGGGGATTCCCAATTGCTTTCAGACTGCCCAGATTCCAAAGACCACCTGTAATCTGTGTACCTGAACTTCACGAGGAAAAGGTAAAGGAACTGCAACCCTGTATACTCCAATTCTTTCCTGCATCTCAACATTTACCACCCTTTACCAATTGCATCAGGAGCCCTTGGGACCAAGCTCGACCTGTGGGGAGCTATACCAACTCTGCTGCAATACCATCCGCCCCAGGGGACCCCTTTAAGCAGCATCGGCCATCCCATAGGTGGCATCACAAACATTATTCTTTAGACTTTATTTCCCACAGCACTTTAGCCCCTTTTATTGGACACCCAGGGCCATAGACCGAGTGATTGCTGCCGTCACCACCCCTTTAAGTTCCGCCGGACCCGTTACCAAGTATCCCATGGTCCTAGCAGAAAAATGTGCCAAATTCAGGCATACAGTTTTATACACTGTATTGTGCCTCACGTACATGTGCATGAGGCTAGTGAATGAACTTATAAAATGTCTATGTACAGTAGAGTAGCAGTAGGGTGGTTCATTGTAATCAATTCCCCCTGTGGGCCCTAGGCACTCAATTCCGCCCATGAGTGCACGTCTGTAATATAGTAATTCTATAACTTATTCTCTCATGTCATCATTTGCTTTCTCTGCTGTTTTAAAATGGTTTTCAGTTACAACATTTTTAGTTCATGTGCCTCTGCTGGTTTAAATAATAAAAAGATCCATTATTTAACCCTCATTGGGTCCTGCTATCTTGTGTGTTGCAGGTGTCTGGATGCAACGAGCAGAGATCACAAGGCAGAAACAGCCAGGGGTTGATATAATGCTATTTATGTACAACAGTAACTTTAAACAATTAATGTTAGTAGCTATGCAACTTAACAGTAGAGTGAAAAACAACAGGTTTAGAATAAAGAAGAAAGTCTTTCATTACTTAACGTTAGTGTCCTTTTCACAAAGGTGATGCACCCAGTCTTAGGAGTCACCACGAGAGTTCTCACTCAAAGCTCTGGCCCTAGCGAGGGTCATCGGGTTTTCCCGCTAGGCCGCAAGTCTCTTCCTGACTTAGACTATTAAAGCCTATTGAGCCTCCCATGCACCAACTGGCCACCTCTCAACACATACTCCTAATCCCAGCCGACCCCGATACCGTTGATGGCTGGATGTGATGGCCCTGTTCACTTGCATGTTTCATCCGCAATCGCAGGCATGCCTCTCCTGTTGCAGTCTCCGCATGACTCTTACTCGGTTTGACTGTCAGTGGAAGTCTCTCAGGCTCAAGGCAGAGAGGACTGGGCCTCAGCTCTTGACAGGCGTAGTCGGGCCTTGGAGGCTTGACCAATGCGGGACTTAGTTTTTGGCTCTTACCAGTGTAAGTTGTTCTTGGGGGTACCTTCTGGGGAATCTGGACCTTGCAAGGCTTTGACTGGCACCTGGGTGGTGTATCTGGAGTATGTCTGCACCACTCCCTTCCCTGGAGCCAAATCTCCTTGTGGTTAGGTGCACAGGGCTTTCATGCCAGGGAAGATTTCGGCTGGCCAGCAGATGGCAATCTCTTAATGGCACCTCCTGCAAGAGTTATCCAGATATGTCATGGCTTTTTGTTACCCTTACTTCACCATTACTCCCATCTTTGTCTACTGGCAGCAGCAGTGAAGTAATGACTGCAACATACATCACTGTTGCAGCCAGTCAAAAATAAATAGAATTGGAATAAAGTACCCTTGAGAAAGCAACACAGTAAACGTACACGGGGAATACATGGAGGGCTTTGCAGTAGCCACGTTATGGGTCAGCATTGCTCTCTATTTCAATACTATTGATGTTTGATGTCATTTCTCTGTATTTGCATTCATATGTATTGGGAATTATTAGTCCTTTATATTGTGAATCCGAATAACTAATACCGTATATACTCGAGTATAAGCCGACACGAGTATAAGCCGACCCCCCTACTTTTGCCACAAAAAACTGGGAAAACTTATTGACTCGAGTATAAGCCTAGGGTAGGAAATGCAGCAGCTACCGGTGAATTTAAAAAATAACAATAGATGCTCCATACCGTTCATTATTGCCCCATAAGATGCTCCATATAAAGCTGTGCCACATATAATGCTGCATACCGTTCATTATTGCCCCATAGATGCTCTGTATAAAGCTGTGCCACATATAATGCTCCATATTGTTCATTATTGCCCCATAGATGCTCCATATAAAGCTGTGCCATATATAATGCTCCATACTGTTCATTATTGCCCCATAGATGTGCCATAGAATGCTGAGCCATATAGTGCTCTGCACCGTTCATTATTGCCCCATAGATGTGCCATAGAAAGCTCTGCCATATAGTGCTCTGCACTGTTCATTATGGTCCCATAGATGTGCCATAGAAAGCTCTGCCATATAGTGTTCTTCCCCTGTTCATTATGGTCCCATAGATGTGCCATAGAAAGCTCTGCCATATAGTGCTCTGCACCGTTCATTATTGCCCCATAGATGTGCCATAGAAAGCTCTGCCATATAGTGCTCTGCACCGTTCATTATTGCCTCATAGATGTGCTATAGAAAGCTGTGCCATATAGTGCTCTGCACCCTTCATTATTGCCCCATAGATGTGCCATAGAAAGCTCTGCCATATAGTGCTCTGCACTGTTCATTATGGTCCCATAGATGTGCCATAGAAAGCTCTGCCATATAGTGTTCTTCCCCTGTTCATTATTGCCCCATAGATGTGCCATAGAAAGCTCTGCCATATAGTGCTCTGCACCGTTCATTATGGTCCCATAGATGTGCCATAGAAAGCTCTGCCATATAGTGCTCTGCACCATTCATTATTGCCCCATAGATGTGCCATATAAAACTGTGCCATATAGTGCTCTGCACCGTTCATTATTGCCCCATAGATGTGCCATAGAAAGCTGTGCTACCGGTATATATAATACTGCGGCTGCTGCAATAAAAAAAATGCCATACTCACCTGTTGTGAATTCTGTTATCGAACTCCCTCCTGTGGTCATGAATGGTACGTCGGCGAGTTCTGTCCATGGACTCCCTCTGGTGGCTGTGAGTGGAGCTGCTGCTTCTGAGGTTCCTTCCACAGGTGACGTAGTTTATTCTTTGGCTGGCTGCTCTATTTAACTCCACTCAGATCGTTACTCCATGCCAGCTGTCAATGTTCTTGTACTGGTTCAGTTCGCTCTTGGATCTTTCTGGTGACCTGTCTACTCCAGCAGAAGCTAAGTCCCTGCTAGTTAATTATTTGTTCATTGTTTCCTTGTCCAGCTTGCTATCATGATTTTGCCTTGCTAGCTGGAAGCTCTGGGATGCAGAGTGGCACCTCCGCACCGTGAGTCGGTGCGGAGGTCTTTTTGCACACTCTGCGTGGTCTTTTTGTAGTTTTTTGTGCTGAACGCAAAGATACCTTTCCTACCCTCAGTCTGTTTAGTAAGTGTGGCCTCCCTTTGCTGAAACCTGTTTCATTTCTGTGTTTGTGACTTTCATCTTAACTCACAGTCAATATATGTGGGGGGCTGCCTTTTCCTTTGGGGAATTTCTCTGAGGCAAGGTAGGCTTTATTTTCTATCTCTAGGGCTAGTTAGCTCTTAGGCTGTGAAGAGGCGTCTAGGCAGAGTTAGGTACGCTCCACGGCTATTTCTAGATGTGTGATAGGATTAGGGGTTGCGGTCAGCAGAGCTCCCACTTCCCAGAGCTTGTCCTGTGTGAGTTTAACCATTAGGTCGTTCCGGGTGCTCCTAACCACCAGGTCCATAACAGTACAGCTGGCCCAAAGTATTAATGCATCTCAATAGAGGGATAAGAGAAGTTCTGAGACCATTTTTTTTTCTCTGCAGTGTGTTTTGTCTTTCTTTTCCCCTTAACCTCTGGGTGGTTCAGGACACAGGTGTAGATATGGACATTCAAGGTCTGTCCTCTTGTGTGGATCATCTCACTGCAAGGGTATAAAACATTCAAGATTTTGTGGTTCAGAATCCGATGTTAGAGCCTAGAATTCCAATTCCTGATTTGTTTTCTGGGGATAGATCAAAGTTCCTGAATTTCAAAAATAATTGAAAACTGTTTCTAGCTTTGAAACCCCGCTCCTCTGGTGACCCCGTTCAACAAGTAAAAATCATTATTTCTTTGTTGCGTGGTGACCCTCAAGACTGGGCATTTTCCCTTGCACCAGGAGATCCTGCATTGCGTGATGTAAATGCGTTTTTTCTGGCGCTTGGATTGCTTTATGATGAACCAAATTCAGTGGATCAGGCAGAGAAAATCTTGCTGGTTTTGTGTCAGGGTCAGGATGAAGCGGAGGTGTATTGTCAGAAGTTTAGAAAGTGGTCTGTGCTTACTCAGTGGAATGAGAGTGCCCTGGCGGCAATTTTCAGAAAGGGTCTTTCTGAAGCCCTTAAGGATGTCATGTGTTGTGAATTCTGTGATCAAGCTCCCTCCTGTGGTCACGAGTGGTACTGCGGCTTCTGAGTTTCCTTCCTCAGGTGATGAGGTTAAGTCGTTAAGTGCTGCTCTATTTAACTCCACCTAGTGCTTTGATCCTGGCCTCCAGTCCATGTTCTAGTATTGGTCTTGCTTCCTCCTGGATCGTTCCTGTGGCCTGTCTGCTCAGCATAAGCTAAGTTCTGCTTGTGTTACTTTTGTTGCTATATTTTCTGTCCAGCTTGCTTTTTTGGTTTTCCTTGCTTGCTGGAAGCTCTGAGACGCAGAGGGAGCACCTCCGTACCGTTAGTAGGTGCGGAGGGTCTTTTTGCCCCTCTGCGTGGTTGTTTGTAGGTTTTTGTGTTGACCGCAAAGTTATCTTTCCTATCCTCGGTCTATTCAGTAAGTCGGGCCTCACTTTGCTAAATCTATTTCATCTCTGTGTTTGTATTTTCATCTTGACTCACAGTCATTATATGTGGGGGGGCTGCCTTTTCCTTTGGGGAATTTCTCTGAGGCAAGGTAGGCTTATTTTTCTGTCTTCAGGTCTAGCTAGTTTCTCAGGCTGTGCCGAGTTGCATAGGGAGCGTTAGGCGCAATCCACGGCTACCTCTAGTGTGGTTTGATAGGTTTAGGGATTGCGGTCAGCAGAGTTCCCACGTCTCAGAGCTCGTCCTATGATTTGTGGGTTTTGTCAGGTCACTTGTGTGCTCTGAACTTCAAGGTCCATTGTGGTTCTGAATTACCTATTCATAACAGTCATGGTGGGATTTCCCACGCCTGCTGGTCTGAATGAGTCTATGTCCTTGGCCATTCAGATCGATCGGCGCTTGCGTGAGCGCAAAGCTGTACACCATTTGGCGGTATTCTCTGAGCATAGGCCCGAGCCTATGCAATGTGATAGGACTTTGACCAGAGCTGAACGGCAAGAACACAGACGTCGGAATGGGCTGTGTTTTTACTGTGGTGATTCCACTCATGCTATCTCCGATTGTCCTAAGCGCACTAAGCGGTTCGCTAGGTCTGCCACCATTGGTACGGTACAGTCTAAATTTCTTTTGTCCACTACTCTGATTTGCTCTTTGTCATCCTATTCTGTTATCATTTGTGGATTCAGGCGCTGCCCTGATTTTGATGGACTTGGAGTTTGCCAGGCGCTGTGGTTTTTTCTTGGAGCCCTTGCAGTATCCTATTCCATTGAGAGTAATTGATGCTACGCCTTTGGCCAAGAATAAGCCTCAGTACTGGACTCAATTGACCATGTGCATGGCTCCTGCACATCAGGAGGATATTCGCTTTTTGGTGATGCATAATCTGCATGATGTGGTCGTTTTGGGGTTGCCATGGCTACAAGTCCATAATCCAGTATTGGATTGGAAATCTATGTCTGTGTCCGGCTGGGGTTGTTAGGGGGTACATGGTGATGTTCCATTGCTGTCAATTTCGCCTTCCACTCCTTCTGAAGTTCCTGAGTTTTTGTCAGATTACCGGGATGTATTTGATGAGCCCAAATCCAGTGCCCTACCTCCTCATAGTGATTGCGATTGTGCTATTAATTTGTTTCCTGGTAGTAAGTGTCCTAAGGGCCGACTATTTAATTTATCTGTGCCAGAGCACGTTGCTATGCGGAGTTATATAAAGGAATCCTTGGAGAAAGGTCATATTCGCCCGTCGTCATCACCGTTGGGAGCAGGGTTCTTTTTTGTGGCCAAGAAGGATGGTTCTTTGAGACCTTGTATTGATTACCGCCTTCTTAATAAGATCACAGTCAAATTTCAGTACCCTTTGCCGCTGCTGTCTGATTTGTTTGCTCGGATTAAGGGGGCTAGTTGGTTCACCAAGATAGATCTTCGAGGGGCATATAATCTTGTGCGAATTAAACAGGGCGATGAATGGAAAACAGCATTTAATACGCCCGAGGGCCATTTTGAGTACCTGGTTATGCCATTCGGGCTTTCTAATGCTCCATCTGTGTTTCAGTCCTTTATGCATGACACCTTCCGAAAGTACCTGGATAGATTCATGATTGTATATTTGGATGATATTTTGGTCTTTTCGGATGATTGGGAGTCTCATGTGAAGCAGGTCAGAATGGTGTTTCAGGTCCTTCGTGCGAATTCCTTGTTTGTGAAGGGGTCAAAATGTCTCTTTGGAGTTCAGAAGGTTTCATTTTTGGGTTTCATTTTTTCTCCTTCTACTATCGAGATGGACCCTGTTAAAGTTCAGGCCATTTATGATTGGACTCAGCCGACATCTGTGAAGAGCCTGCAGAAGTTCCTGGGCTTTGCTAATTTTTACCGTCGCTTCATCGCTAATTTTTCTAGTGTTGCTAACCGTTGACTGATTTGACCAAGAAAGGTGCTGATGTGGTCAATTGGTCCTCTGCGGCTGTAGAGGCTTTTCAGGAGTTGAAGCGTCGTTTTTCTTCTGCCCCTGTGTTGTGCCAGCCAGATGTTTCACTCCCGTTTCAGGTCGAGGTTGATGCTTCTGAGATTGGAGCAGGGACTGTTTTGTCGCAAAGAAGTTCTGATGGCCCGGTGATGAAACCATGTGCCTTCTTTCCTAGAAAATTCTCGCCTGCTGAGCGCAATTATGATGTTGGCAATCGAGAGTTGTTGGCCATGAAGTGGCCATTCAAGGAGTGGCGACATTGGCTTGAAGGAGCCAAGCATCGCGTGGTGGTCTTGACGGATCACAAGAATTTGACTTATCTCGAGTCTGCCAAATGGTTGAATCCTAGACAGGCTCGATGGTCGCTGTTTTTCTCCCGTTTTGATTTTGTGGTTTCGTACCTTCCGGGCTCTAAGAATGTGAAGGCTGATGCCCTGTCAAGGAGTTTTGTGCCTGACTCTCCGGGTGTTCCTGAGCCGGCGGGTATTCTCAAAGAGGGGGTAATTTTGTCTGCCATCTCCCCTGATTTGCGGCGGGTGCTGCAGAAGTTTCAGGCTGATAGACCTGACTGTTGTCCAGCGGAGAAACTGTTTGTCCCTGATAGATGGAATAGTAGAGTTATCTCTGAGGTTCATTGTTCGGTGTTGGCTGGTCATCCTGGAATCTTTGGTACCAGAGATTTGGTGGCTAGATCCTTTTGGTGGCCTTCTTTGTCACGGGATGTGCGTTCTTTTGTGCAGTCCTGTGGGACTTGTGCTCGGGCTAAGCCCTGCTGTTCTCGTGCCAGTGGGTTGCTTTTGCCCTTGCCGGTCCCAAAGAGGCCCTGGACGCATATTTCCATGGATTTTATTTCAGATCTCCCTGTCTCTCAAAGGATGTCGGTCATTTGGGTGGTTTGTGATCGCTTCTCTAAGATGGTCCATTTGGTACCCTTGTCTAAATTGCCTTCCTCCTCTGATTTGGTGCCATTGTTTTTCCAGCATGTGGTTCGTTTGCATGGCATTCCGGAGAACATCGTCTCAGACAGAGGTTCCCAGTTTGTTTCGAGGTTTTGGCGGTCCTTTTGTGCTAAGATGGGCATTGATTTGTCTTTTTCTTCGGCTTTCCATCCTCAGACAAATGGCCATACCGAACGAACTAATCAGACATTGGAAACATATCTGAGGTGCTTCGTTTCTGCTGATCAGGATGATTGGGTGTCCTTCTTGCCTTTGGCTGAGTTCGCCCTTAATAATCGGGCCAGCTCGGCTACTTTGGTTTCGCCTTTTTTCTGTAATTCTGGTTTCCATCCTCGTTTCTCTTCAGGGTAGGTTGAGCCTTCGGACTGTCCTGGTGTGGATACTGTGGTGGATAGGTTGCAGCAGATTTGGACTCATGTGGTGGACAATTTGACATTGTCCCAGGAGAAGGCTCAACGTTTCGCTAACCGCCGGCGCCGTGTTGGTCCCCGACTTCGTGTTGGGGATTTGGTTTGGTTGTCGTCTCGTTATGTTCCTATGAAGGTTTCCTCTCCTAAGTTTAAGCCTCGTTTCATTGGTCCGTATAAGATTTCTTAAGTTCTCAATCTTGTGTCATTTCGTTTGGCCCTTCCAGCTTATTTTGCCATCCAGAATGTGTTCCATAGGTCGTTATTGCGGAGATACGTGACGCCTATGGTTCCCTCCGTTGATCCTCCTGCCCCGGTGTTGGTCGAGGGGGAGTTGGAGTATGTGGTGGAGAAGATTTTGGATTCTCGTATTTCGAGACGGAAACTCCAGTACCTGGTCAAGTGGAAGGGTTATGGTCAGGAAGATAATTCCTGGGTTTTTGCCTCTGATGTTCATGCTGCCGATCTAGTTCGTGCCTTTCATTTGGCTCGTCCTGATCGGCCTGGGGGCTCTGGTGAGGGTTCGGTGACCCCTCCTCAAGGGGGGGGGGTACTGTTGTGAATTCTGTTATCGAACTCCCTCCTGTGGTCATGAATGGTACTTCGGCGAGTTCTGTCCATGGACTCCCTCTGGTGGCTGTGAGTGGAGCTGCTGCTTCTGAGGTTCCTTCCACAGGTGACGTAGTTTATTCTTTGGCTGGCTGCTCTATTTAACTCCACTCAGATCGTTACTCCATGCCAGCTGTCAATGTTCTTGTACTGGTTTAGTTCGCTCTTGGATCTTTCTGGTGACCTGTCTACTCCAGCAGAAGCTAGGTCCCTGCTAGTTAATTATTTGTTCATTGTTTCCTTGTCCAGCTTGCTATCATGATTTTGCCTTGCTAGCTGGAAGCTCTGGGATGCAGAGTGGCACCTCCGCACCGTGAGTCGGTGCGGAGGTCTTTTTGCACACTCTGCGTGGTCTTTTTGTAGTTTTTTGTGCTGACCGCAAAGATACCTTTCCTATCCTCAGTCTGTTTAGTAAGTCGGGCCTCTCTTTGCTGAAACCTGTTTCATTTCTGTGTTTGTGACTTTCATCTTAACTCACAGTCAATATATGTGGGGGGCTGCCTTTTCCTTTGGGGAATTTCTCTGAGGCAAGGTAGGCTTTATTTTCTATCTCTAGGGCTAGTTAGCTCTTAGGCTGTGAAGAGGCGTCTAGGCAGAGTTAGGTACGCTCCACGGCTATTTCTAGTTGTGTGATAGGATTAGGGGTTGCGGTCAGCAGAGCTCCCACTTCCCAGAGCTTGTCCTGTGTGAGTTTAACCATCAGATCGTTCCGGGTGCTCCTAACCACCAGGTCCATAACACTCACCTCTCTTGCTTGCAGCTCCTCAGCGTAATGTCCCGGCGTCTCTCTGCACTGACTGTTCAGGCAGAGGGCGGCGTGCACACTATACGTCATCGCGCCCTCTGACCTGCACAGTCAGTGCGGAGAGACGCCGGGAAGATGGAGCGGCGCCCGGCGTGTGGAACGTGGACAGGTGAATATGAAATACTTACCTGCTCCCGGCGTCCCGCTCCTTCTCCCGGACAGCTGGTCTCCGGGTGCCTCAGCCTCTTCCTCTATCAGCGGTCACCGTTACCGCTCATTAGAGAAATGAATATGCGGCTCCACCCCTATGGGAGTGGCGTCCATATTCATTTCTCTAATGAGCGGTGCCACGTGACTGCTGAACAGGGGAAGAGCTGCGGCACCCGGAGACCGTGGGACTGCAGGGACAGCGCCAGGAGCCCCGGAAGCAGGTAAGTATGCCTCAGCCCTCTCTCCCCCTCACTCGCTGACCCCACTGCCGACTGTGACTTGAGTATAAGCCGAGAGGGGCACTTTCAGCCCAAAAATTTGGGCTGAAAATCTCAGCTTATACTCGTGTATATACGGTATATTAAATTATGGTGGCATACTGTATGTAGGTGTATGTGTAAACCTTATTTTGTATCTCACTTGAGATTTATTATGACAATTGATTGCTGCTATCCTGCTCACCTCCTCTATTTGATCCTTTTTTAATTCTTCTTAAAATGTAATTACCGTATATACTCAAGTATAAGCCGAGATTTTCAGCCCAAATTTTTGGGCTCAAAGTGCCCCTCTCGGCTTATACTCGAGTCACGGTGGGCGGCAGGGTCGGCGGGTGAGGGGGAGAGGGCGCTGAGGCATACTCACCTAGTCCCGGTGCTCCTGACGCTCCCCCTGCCCATCCCATGGTCTCCGGGTGCCGCAGCTCTTCCCCTGTTCAACGGTCACGTGGGACCGCTCATTAGAGAAATGAATATGGACTCCACTCCCATAGGGGTGGATCCGCATATTCATTCCTCTGAGCGGTGCCAGTGACCACTGACAGGAAGAGGCTGCGGCACCCGAAGACAGTGTGACAGGCAGGGGCAGCGTCAGGAGCGGCGGGACTAGGTGAGTATTTTATATTCACCTGTCCGCGTTCCACATGCCGGGCAACGCTCTGTCTTCGCGTCCTCTTGCACTGACTTTTCATGTCAGAGGGCGCGATGACGCATATAGTGTGTGCGCCGCCCTCTGCCTGATCAGTCAGTGCAGAGAGACGCCGGGACGGGACGCTGAGGAGCTGCAAGCAAGAGAGGTGAGTATGGCATTTTTTTTTTATTATTGCAGCAGCAGCAATGGCACAGCTTTATACGGAGCATCTATGGGGCAAAAATGAACGGTGCAGAGCACTATATGGCACAGCTATGGGGCCATAATAAACGGTGGAAGCACTATATGGCACAGCTATGGGGCAAGAATGAACGGTGCAGAGCACTATATGGCACAGCTATGGGGCAAGAATAAACGGTGCAGAGCACTATATGGCACAGTTATGGGGCAAGAATGAACGGTGCAGAGCACTATATGGCACAGCTATGGTGCAAAAATGAACGGTGCAGAGCACTATATGGCACAGCTATGGGGCAAGAATGAATGGTGCAAAGCACTATATGGCACAGCTATGGGGCAATAATGAACTGTGTAGAGCACTATATGGCACAGGTATGGGGCAAGAATGAACGATGCAGAGCACTATATGGCACAGCTATGGGGCAATAATGAACGATGCAGAGCACTATATGGCACAGCTATGGGGCAATAATGAATGGTGCAGAGCACTATATGGCACAGCTATGGGGCAATAATGAACGGTGCAGAGCACTATATGGCATGGCTATGGGGCAACAATGAACGATGCAGAGCACTATATGGCACAGCTATGGGGCAATAATGAACGGTGCACAGCACTATATGGCACAGCTATGGGGCAATAATGAACGGTGCAGAGCATTATATGGCACACCTTTCTATGGTACATCTATGGGGCAATAATGAACGGTGCAGAGCACTATATGGCACAGCTATGGGGCCATAATGAACGGTATGGAGTATCTATTTTTATTTTTGAAATTCACCGGTAGCTGCTGCATTTTCCACCCTAGGCTTATACTCGAGTCAATAAGTTTTCCCAGTTTTTTGTGGCAAAATTAGGGGGGTCAGCTTATACTCGGGTCAGCTTATACTCGAGTATATACGGTAATTATATGTTTTATTATATGTTAAAAAATGTATACATTTTTAATAATTCATGAGTAGTTAATAGTGATGAGCGAGTGTACTCGTTGCTCGGGTTTTCCCAAGCATGCTCGGGTGACCTCTGAGTATTTATGACTGCTCGGAGATTTAGTTTTCATCGCCGCAGCTGAATGATTTTCAGCTGCTAGCCAGACTAAGTAAATGTGGGGATTCCCTAGCAACCAGGCAACCTCCACATCTACTCAGCCTGGCTAGTAGCTGTAAATCATTCAGCTGTGGCGATGAAAACTTAATCTACGAACATTAACAAATACTCAGAGACCACCCGAGCGTGCTCGGGAAAACTCAACCAATGAGTATACTCGCTCATCACTAGTAGTTAATGGTTACTAGTGTTGAGCGATACCGTCCGATACTTGAAAGTATCAGTATCGGATAGTATCGGCCGATACCCGAACAATATCGGATATCGCCGATACCGATATCCGATACCAATACAAGTCAATGGGACATCAAGTATTGGAAGGTATTCTCATGGTTCCCAGGGTCTGAAGGAGAGGAAACTCTCCTTCAGGCCCTGGGATCCATAGGGATGTGTAAAATAAAGAATTAAAATAAAAAATATTGATATGCTCACCTCTCCGGCGGCCCCTGGACATCACGCTGGTAACCGGCCGGCTTCTTTGTTTAAAATGAGCGCCTTCAGGACCTGCGAATGACGTCGCGGGTTCTGATTGGTCGCGTGCCGCCCATGTGACCGGCATGCGACCAATCAGAAGCCGCGACGTCATTCGCAGGTCCTTAATTCCGAGAATTAGGAGTTTTGTGAATGAGAATGGCGTCGCGGCTTCTGATTGGTCGCGTGCCGGTCACATGGGCGGCACGCGACCAATCAGAACCCGCGACGTCATTCGCAGGTCCTGAAGGCGCTCATTTTAAACAAAGAAGCCGGCCGGTTACCAGCGTGATGTCCAGGGGCCGCCGGAGAGGTGAGCATATCAATATTTTTTATTTTAATTCTTTATTTTACACATCCCTATTGATCCGATACCGATACCCGATACCACAAAAGTATCGGATCTCGGTATCGGAATTCCGATACCGCAAGTATCGGCCGATACCCGATACTTGCGGTATCGGAATGCTCAACACTAATGGTTACTCTTTGGTAATTGTTTGTTGGTAACATATTATATAGGAATAATCCACATTATATCTTCTTTCATTAATGAGAATAATTACTTTGTGATATTCCTAACCAGTGAAACCTTTTTGTACTACATGAATATTGTGGTAGTTACAGTGCTTAGAATAAATCAGTACACTCCCTTTGAAAAGTATGCAAGTATACAAAAACATACTTTTCAAATTTTAATTATACTGAGCTTCATAGAACAATTTTTATCCCATATTATGAAAGGAAGGTAATAATATAACTTTCACTACAAAACCTTCAGTTTTATTCAAAATAGTAAATGCAAAAATAAATTCATCCTACATCAAAAACTACTACCTCTAGTAGTTTATATGACCACCATAATTTTCATGGCTGGCGCCAAGCCTTGTACACTCCCTGACAGAAGTTATGTTGCTTATCCATGTTATGTAAATAAAAGCTTATAACCTGACGTTAAATTCATCCATTGGTTGTATAAATTATTCTTTTGAAAGCTGAAACCCTCCGAAATGTGGTTTAGGTAAAGAAAATAAATTGGCATCAATGCAGAAATATTGATCAGTTAGTGGACACAGAATGGTCAGATTTTGGCAAGACAAAGGTTTTGTCGCCCATAGAAAGTAATGTAATATTCAAACAAATTATTAACTTAAAATACAAATATACGAATGAAGTTGTGGTGCTATTAGAGTCATATTTAATATTTTGTGTGACTTCCATGAGCTTGAAGGACTGCATCCATGCGGTTCAACAATGATTTATACAATTTATTAATGAAGTCATCAGGAATAGCAAAGAATGCAGTCTTACATGTCTCCCAGAGTTCATCTAGATTCTTTGGTTTGTCTTCAAAGCTTCCTCTTTCATCCTACCCCAAACATGCTCAATGATGATCATGTCTGGTGATTGGGCTGGCCAGTCCTTGAGCCCCTTGATCTTTTTTGCCTGGAGGAACTTGGTTGTAGAGATGGATGTATGAGATGGAGCACCATCCTGCTGCTTTTATGGTTTGGGATATAACAGGTAGCTAATACTTCTTGATATTTTAGGCTATTGATATTGCCTTCCACCTTGCAAATGTTTCGCACACCCCCATACTGAATGTAACCACATACCATGATCTTTCCACCACCAAATTTAACTGTTTTCTGGGTGTATTTTGGATCCATATGGGCTCCAGTAGGTCTCCTGCAGTATTTGTGGTGGCTGGGGTGTAATTCTACTGAAGATTCAGCAGAGAAATCCACCTTCTGCCACTTTTCCAGTGTCCATCTGTTTAGCAGGCTGTGGGAATTGGCAAATGCCACACGTTTTTTTATTTGCCTTTTGTTTAGTGCTGGCTTCTGGGCACTGATTCGACCATGGAGGCAATTTCGAGATATAATCCTACAAACTGATCTAGTTGACACAGCGACTTGAGGTGACCAGGCCTGTTGGAGCTCTGCTGGAGTTGAAGAGGGGCTTGTTTTGGATTTTCTAACCAACAAACGCTCCTTCTGAGCAGTTGTCTTGTGGGGTCTGCCGGACTTGGGCTTGTCAAACACATCTCCAGTCTCTCTCTTTTTTTAATTCTTTGTACTTGACTCTGATACACATTATAGGTGCCAGCCACCTCTGCAGTGGAGCTGGTCTTCAGCCTCTTGATCATCCAGGCTTTTGTCGCAGGGTGGATTTTTGGCATGTTGTCGGAGCTCAAGTTGCAGTTCAAGTGAAGGTCTGGTGTGCTGGGATTCTTTTTGTACACACACACACTAATTAACTGATCATTTACTGAGCACAGGTGAGAATGTAAACTAGGATTGGGTGCATTATATGACCAGGTGACAAAACTTTTTTGTTGCCAAAATCTGACCATTCTGTGTCCATTAACTGATCAATATTTCTGTATTGATGCCAATTTATGTTCTTAACCTAAACCACATTTTGGAGGGTTTCAGCTTTCAAAAGAATAATTTATACAACCAATGGATGAATTTAATGTCTGGTTATAAGCTTTTATTTACATAACATGGATAAGCGACAAAACTTCTGTCAGAGAGTGTAGGCATGGCATGAACAAGTTGGCAACACATTGCAACATCTATCTTTTTCCATTTTTCAAGAATGACTTCTTTTAGAGCCTGGATGAAGAAAGATGGTCAACTTGTTTCTTTATAGATCTCCATAGTTATGGAGATTGTGTTCAGATCAGGAGACACACTTGGCCATTGAATCATTTTCACACCTTTCTTCTTCAGAAATGCAAAAGATCTATGTTTTGGATAATTGTCATGCTAAAAAAGTACACCTCTACCAAGGGAACACAGTGATGATAGTATTTTCTATTTCATTATAGATCAGTACATCTGTGAATTTATGCCATACCATCAATGAAATGTAGCCCCCACGACACCAGCAGTACTCATGCAGCCACGCATAAAGGACACTACCTCCACCATGTTTCAATGTAATCCAATGATCCCATAACACACATCTGTTGCATTTCTGTAGAAGAACAGCGTGAAAGTGATTTAGAAAGGAAGGGAAGAGGGGGGAGAGCTCACCACGCCGTGTAGTCTATATATCCTGGTTGTAGACTGTGTGAATGGTGCCTGGTCCTGCTCGTAGAGCCCCGCCAATGGTAGATGAATGCAAAGGAGTGCTGCACTTCCCTCCAACGATTTAGTAAAATGGGAACTTTATTGAAAAAACATAACTTTGGAATCCAAATCACATGTTAAAATCCTGACGCGTTTCAGGAGCACAACGGCATCATTAGTCATAGGTTGTAAAGCGGAATTCTGGGTAAACTATTTAAATGAGTCCAAATCAATCAGGACATAGAGCGAAATACTAACAATTCGCGCAACTCAGTGCAGGTTTGTACTGCTGATAGACTAGACTGAATACACATACTGCAACCAATGGCAATAGTAAAAGAGAAAAATGAAAATTAATATCCATATGCAAATAAACATGTAAGGAGCTTTCATTATAGAGTAGATAAAAAAGATGCCAAAAATACATAGAAAAGTGAATAGTAAAACACTTCTTAAAAATCAATAAATATAAAATTAATAATTTTTCTAATTCACACCATATGAAAATTTTGTGTTTAGACTTGAAATCCAGAATACGTATGGAAGTGTTATCTGCAATTATCCCCTCTGGAAGGACATGGTACATTCTCCAAACCATAGAACCAAAGTGAGACATGTCAACTTTGTGACAACTGGTTAAATGTTTCACCACTTCTGAATATGTGCTGTTATTGCTATGGATATTGACTATGTGCTCTGCAATGCGGTCCTTTAGCTTGCGTATTGTGCATCCAACATAGTCCATATTGCACTTGCGGCACTCAGTGCAATAAACCACATGGTGTGAATCGCCGCTAATGAAGAATTTAATATTGCGATCCACACTATGCAGCAATCTGAAGGATTTTTTTCTTTTCTGCTGCAAACTCACAGACTTTGCATCTGTTGCCCAAACACTTGAATAATCCTTTCCAGAAAAAACTGAAAGAAGGAGTTTGGGACAATTGTAGCATATTAGGAGAAAGCATGTTTCCTAATGAATGACCCCATCTCACAATGCATCTGCAGCTGCTCTTGAATATTTGGCAGAGAGTTTCATCTTGGTTAGCAATAGGAAGGTATTTTAAGACGATCTTTTTAATTGAATTGAGAGATGTATGATGTAGAGAATGTTACAAAAGATAGATTTTGCTTTAATCTTGCTAATTTGTTGCTAGAATTATACAAAAGACTTTTTCTAGAGTTATGTTTTATTTTATTACATGCATGTTTAATTTTGGAATCGTGATAGCATCTGTCTTTGAGTTTGTGGCTAATAAAGGTGCCCTCATTAAGGAAAGCTTCATCATTGGAACAGATTTGTCTGGCATGCGTGAATTCACCGTATGGAATTGCTCAGATGATATGTTCTGGATGGCAACTACTAGATAAAAGAATTGTGTTACCTGCAGTATCTTTTCTGTATAGTGTTGTTTCTGCCTTACCTACCGATGTTATACTTGCAAGTGTAAGCTCTGGAAATGAAACTTGATTGTCAGGAAAACTAGCAGTAAAACCGAAATTGTGTTAATTGGTGTTCATATATTGTATGAAATGTGGTATGGCTGATGTGTCTCCAGACCAAACAATCAGGAGAATCATCCACATAACGGCCATACCACATTGTATTTGAAAAAAAAAGGATTGTGTTCAGACAATATGAAATATTCCTCCCATTAAGCCATGTAGAGACTGGCAGAAGAAAGGAAAAATTTCAAGCCCATTGGAGTGCTTTCTATACGTAGAAAAAATTGGGCCTGAAAAATAAAAAATTGGGAGTTTTACATCCAATGACTAAGGGTGTCACAGTGAGCGAGAAACGCGTCAGGCTTTTACCATTTGGATTTCAAAGGTTTTATGTTTTTTCAATAAAGTTTAAATTTTACTTAATTGTTGGATGGAATTGCCACACTCCTTTTTGTTCTCGTACCATTGAAAGTGATTCAGTGGCCAAATATGCCTCCTGATCTGAACTCGATCTAAACACCTATTGGGAGTTGTGAAGATAGAAGAGGAGCATCAATCTCCATCCAGCATCCAGGATATAAATGAGATCAATCAGAAAGGATGGAAAAAAATAGATGCTGTTATTTGTCGCCAACTTATTCACCAACTTATACATTCCATGCCTAGGAAACTTGGTGGTATCCTTAAAAATCATGAGGTCATACAAAATACTAGATGTAGTAGTTTCTGATGTGGGGTGTATTCATTTTTGCATCAAGCAATCTTAGTAAAACTGAAGATTTTGTAATGAAAGTTATATTATTAGCCTTACTTTCATGTTATCGGTTAAGAAATGTTAAATGAAACATTTGTCAAAATGTTGAAAATTGTTCTTTTATTCAATAAGATACTGAAAGGGGGTGTACTCATTTATGCTGAGCAGTGGCTCCCATACATCTCCGTATTCAGAAAAGCAAAAAAGTTAAGGCACCTACAGTCATGGCCAAAAGTATTAACACCCCTGCAATTCTGTCAGATAATACTCAGTTTCTTCCTGAAAATGATTGCAATCACAAATTCTTTGGTATTATCTTCATTTAATTTGTCTTAAATGAAAAAACACAAAAGAGAATGAAGCAAAAAGTAAAACATTGATCATTTCACACAAAACTCCAAAAATGAGCTAGACAAAAGTATTGGCACCCTCAGCCTAATACTTGGTTGCACAACCTTTAGCCAAAATAACTGCGACCAACCATTTCCGGTAACCATCAATGACTTTCTTACAATGCTCTGCTGGAATTTTAGACCATTCTTCTTTGGCAAACTGCTCCAGGTCCCTGATATTTGAAAGGTGCCTTCTCCAAACTGCCATTTTTAGATCTCTCCACAGGTGTTCTATGGGATTCAGGTCTGGACTCATTGCTGGCCACCTTAGAAGTCTCCAGTGCTTTCTCTCAAACCATTTTTTAGTGCTTTCTGAAGTGTGTTTTGGGTCATTGTCCTGCTGGAAGACCCATGACCTCTGAGGGAGACCCAGCTTTCTCACACTGGGCCCTACTGGGCAAGGAAGGACCTACCGACAATCTGCAAAGACTTTGAAGAGTTGGGGAAGAAAGTAAAGGAACTGGATGCACAGGTAGTTTTTTCTTCTATCCTTCCAGTAGACGGGCATGGCACCAGGAGATGGAACAGGATCCTTGATGCAAACAACTGGCTAAGACGATGGTGCAGACAACAAGGATTCGGATTCCTGGACCACGGTGTGAATTACTTGTACGATGGACTCCTCGCCAGAGACGGACTACACCTCAACAAACATGGGAAACACACATTCGCCAGAAGACTCGCTACACTCATCAGGAGGGCGTTAAACTAGAAGAAGAGGGGACGGGGAGAAAAACATTAGACTTGAACAAAGAAGATCCAGGAAAACATACTCAGAAGGGAGGTAAGAACATTTCTAAAACAATCCACAGCGAGGAGATTGGAACAAAACAAAATCCTCTAAACTGCATGCTCGCAAACGCCAGAAGCCTGACAAACAAGATGGAAGAACTAGAAGCAGAAATATCTACAGGCAACTTTGACATAGTGGGAATAACCGAGACATGGTTAGATGAAAGCTATGACTGGGCAGTTAACTTACAGGGTTACAGTCTGTTTAGAAAGGATCGTAAAAATCGGAGAGGAGGAGGGGTTTGTCTCTATGTAAAGTCTTGTCTAAAGTCCACTTTAAGGGAGGATATTAGCGAAGGAAATGAGGATGTCGAGTCCATATGGGTCGAAATTCATGGAGGGAAAAATGGTAACAAAATTCTCATTGGGGTCTGTTACAAACCCCCAAATATAACAGAAACCATGGAAAGTCTACTTCTAAAGCAGATAGATGAAGCTGCAACCCATAATGAGGTCCTGGTTATGGGGGACTTTAACTACCCAGATATTAACTGGGAAACAGAAACCTGTGAAACCCATAAAGGCAACAGGTTTCTGCTAATAACCAAGAAAAATTATCTTTCACAATTGGTGCAGAATCCAGCCAGAGGAGCAGCACTTTTAGACCTAATACTATCTAATAGACCTGACAGAATAACAAATCTGCAGGTGGTCGGGCATCTAGGAAATATCGACCACAATATTGTGCAGTTTCACCTGTCTTTCACTAGGGGGACTTGTCAGGGAGTCACAAAAACACTGAACTTTAGGAAGGCAAAGTTTGACCAGCTTAGAGATGCCCTTAATCTGGTAGACTGGGACAATATCCTCAGAAATAAGAATACAGAAAATAATTGGGAAATATTTAAGAACATCCTAAATAGGCAGTGTAAGCGGTTTATACCTTGTGGGAATAAAAGGACTAGAAATAGGAAAAACCCAATGTGGCTAAACAAAGAAGTAAGACAGGCAATTAACAGTAAAAAAGAAAGCATTTGCACTACTAAAGCAGGATGGCACCATTGAAGCTCTAAAAAACTATAGGGAGAAAAATACTTTATCCAAAAAACTAATTAAAGCTGCCAAAAAGGAAACAGAGAAGCACATTGCTAAGGAGAGTAAAACTAATCCCAAACTGTTCTTCAACTATATCAATAGTAAAAGAATAAAAACTGAAAATGTAGGCCCCTTAAAAAATAGTGAGGAAAGAATGGTTGTAGATGACGAGGAAAAAGCTAACATATTAAACACCTTCTTCTCCACGGTATTCACGGTGGAAAATGAAATGCTAGGTGAAATCTCAAGAAACAATGAAAACCCTATATTAAGGGTCACCAATCTAACCCAAGAAGAGGTGCGAAACCGGCTAAATAAGATTAAAATAGATAAATCTCCGGGTCCGGATGGCATACACCCACGAGTACTAAGAGAACTAAGTAATGTAATAGATAAACCATTATTTCTTATTTTTAGGGACTCTATAGCGACAGGGTCTGTTCCGCAGGATTGGCGCATAGCAAATGTGGTGCCAATATTCAAAAAGGGCTCTAAAAGTGAACCTGGAAATTATAGGCCAGTAAGTCTAACCTCTATTGTTGGTAAAATATTTGAAGGGTTTCTGAGGGATGTTATTCTGGATTATCTCAATGAGAATAACTGTTTAACTCCATATCAGCATGGGTTTATGAGAAATCGCTCCTGTCAAACCAATCTAATCAGTTTTTATGAAGAGGTAAGCTATAGGCTGGACCACGGTGAGTCATTGGACGTGGTATATCTAGATTTTTCCAAAGCGTTTGATACCGTGCCGCACAAGAGGTTGGTACACAAAATGAGAATGCTTGGTCTGGGGGAAAATGTGTGTAAATGGGTTAGTAACTGGCTTAGTGATAGAAAGCAGAGGGTGGTTATAAATGGTATAGTCTCTAACTGGGTCGCTGTGACCAGTGGGGTACCGCAGGGTTCAGTATTGGGACCTGTTCTCTTCAGCATATTCATTAATGATCTGGTAGAAGGTTTACACAGTAAAATATCGATATTTGCAGATGATACAAAACTATGTAAAGCAGTTAATACAAGAGAAGATAGTATTCTGCTACAGATGGATCTGGATAAGTTGGAAACTTGGGCTGAAAGGTGGCAGATGAGGTTTAACAATGATAAATGTAAGGTTATACACATGGGAAGAAGGAATCAATATCACCATTACACACTGAACGGGAAACCACTGGGTAAATCTGACAGGGAGAAGGACTTGGGGATCCTAGTTAATGATAAACTTACCTGGAGCAGCCAGTGCCAGGCAGCAGCTGCCAAGGCAAACAGGATCATGGGGTGCATTAAAAGAGGTCTGGATACACATGATGAGAGCATTATACTGCCTCTGTACATATCCCTAGTTAGACCGCACATGGAGTACTGTGTCCAGTTTTGGGCACCGGTGCTCAGGAAGGATATAATGGAACTAGAGAGAGTACAAAGGAGGGCAACAAAATTAATAAAGGGGATGGGAGAACTACAATACCCAGATAGATTAGCGAAATTAGGATTATTTAGTCTAGAAAAAAGACGACTGAGGGGGCGATCTAATAACCATGTATAAGTATATAAGGGGACAATACAAATATCTCGCTGAGGATCTGTTTATACCAAGGAAGGTGACGGGCACAAGGGGGCATTCTTTGCGTCTGGAGGAGAGAAGGTTTTTCCACCAACATAGAAGAGGATTCTTTACTGTTAGGGCAGTGAGAGTCTGGAATTGCTTGCCTGAGGAGGTGGTGATGGCGAACTCAGTCGAGGGGTTCAAGAGAGGCCTGGATGTCATCCTGGAGCAGAACAATATTGTATCATACAATTAGGTTCTGTAGAAGGACGTAGATCTGGGGATTTATTATGATGGAATATAGGCTGAACTGGATGGACAAATGTCTTTTTTCGGCCTTACTAACTATGTTACTATGTTACTATGTTACATTATGCTGCAAAATTTGTTGGTAGTCTTCAGACTTCATTAAGCCATGCACACGGTCAAGCAGTCCAGTGCCAGAGGCATCAAAGCAACCCCAAAACATCAGGGAACCTCCACCATGTTTGAATGTAGGGACTGTGTTCTTTTCTTTGAATGCCTCTTTTTTTCTCCTGTAAACTCTATGTTGATGCCTTTGCCCAAAAAGCTCTACTTTTGTCTCATCTGACCAGAGAACATTCTTCCACAACGTTAGGCTTTTTCAGGTAAGTTTTGGCAAACTCCAGCCTGGCTTTTTTATGTCTCGGGGTAAGAAGTTGGGTCTTCCTGGGTCTCCTACCATACAGTCCCTTTTCATTCAGACGCCGACAGATAGTACGGGTTGACACTGTTGTACCCTCGGACTGCAGGGCAGCTTGAACTTGTTTGGATGTTAGTCGAGGTTCTTTATCCAACATCCGCACTATCTTGCGTTGAAATCTCTTGTCAATTTTTCTTTTCCATCCACATCTAGGGAGGTTAGCCACAGTGCCATAGTAACATAGTAACATAGTAACATAGTTAGTAAGGCCGAAAAAAGACATTTGTCCATCCAGTTCAGCCTATATTCCGTCATAATAAATCCCCAGATCTACGTCCTTTTACAGAACCTAATAATTGTATGATACAATATTGTTCTGCTCCAGGAAGACATCCAGGCCTCTCTTGAACCCCTCGACTGAGTTCGCCATCACCACCTCCTCAGGCAAGCAATTCCAGATTCTCACTGCCCTAACAGTAAAGAATCCTCTTCTATGTTGGTGGAAAAACCTTCTCTCCTCCAGACGCAAAGAATGCCCCCTTGTGCCCGTCACCTTCCTTGGTATAAACAGATCCTCAGCGAGATATTTGTATTGTCCCCTTATATACTTATACATGGTTATTAGATCGCCCCTCAGTCGTCTTTTTTCTAGACTAAATAATCCTAATTTCGCTAATCTATCTGGGTATTGTAGTTCTCCCATCCCCTTTATTAATTTTGTTGCCCTCCTTTGTACTCTCTCTAGTTCCATTATATCCTTCCTGAGCACCGGTGCCCAAAACTGGACACAGTACTCCATGTGCGGTCTAACTAGGGATTTGTACAGAGGCAGTATAATGCTCTCATCATGTGTATCCAGACCTCTTTTAATGCACCCCATGATCCTGTTTGCCTTGGCAGCTGCTGCCTGGCACTGGCTGCTCCAGGTAAGTTTATCATTAACTAGGATCCCCAAGTCCTTCTCCCTGTCAGATTTACCCAGTGGTTTCCCGTTCAGTGTGTAATGGTGATATTGATTCCTTCTTCCCATGTGTATAACCTTACATTTATCATTGTTAAACCTCATCTTCCACCTTTCAGCCCAAGTTTCCAACTTATCCAGATCCATCTGCAGCAGAATACTATCTTCTCTTGTATTAACTGCTTTACATAGTTTTGTATCATCTGCAAATATCGATATTTTACTGTGTAAACCTTCTACCAGATCATTAATGAATATGTTGAAGAGAACAGGTCCCAATACTGACCCCTGCGGTACCCCACTGGTCACAGCGACCCAGTTAGAGACTATACCATTTATAACCACCCTCTGCTTTCTATCACTAAGCCAGTTACTAACCCATTTACACACATTTTCCCCCAGACCAAGCATTCTCATTTTGTGTACCAACCTCTTGTGCGGCACGGTATCAAACGCTTTGGAAAAATCGAGATATACCACGTCCAATGACTCACCGTGGTCCAGCCTATAGCTTACCTCTTCATAAAAATTGATTAGATTGGTTTGACAGGAGCGATTTCTCATAAACCCATGCTGATATGGAGTTAAACAGTTATTCTCATTGAGATAATCCAGAATAACATCCCTCAGAAACCCTTCAAATATTTTACCAACAATAGAGGTTAGACTTACTGGCCTATAATTTCCAGGTTCACTTTTAGAGCCCTTTTTGAATATTGGCACCACATTTGCTATGCGCCAGTCCTGCGGAACAGACCCTGTCGCTATAGAGTCCCTAAAAATAAGAAATAATGGTTTATCTATTACATTACTTAGTTCCCTTAGTACTCGTGGGTGTATGCCATCCGGACCCGGAGATTTATCTATTTTAATCTTATTTAGCCGGTTTCGCACCTCTTCTTGGGTTAGATTGGTGACCCTTAATATAGGGTTTTCATTGTTTCTTGGGATTTCACCTAGCATTTCATTTTCCACCGTGAATACCGTGGAGAAGAAGGTGTTTAATATGTTAGCTTTTTCCTCGTCATCTACAACCATTCTTTCCTCACTATTTTTTAAGGGGCCTACATTTTCAGTTTTTATTCTTTTACTATTGATATAGTTGAAGAACAGTTTGGGATTAGTTTTACTCTCCTTAGCAATGTGCTTCTCTGTTTCCTTTTTGGCAGCTTTAATTAGTTTTTTAGATAAAGTATTTTTCTCCCTATAGTTTTTTAGAGCTTCAATGGTGCCATCCTGCTTTAGTAGTGCAAATGCTTTCTTTTTACTGTTAATTGCCTGTCTTACTTCTTTGTTTAGCCACATTGGGTTTTTCCTATTTCTAGTCCTTTTATTCCCACAAGGTATAAACCGCTTACACTGCCTATTTAGGATGTTCTTAACCCCTTCAAGACCCAGCCTATTTTGACCTTAAAGACCTTGCCGTTTTTTGCAATTCTGACCAGTGTCCCTTTATGAGGTAATAACTCAGGAACGCTTCAACGGATCCTAGCGGTTCTGAGATTGTTTTTTCGTGACATATTGGGCTTCATGTTAGTGGTAAATTTAGGTCAATAAATTCTGCATTTATTTGTGATAAACACGGAAATTTGGCGAAAATTTTGAAAATTTCGCAATTTTCACATTTTGAATTTTTATTCTGTTAAACCAGAGAGATATGTGACACAAAATAGTTAATAAATAACATTTCCCACATGTTTACTTTACATCAGCACAATTTTGGAAACAAAATTTTTTTTTGTTAGGAAGTTATAAGGGTTAAAATTTGACCAGCGATTTGTCATTTTTACAACGAAATTTACAAAACCATTTTTTTTAGGGACCACCTCACATTTGAAGTCAGTTTGAGGGGTCTATATGGCTGAAAATACCCAAAAGTGACACCGTTCTAAAAACTGCACCCCTCAAGGTACTCAAAACCACATTCAAGAAGTTTATTAACCCTTCAGGTGCTTCACAGCAGCAGAAGCAACATGGAAGGAAAAAATGAACATTTAACTTTTTAGTCACAAAAATTATATTTTAGCAACAATTTTTTTATTTTCCCAATGGTAAAAGGAGAAACTGAACCACGAAAGTTGTTGTACAATTTGTCCTGAGTACGCTGATACCTCATATGTGGGGGTAAACCACTGTTTGGGCGCACGGCAGGGCTTGGAAGGGAAGGAGCGCCATTTGACTTTTTGAATCAAAAATTGGCTCCACTCTTTAGCGGACACCATGTCACGTTTGGAGAGCCCCCGTGTGCCTAAAAATTGGAGCTCCCCCACAAATGACCCCATTTTGGAAACTAGACGCCCCAAGGAACTTATCTAGATGCATAGTGAGCACTTTGAACCCCAGGTGCTTCACAAATTGATCCGTAAAAATGAAAAAGTACTTTTTTTTCACAAAAAAATTTTTTAGCCTCAATTTTTTCATTTTCACATGGGCAACAGGATAAAATGGATCCTAAAATGTGTTGGGCAATTTCTCCTGAGTACACCAATACCTCACATGTGGGGGTAAACCACTGTTTGGGCACATGGTAAGGCTCGGAAGGGAAGGAGCGCCATTTGACTTTTTGAATGAAAAATTATTCCCATCGTTAGCGGACACCATGTCGCGTTTGGATAGCTCCTGTGTGCCTAAACATTGGCGCTCCCCCACAAGTGACCCCATTTTGGAAACTAGACCCCCCAAGGAACTTATTTAGATGCCTAGTGAGCACTTTAAACCCTCAGGTGCTTCACAAATTGATCTGTAAAAATGAAAAAGTACTTTTTTTTCACAAAAAAATTATTTTCGCCTCAATTTTTTCATTTTCACATGGGCAGTAGGATAAAATGGATCATAAAATTTGTTGGGCAATTTCTCCCGAGTACGCCGATACCTCATATGTGGGGGTAAACCACTTTTTGGGCACACGGCAGGGCTCGGAAGGGAAGGCGCGCCATTTGACTTTTTGAATGGAAAATTAGCTCCAATTGTTAGCGGACACCATGTCGCGTTTGGAGAGCCCCCTGTGTGCCTAAACATTGGAGCTCCCCCACAAGTGACCCCATTTTGGAAACTAGACCCCCCAAGGAACTTATCTAGATGCATATTGAGCACTTTAAACCCCCAGGTGCTTCACAGAAGTTTATAACGCAGAGCCATGAAAATAAAAAATAATTTTTCTTTCCTCAAAAATGATTTTTTAGCCTGGAATTTCCTATTTTGCCAAGGATAATGGGAGAAATTGGACCCCAAATATTGTTGTCCAGTTTGTCCTGAGTACGCTGATACCCCATATGTGGGGGTAAACCACTGTTTGGGCGCACGGCAGGGCTCGGAAGGGATGGCACGCCATTTGGCTTTTTAAATGGAAAATTAGCTCCAATCATTAGCGGACACCATGTCACGTTTGGAGAGCCCCTGTGTGCTTAAACATTGGAGATCCCCCAGAAATGACACCATTTTGGAAACTAGACCCCCAAAGGAACTAATCTAGATGTGTGGTGAGGACTTTGAACCCCCAAGTGCTTCACAGAAGTTTATAACGCAGCGCCATGAAAATAAAAAAAAAAATTATTTTCTCAAAAATGATCTTTTAGCCTGCAATTTTTTATTTTCCCAAGGGTAACAGGAGAAATTTGACCCCAAAAGTTGTTGTCCAGTTTCTCCTGAGTACGCTGATACCCCATATGTGGGGGTAAATCACTGTTTGGGCACATGCCGGGGCTCGGAAGTGAAGTAGTGACGTTTTGAAATGCAGACTTTGATGGAATGCTCTGTGGGCGTCACGTTGCGTTTGCAGAGCCCCTGATGTGGCTTAACAGTAGAAACCCCCCACAAGTGACCCCATTTTGGAAACTAGACCCCCAAAGGAACTTATCTAGATGTGTGGTGAGCACTTTGAACCCCCAAGTGCTTCATAGAAGTTTATAATGCAGAGCCGTGAAAATAATAAATACGTTTTCTTTCCTCAAAAATAATTATTTAGCCCAGAATTTTTTAATTTTCCCAAGGGTAACAGGAGAAATTTGACCCCAAAAGTTGTTGTCCAGTTTCTCCTGAGTACGGTGATACCCCATATGTGGGGGTAAACTACTGTTTGGGCACATGCCGGGGCTTGGAATTGAAGTAGTGACGTTTTGAAATGCAGACTTTGATGGAATGCTCTGCGGGCGTCACGTTGCGTTTGCAGAGCCCCTGATGTGCCTAAACAGTAGAAACCCCCCACAAGTGACCCCATTTTGGAAACTAGACCCTGAAAGGAACTTATCTAGATGTGTGGTGAGCACTTTGAACCCCCAAGTGCTTCATAGAAGTTTATAATGCAGAGCCGTGAAAATAATAAATACGTTTTCTTTCCTCAAAAATAATTATTTAGCCCAGAATTTTTTATTTTCCCAAGGGTTACAGGAGAAATTGGACCCCAAAAGTTGTTGTCCAGTTTCTCCTGAGTACGCTGATACCCCATATGTGGGGGTAAACCACTGTTTGGGCACACGTCGGGGCTCAGAAGGGAAGTAGTGACTTTTGAAATGCAGACTTTGATGGAATGGTCTGCGGGTGTCACGTTGCGTTTGCAGAGCCCCTGGTGTGCCTAAACAGTAGAGACCCCCCACAAGTGACCCCATTTTAGAAACTAGACCCCCCAAGGAACTTATCTAGATATGTGGTGAGCACTTTGAACCCCCAAGTGCTTCACAGACGTTTACAACGCAGAGCCGTGAAAATAAAAAAATCATTTTTCTTTCCTCAAAAATTATGTTTTAGCAAGCATTTTTTTAGATTCACAAGGGTAACAGGAGAAATTGGACCCCAGTAATTGTTGCGCAGTTTGTCCTGAGTACACTGATACCCCATATGTGGGGGTAAACCACTGTTTGGGCACACGTCAGGGCTCGGAAGTGAGGGAGCACCATTTGACTTTTTGAATACGAGATTGGCTGGAATCAATGGTGGCGCCATGTTGCGTTTGGAGACCCCTGATGTGCCTAAACAGTGGAAATCCCTCAATTCTAACTCCAACACTAACCCCAACACACCCCTAACCCTAATCCCAACTGTAGCCATAACCCTAAACACAACCCTAACCCCAACACACCCCTAACCACAACACTAACCCCAACACACCCCTAACCCTAACCACAACCCTAATTCCAACCCTAACCCTAAGGCCATGTGCCCACGTTGCGGATTCGTGTGAGATATTTCCGCACCATTTTTGAAAAATCTGCGGGTAAAAGGCACTGTGTTTTACCTGCGGATTTTCCGCGGATTTCCAGTGTTTTTTGTGCGGATTTCACCTGCGGATTCCTATTGAGGAACAGGTGTAAAACGCTGCGGAATCCGCACAAAGAATTGACATGCTGCGGAAAATACAACGCAGCGTTCCCGCGCGGTATTTTCCGCACCATGGGCACAGCGGATTTGGTTTTTCATATGTTTACATGGTACTGTAAACCTGATTGAACACTGCTGCGGATCCGCAGCCAAATCCGCACCGTGTGCACATAGCCTAATTCTAAAGGTATGTGCACACGCTGCGGATCCGCAGCAGTTTCCCATGAGTTTACAGTTCAATGTAAACCTATGGGAAACAAAAATCACTGTACACATGCTGCGGAAAAACTGCACGGAAACGCAGCGGTTTACATTCCGCAGCATGTCACTTCTTTGTGCGGATTCCGCAGCGGTTTTACAACTGCTCCAATAGAAAATCGCAATTGTAAAACCGCAGTGAAATGCACAGAAAAAAACGCGGTAAATCCGCCATAAATCCGCAGCGGTTTAGCACTGCGGATTTATCAAATCCGCAGCCGAAAAATCCGCAGAGGACCAGAATACGTGTGCACATTCCTAACCCTAACCCTAGCCCTAACCCTACCCCTACCCCTAACCCTACCCCTAACCCTAACCCTACCCCTAACCCTACCCCTAACCCTAACCCTAACCCTAGCCCTAGCCCTAACCCTAACCCTAACCCTACCCCTAACCCTAACCCTACCCCTAACCCTAACCCTATTCTAACATTAGTGGAAAAAAAAAATTTCTTTATTTTTTTATTGTCCCTACCTATGGGGGTGAGAAAGGGGGGGGGGTCATTTATTATTTTTTTTATTTTGATCACTGAGATAGATTATATCTCAGTGATCAAAATGCACTTTGGAACGAATCTGCCGGCCGGCAGATTCGGCGGGCGCACTGCGCATGCGCCCGCCATTTTGGAAGATGGCGGCGCCCGGGAGAAGACGGACGGGACCACGGCTGGATCGGTAAGTATGATGGGGTGGGGGGGGACCACGGGGGGGGGGGGATCGGAGCACGGGGGGGGGGATCGGAGCACGGGGGGGGGAATCGGAGCGCGGGAGGGGTGGAACGGAGCGCGGGGGGCGTGGAACGGAGCACGGGGGGGCTGGAATGGAGCACGGGGGGGTGGAACGGAGCACGGGGGGGGGGTGGATCGGAGTGCAGGGGGGGTGATTGGAGCATGGGGGGGTGATTGGAGCACGGGGGGAGCGGACACGAGCACGGGGGGGGAGCGGAGCACTGGACGGAGGGGAGCCGGAGCAGTGTACCGGCCAGATCGGGGGGGTGGGGGGGCGATCGGAGGGGTGGGGTGGGGGCACACTAGTATTTCCAGCCATGGCCGATGATATTTCAGCATCGGCCATGGCTGGATTGTAATATTTCACCCGTTATAATGGGTGAAATATTACAAATCGCTCTGATTGGCAGTTTCACTTTCAACAGCCAATCAGAGCGATCGTAGCCACGAGGGGGTGAAGCCACCCCCCCTGGGCTAAACTACCACTCCCCCTGTCCCTGCAGATCGGGTGAAATGGGAGTTAACCCTTTCACCCGATCTGCAGGGACGCGATCTTTCCATGACGCCGCATAGGCGTCATGGGTCGGAATGGCACCGACTTTCATGACGCCTACGTGGCGTCATGGGTCGGGAAGGGGTTAAACATATCCCATTTATTATCTGTATTCTCATTTCTGAGGATATTGTCCCAGTCTACCAGATTAAGGGCATCTCTAAGCTGGTCAAACTTTGCCTTCCTAAAGTTCAGTGTTTTTGTGACTCCCTGACAAGTCCCCCTAGTGAAAGACAGGTGAAACTGTACAATATTGTGGTCGCTATTTCCTAGATGCCCAACCACCTGCAGATTTGTTATTCTGTCAGGTCTATTAGATAGTATTAGGTCTAAAAGTGCTGCTCCTCTGGTTGGATTCTGCACCAATTGTGAAAGATAATTTTTCTTGGTTATTAGCAGAAACCTGTTGCCTTTATGGGTTTCACAGGTTTCTGTTTCCCAGTTAATATCCGGGTAGTTAAAGTCCCCCATAACCAGGACCTCATTATGGGTTGCAGCTTCATCTATCTGCTTTAGAAGTAGACTTTCCATGCTTTCTGTTATATTTGGGGGTTTGTAACAGACCCCAATGAGAATTTTGTTACCATTTTTCCCTCCATGAATTTCAACCCATATGGACTCGACATCTTCATTCCCTTCGCTAATATCCTCCCTTAAAGTGGACTTTAGACAAGACTTTACATAGAGACAAACCCCTCCTCCTCTCCGATTTTTACGATCCTTTCTAAACAGACTGTAACCCTGTAAGTTAACTGCCCAGTCATAGCTTTCATCTAACCATGTCTCGGTTATTCCCACTATGTCAAAGTTACCTGTAGATATTTCTGCTTCTAGTTCTTCCATCTTGTTTGTCAGGCTTCTGGCGTTTGCGAGCATGCAGTTTAGAGGATTTTGTTTTGTTCCAATCTCCTCACTGTGGATTGTTTTAGAAATGTTCTTACCTCCCTTCTGAGTATGTTTTCCTGGGTCGTCTTTGTACGAGTCTAATGTTTTTCTTCCCGTCCCCTCTTCTTCTAGTTTAACGCCCTCCTGATGAGTGTAGCGAGTCTTCTGGCGAATGTGTGTTTCCCAGGTTTGTTGAGGTGTAGTCCGTCTCTGGCGAGGAGTCCATCATACCAGTAATTCACACCGTGGTCCAGGAATCCAAATCCTTGTTGTCTGCACCATCGTCTTAGCCAGTTGTTTGCATCAAGGATCCTGTTCCATCTCCTGGTGCCATGCCCATCTACTGGAAGGATAGAAGAAAAAACTACCTGTGCATCCAGTTCCTTTACTTTCTTCCCCAACTCTTCAAAGTCCTTGCAGATTGTCGGTGCCATGGGCTTTAAACTTCTTGATGACACTGCGCACAGTAGACACAGGAACATTCACGTCTTTGGAGATGGACTTGTTGCCTTGAGATTGCTCATGCTTCCTCACAATTTGGTTTCTCAAGTCCTCTGACAGTTCTTTGGTCTTCTTTCTTTTCTCCATGCTCAATGTGGTACACACAAGGACACAGGACAGAGGTTGAGTCAACTTTAATCCATGTCAACTGGCTGTAAGTGTGATTTAGTTATTGCCAACACCTGTTAGGTGCCACAGGTAAGTTACAGGTGCTGTTAATTACACAAATTAGGGAAGCATCACATGATTTTTCGAACGGTGCCAATACTTTTGTCCACCCCCTTTTTTATGTTTGGTGTGGAGTTATATCCTATTTGGCTTTAGGACAATTCTTTATTGGTTTTTTCATTTAAGACAAATTAAATGAAGATAATAATACCAAAGAATTTGTGATTGCAATCATTTTCAGGAAGAAACTGAGTAATATCTGACAGAATTGCAGGGGTGTCAATACTTTTGGCCATGACTGTACAATTTGAGGATTAAAAATAAAAAGTTTTTTTTTTAAGAAAAAAGCTATTTTCAAGTGCAAAAGCAATAAAACAAAATAAAGTGAGCATGTCAACTATATTGCACGGTGAAATCTATAAAAAATGTAATTAAAAAACTATTTTATATATTGTTTTTGTTCATGTCTCCTACAAGAAAATCAATTAAAAGTCCTACGTATATCAAAAATTATACCAGTAAAAACCACAACCAAACTTAAAGGGAACCTGTCACCTGAATTTGGCGGGACCGGTTTTCGGTCATATGGGCGGAGTTTTCGGGTGTTTGATTCACCCTTTCCTTACCCGCTGGCTGCATGCTGGTTGCAATATTGGATTGAAGTTCATTCTTTGTCCTCCGTAGTACATGCCTGCGCAAGGCAATCTTGCCTTGCGCAGGCGTTTACTACGGAGGACATAGAATGAACTTCAATCCAATATTGCAACCAGCATGCAGCCAGCGGGTAAGGAAAGGGTGAATCAAACACCCGAATACTCCGCCCATATGACCGAAAACCGGTCCCGCCAAATTCAGGTGACAGGTTCCCTTTAAAAGTAACAAGCCTTACAACTTCATCTGCTGAAAAAAATGAAAAAGTGATTTCTGTATTAGAATACGGTGATCAAAAATGATTTTTAAAATATTACTTGCAGAAAAGTGATCCCAAAAATAAACAAACCTATATAAATTTGGCATTGGAGTGATTATACTGACCCATAGAATAAAAATATCATGACAATTATATCAAACAGTGAACAGCATTTTAATCAAATAAGTAAAACAAATTCAGAATTACAGTTTTTTGTTAATTTTATCTCCCTAACAGTGTAATAAAAAGTGGTAAAAAGTTTTTTCGTTTTCGTTTTTTGCTCCTCTTCTTCCCAGAGCCATAACTTTTTTTATTTTTCCTTCAATCTTGCTAAATGAGAACTTGTTTTTGGTGGGACGAGTTGTGCTTTTGAATTGCACCATTGATTTTTGTTTTATAAATGAATTTTATTAAGTTTTTCAAAAGAGTATTGTAGAAAAGAAAAAAATCTAAATCCTTCACTACATGAACATATTTCTTAAGATAGCAAACATGGATGTCATTTCTAACAATAAACAAATTAGTCTTCGATATTATGTAGAGACAAAGTAAGAAGTTTACATCTCAATATATAACTTAGACAAAAACACCAACCCTACAAAACACAGACAGAAAGGGGGAGTAAAACCTATACATATATGATCCATAGCAACTAATTATCGCAGAATTTTTTATTTACCATGTTCACTAAATGCTAAAATTGACACAGCAATATAAATCTCAGGTCAGTAAGAGTACGCAGATACCAAACATGTATAGGTTCTTTTTTATTTCAATAATGAAAAAAAAAGTCGAATTTGTAAGAAAGAAAAAAGTTTTAGTTTTCCGAAACCTGTAACGTCTCCATTTTTCGGGATCTGGGGCTGTGTGAATGCTTATTTTTACGTGCCGTGAATGTGTTTTTATTCATTTTTATCTTTCTGCTTGCCATATACTGTTCAACAAAATGCGGCCACAGTTAGCCGCCATTTTGCTGAATTCCTGTACAGTGAGAAAAAATAAATCTGTATTCTCCAGAATGTGGATTTTTGTACAATTTGACTAGAATTCAATTTCACTCAAATTAAATGTCTAAAGGTATAAAGGTAACCATGTGTGAACTATTCAACTGGATATGCAATTTAGTCAAATTTACAAGTATATGTTCTACAAAGTACACAGCACAATTTATTTTTCTATTGTAGTGACAATTAGGATAATTGAAAGCACTAACCACAAAGTCATACAAACATAATATGACATATTTATGTTCAAGTTAAAATGTTCAACATTTCTGATCTTTGCAGCTGACACAAGTGGTTCACAATGATTTATATATGATATACTGCAAAAACAATACTACAAAAGTCAATTGTTGTTAATTAAACCAGCTTTTGAAATACTAATTGGGAAAACATAGGTTTGGTCCAGCTACCCAGCCACTAGTAATCATCAGTGAATTTCTAAAGGGAGGTTAGGCTAATATATCAGCAAATGAAGCACCATAAACATGATTAATTTGCACATTAGACTTTCCTTATCACAATTTTCTGGCAGTTTTTATCCGGTCTTGGTTAAAATTACATTGAGCTGTTTCTCTCTTTCTATAAAATACAGATTACGTGGAGACAGCAGTCTGGGCATGTCAAGTTTCATCTCCTTGAGACGTTAATTATTATTGCTGGTTCAGTATTTCTTATCTATCACTGCTGAAAGATGTAGACTCTACTACTTAGTTCCATTTGTGATAAAAGTGTACTGTAATCATATTTCAAAATATTACATATATTTGGTATTTTGCTGCAAGATACTTGGGCCCTGATTTATGAAGCGTTTTTCACTCTTGTCTTGATGAGGAGGCAAGGTGAAGTATGAGGGGCCTCATTCTTTGAGACTCATGCGATTTTATGATTCAGGTGAGGCGCAAAGTGGCATTCGTCTCTGTTTGCACCCCGTCACAAATCTTACTTTAGTCAGGGAGTGGAGTAACATTAGTGGTATAAGGTACGCTACCGCTCTTCATGAATTTAATGAGCGGCAGTCGCCAAACCCCCATCTCGCCCAGCACCATCCAACTTTATTCGAGATGAGCATGAATGGAGTGAAAATTCGGAAAGTCAAAAACTTTGGCGCGGCCTAGCGCTGCACTAAAATACTAAAACTTTTTTAAGCTTCCTATGTAAATTTACTGGTATAAAAGCTTTGATTAATCAGGGCTTAATGTTAAAGTCATGATACTGTATCTTGTAATCATTATTCTTTTGTTTCAAAGGAATATAAGATTTATGGAAAGTTTAATCAATGCTTTATATACCTATACACAGATGCTTCTCACAAAATTAAAATATCAAAAAGTTAGTTTATTTCAGTTCTTCAATACAAAAAGTGAAACTCATATATTATATAGAGTCATTACAGAGTGATCTATTTCAAGTGTTTATTTCTAAAACCTAAAAGTCATTATCTCAGTAAATTAGTATAATTAACAAAAAACACCTGCAAAGGCTTTCTGAGCGTTTAAAAAGGTCCCTTAGTCTGTTTCAGTAGTTCCACAATCATGGGGAAGACTGCTGACTTGACAAGTGGCCCTTAGTGACAGAGCCAATTTGGTACTTAATGACCAGGCCAATTTTTACAATTCTGACCACTGTCACTTTCTCTGGAACGCTTTAACGTATCCCACTGATTCTGAGAATGTTTTTTCATGACATATTGTACTTCATGTTATTTGTAAAATTTCTTCAATATAACTTCTGTTTATTTATGAAAAAAAAACGGAAATATGCAAAAATTTTGAAAATGTTGCAATTTTCAAACTTTTAATTTTTATGCCTTTAAATCACAGAGATATGTCACACAAAATACTTAATAATTTTTTTGTTAGGAAGTTATAAGGGTTAAAAGTTGACCAGCGAGTTCTCATTTTAACAACAAAATTTACAAAACCATTTTTTGGGGACCGCATCACATTTGAAGTCACTTTGAGGGGTGTTAATGGCAGAAAATACCCAAAAGTGACACCATTCTAAAAACTGCATGCCTCAAGGTACTAAAAACCACATTCAAGAAGTTAATTAACCCTTTTACGTGCTTAACAGGAACTGAAGCAATGTGGAAGCAAAAAATGAACATTTAACTTTTTTTCACAAACATTTTACTTCAGAAACATTTTATTTTATTTTCACAAATGGAAAAAGGGAAAGTGAACCACAAAATTTGTTGTGCAGTTTCTCCTGAATACGCCGATACACCACATGTGGGGGTAAACCACTGTTTGGGAGCACGACAGAGCTCGTAAGGGAAGGAGCATCGTTTGAAATTTTCAATGAAGAATTGGCTGGAATTGAGATCGGACGTCATGTCGCGTTTGGAGTGCCCCTGATGTGCCTAAACAGTGGAAGCCCCCCCACAAGTGACACCATTTTCGAAACTAGACCCCCCAAGGAACATATCTAGATGTGTGGTGTGCACTTTGAACCCCCAAGTGCGTCACAGAAGTTTATAACGTTGAACCGTGAAAATAAAAAATTGTATTTTTCCACAAAAATTTTTTTTTCACCCCAAAATTTTTATTTTTCCAAGGGTAACAGGAGAAAATAGACCCCGAACGTTGTTGTGCAATTTGTCCTGAATATGCTGATACCCCATATGTGGGGGGAACCACTGTTTGGGGTGGATGGCAGAGCTCGGAAGGGAAGGAAGGCCATTTTGGAATGCAGACTTTGATGGAATGGTCTGCGGGCGTCATGTTGCATTTTCAGAGCCCCTGATGTACCTAAACAGTAGAAACCCCCCACAAGTGACCCCATTTGGAACCACTATTCTATTCAACAGTATCGGCATCCTGGAAATGATGGATTCCTAGTTGATTGACAATTTGCACCAGTTGTGTTGTTGTACTGCTGACCTGAATTGAGTGCTTCTCCCATGCAGAGAAGCAAAGCTGTATGGTATAGCAACATCAGCTGGCTGGATAAGGAGCAATTACGCCAGTTTCAGAGGAGTTCCTCCAAGCTCTGTTTAAAAGAATCTGTAGGCACAGGGCATGTTCAGCCACTGCTTTGCAGTGTAACCAGTAACCTAGCAATGACTGTAAATAATAATGTGGAAATCAGAGAGGACTCTTAACATGTAAATTGTAAAGTAGTTTGTTTTTACAAGCACTTTACAGTTTTTCCAATTTATACCCTTTAACCCTTTCACGTCACAGCCAATTTCCATTTCTGCATTTCCGTTTTTTTATCCCCTTCCTCCCAGAACCAAAACGCTTTTATTTTTCTGTCCACAAAGACCTATGAGGGCTTGTTTTTTATGGGATGAGTTGTACTTTTGAATGACAACATTCATACTCGAAAATGGGAAAACAAAATCCAAATGCTGTGAAATTGTGAAAAAAACACAATTATGACATTGTTTTTGTGAATTGTTCTCACAGTGTATATTTTGTGATAAATATGACCAAGCAATATGATTTTCCTCATGAATACGATTAAAGTGATATCTATATGCTCAGTTTTTTAAAATAAAATCAGAAGTTTTCAAAAACAAATTTTGGGGGTTGTGTCGCTATTTTCGAGACCCAGTGGCGCTGCTACCATGAGGCAAGTTGAATACTTTGCCTCAAGCGGCAGAGCATTCCTAAAGACAGGGGGCGGCAGAGCGGCAGTCAGAAGTTAGAACACGTGGTTCCAACTCTCCCTGCAATCCCTGCTCTGACACTTGCAGTGTCACAAACAAGCTAACGTGCGGTGTGTCCGGCAGGTGACTGTTACCACCCGGGCTGAGGTGCAGTCAGATGCGATGCCATGTCTCCTGACCTACTGGCTGCTGTGCTGAGAGTCGGACACACACATTGCTGGGACTCGGAGCAGTAACTGGCAGCAGTAAGTAAAGTAACTATAAAAAACATAATTTGCCACCCCCACATCCCCCACACTGCTGCTGCTGCACAGCAAGTCTATCAGGGTTCACAGCTTACCTCCATCAGATTGTCAGACAGAAGTAGATTCAAGGAGCGAGTGCCTGGTGTCAATGCAGAGACTCAATTAACTGAATTTCTTAAAGCAGTGGAAGGAAAGAGTTTAATTACAAGGGGCAGCCGTGAAAGTAATGAATTTTAGATGTTATCTCAACTCGGCAAAGATTTTATAAACTTTCCACTTCTTGGAGCGGAGCCGTGTGTGTATGAAGTGTATGGAGCGGAGCCATGTGTGTATGAGGTGTATGGAGCGGAGCTGAATGTGTACAAGGTGAGCAGAGCCGTGTGTGTATGAGGTGTATGGAGCAGAGCCATATATATATGAGGTGTATGGAGCGGAGCCATGTGTGCATGAGGTGTATGGAGAGGAGCCATGTGTGTATGAGGTGTATGGAGCGGAGCTGAATGTGTATGAGGTGTACAGAGCAGAGCCGTGTGTGTATGAGGTGTACGGAGCAGAGCCGTGTGTGTATGAGGTGTACGGAGCAGAGCCGAGTGTGTATGAGGTGTACGGAGCAGAGCCGGGTGTGTTTGAGGTGTACGGAGCGGAGCCGGGTGTGTATTCAGTGTACAGAGTGGAGCTGCATGTGTGAGGTGTACGGAGCGGAGCCGGGTGCGTATGAGGTGTATGGAGCAGAGTATAATATAGCTAAGGCATACAATGAAATAGGCCCTGTCTAAATCCTCAGGATCAAATATAATAGCAGCAATAGAGGATATCCATAATCTAAAACATAACTTTTAATACATCCAAGTTAAAAATCTGGATCCTAACAAACACAAACAAAACAGAAAAACGTGCTCAAGTGAAACAGTGCTCAAGATAAAAAATTGGAGCAGTCTTACCAATTAGACGAACAGATAAGGGAAATCCCTCAAGTTATAGGAGGAAGGTGGTACCGATTGTATTAGCCAGGTAGGAGGGTAGGGAAATAATATGTAAACCACTGCCTTCCCTGTAAACCCTCCACGAACTCCTGTCCTGACAAGGACAGGCCCCAAGTAAGTCCTGCTATGGATACCCACCAACCAACAAAAGAAACGAAAATAATGTCTATAATCTCCCAACGCGTTTCAACTCCGATGGGGGAGAATCATCAGGGGAGTTGTGTGATTCATGACCAATGGGTCTGCCGTAGTCCGTAAAAGATAATAATCAAGTCTCATTCAAGAGGGTCCGTGTATATCCGGGGTCCCGCAGTGGCAGGGAATACCCGTGTCCGATTAACAGGTGTCCGTTATGTCCGTAACCTGTACCTTACATACATACGGACATACTTACGGACATAACGGACACCTGTTAATCGGACACGGGTATTCCCTGCCACTGCGGGACCCCGGATATACACGGACCCTCTTGAATGAGACTTGATTATTATCTTTTACGGACTACGGCAGACCCATTGGTCATGAATCACACAACTCCCCTGATGATTCTCCCCCATCGGAGTTGAAACGCGTTGGGAGATTATAGACATTATTTTCGTTTCTTTTGTTGGTTGGTGGGTATCCATAGCAGGACTTACTTGGGGCCTGTCCTTGTCAGGACAGGAGTTCGTGGAGGGTTTACAGGGAAGGCAGTGGTTTACATATTATTTCCCTACCCTCCTACCTGGCTAATACAATCGCTACCACCTTCCTCCTATAACTTGAGGGATTTCCCTTATCTGTTCGTCTAATTGGTAAGACTGCTCCAATTTTTTATCTTGAGCACTGTTTCACTTGAGCACGTTTTTCTGTTTTGTTTGTGTTTGTTAGGATCCAGATTTTTAACTTGGATGTATTAAAAGTTATGTTTTAGATTATGGATATCCTCTATTGCTGCTATTATGGTGTATGGAGCAGAGCCAGGTGTGTATGAGGTGTTTGGAGCAGAGCCGGGTGTGTGCGAGGTGTATGGAGCGGAGCTGCGTGAGTACGGAATGGAGCCGTGTGTGCAAGGTGTACGGAGCGCAGCCGCGTGTGTAGGAGTAACTATGTGTGGCCATTATACAGTATGGAGCATCATGTGGGCCCATTATACAGTATGGAGCATCATGTGTGACCATTATACAGTATGGAGCATCATGTGGGGCCATTATACAGTATGGAGCATCATGTGTGGCCGTTATACAGTATGGAGCACTGTGTGGCCATTATACAGTATGGAGCATCATGTGTGGCCATTATACAGTTTGGAGCACTGTGTGGCCATTATACAGTATGGAGCATCATGTGGGGCTCATTATACTATATGGAGCAATATATGGAGCTCATTATACTGTATGGAGCAATATATGGGGCATGTTATTCTGTATGGGGCGCTGTGCGGTGCCCACAAAACTGTATGGAGCAATATATGGGGCTCATTATACTGTATGGAGCAATATATGGGGCTCATTATTCTGTAAGGAGCACTGTGGTGCCCAGAGTACTGTATGGAGGACTATACTGTCTGATTTATGACCTATTGTAGAATGTACAATAGTTATCACTCATGTAATGTATGGGAGGACTGTATATGAGATGGGAGCCCTATAGGGGGGCTGTACTGCATATGTGTTTGGGGGGCGCCGATTTGAAGTTCGCCTCAGGCAGCAGTGTGGCTAAGTTCACCCCTGTCGAGACCTGTAACATTTTTATTTTTTAGCCAATGGATCTGTGTGGTGGATTTATTTTTTGAAGGGGTGAAACAACTAATATCAGTTTGGAATAGATGTAACTTTTTGGTAGCCTGCTACAGCATTTTTTTATGGAATTGTGGTGACCATAAAAATGTAGTTTTGCTATTCTTGATTTTTTATTCCGGTTACGGTGTTTACCAATTGGGTTAGTTGTTTTTATATTTTGATAGACCGGACATTTCTGAATGCGATGATAGGACATATGTGTGTTTTTTATTTTTTAATATCTTTATTCTAAATCGGGGGAAAGGCGGTTGATTTGAACTTAGTTTTTTTATTTTCTTCATATTTTTTAAAACCTTATTTTTTTACTGCTTTTTTTTAGCCCCCTTAGGGGTATTAAAGATGCGATCATACAATCTCTTGTGGTGCATACAGTAATGCCACAGCATCACTGCATATAGCAAATCATAGTGTCCTTTGAAGGTTTGCCAAAGGCAGGGTTTCGAAGGAGCTCCATAATGACAAGAAACAGGGGTCCATAATGACAAGCATCATTGACCCCCTGCTGTTTATGACAACCCATCAGTGACTTGCCATCACATCACAGGTACACCGATGGGCGGAGTTAATGTCTCGATGTCACGTCATCACATGTTAAATGCTGCTGTCAGAGTTTACAATCGCAAGCGGAGTACTGCTCGACATACGATTGTTAAAGGCAGGTCCTGACTGTATTATAGAGCCATCACCTGCTGGGTAAGGGGTGGGTTCACTGCATGAGCTCTTTCACTACAGCCACTTCTGACATAGCTCACCTATATACGTTAATATATACAATAAGGACCAGATTTGTGAAAGTCTAATAAAGGTAATAAATCATTCGTGTTTAGAAGCATTTAATATTTTGATATGATATCTTACCTTGCTGATTGACAGCCAGATCCCCACTGCTTAATTGGGGCAGCCTGCCTCAGTTAGCATGACATCAGTAGTCCCGCCCTGTCAACAGGAAGAGAAACCTTTGCTCTGTTGACAAGGAACAGCTGAATCTCTGGCAGGAGCTGTTAATGACCGGTGCCATGTGTAGCAGAGAGGTAGTTGCCTCTGTTAGCAACTACATGCTTTTTTTTTAAGTCTCGGATGTCCCCTTTTAAGATAAAACTTTATGTAATGTAATGAAAACTGGCCTAATTAGGCAAAAAATAAATCCAAAGAAATCTGAGTCATATGATTTAATGTAAAGCTGGGTGAAAAATTGTTATATTTTATCGTGGCTACTAGGCAAGGCCAAAGTTATCACCAGATGTCAGGAATCTAATTATTCTGAGAGTGAAGTCGGGCAAAGACCAAAAGAGGGAACTATGGAATAACACTGATCTCAGAGACAGATGTCACGTGTAATAAAGAAAAAGAAGGTTACCGAACGGCTGACACCTAGGAGTGGATGACCACGGAAAATTCCTCCAAAGTTACTGACTTATTCGAGTATCTGATGCCCATAAAGTGCTGCACAGATTTCACACAAAATGAATGAAGAATATGGGGTCAAAGTGAGTCACCAAACTGTGTAGTGACGCTAAGCGCAGTAGGGTGAATGCACGAGGTCCAGGCAAGAAGACTTTCATCTCTGCAAAGAACCGGAAGGTCCGACTTGAGTTTGTCAAAGAACACGACCAATGGAAAGCGTCAGATTGGTCTAAGGTGTTGTGGTCGGATGAATCCAAGTGCAATCTGATTGGTAGTGAGAGCAAGAACTATATATACCGCCCAATAGGAAAACATAATGATGTAAGGTACCAGACACCTACAGTGAAACATGGTGGTGACAATGTCATGGTTTGGGGCTGGATTTTTGCATCTGCCATTGGGCCTCTCCACAGAATTGATGGAAGTATGAACAAAGATATACTGGAGAATGTAATGCTGCCACATGGTAAAACTAGAGTAGGCCGGGGCTGGAAATAGCAGCCAGACAATGATACTAAGCACATGTCTAATCTAGTCATAAATTGGTTAGCAAAGAAAAGTGTTCGCCTGTTGCAATGGTCCCAGCCAATCTCCTGATTTACACCCTACAGATCACCTCTTGGATGACTTAGGGCCACAAGTTGGGACCCAGAGCAATAAAGATGATTTTTTTCCAGATTCGCAAATGGAGCGAGATCCCTCAGGATGTATGGGGTCGGGATCACACGTGCGGGAAGTGCGTCTGAGTGTCGCATGTTGGTGCCCGACATTGCTGCCGTCACTCAGGAGCGGAGCGTGCCGATCCATGTATTGCTATGCAGCCGCACGCTCCGCTCCTGGGTGCGGGCGGCGGTGCCGGGTGTTGACATGCGGGACTCGGCCGTGTTTCTCGCGTGTGTGATCCCGGCCTTATACCGAGTGGCTCCAGTGCCCCACCGGTGCAGTAATAAAGCAAGAGGTTATGCTACAACAGTCCTAAGTTATCCTAGATTGTAAGCTTGCGAGCAGGGTCCTCATTCCTCTTGGTATCTGTTTTGATCTATGTGTTTATTGTTATGATGTAATTTCTATTGTCTGTACAAATCCCCTCTATAATGTAAAGTGCTGCGGAATATGTCGGCGCTATAGAAATAAAATTATTATTATTATGTATTGATAAATACAGAGTGTGCTGTTAGGGCACAGATTTAGAATCATTTAATAGGCACACACATGCTTGTCTCTCTGTGATATTCCAAGGTACCATTTCATGTTGCTGTCTAGGTGATAGTAACTACCCATCCAGCATAATGAAAAATAAGGAGACAAAATATGTTCATGTTGTTTATCTTTATCACATTTTTATACATATTTTGTACATTGTAGTAAATGATGCATTACCCTATTTGTACATAGTAGATATATTAATATGTGCCACTAGAAATTGTGTCATGCCCGCAGGTGGCACACTTATTTCGTGGAACCACTGTGCCACAGGGCCAGACCTGCCTAGGAAATGGTGTTGCCAAGCAGCTACCTGGTGTTTTCTAGAGTGCCTTATGTTGGAGACAAACAGGCCTGCAGGTATCCGCCAGGTACCACTTCTAGACAGCGTGGGTACTGCATTTGTCGATCCTAGGGGTTGTGTTTACTGATAGGGGGTACGTGACTGAAGTCACTGACAAGCAGGGAATGGAGACTGTCGGAATGTACAGACAACTTGGATACCTAACATAAGTCCTTATTCAAACACGTAGTTATCAGGAAACAGTTCTGGATCTGGTCGCAGTAGGACCAGAGACAATGGAATCAGGATTGGCCAGGACCAGCAGAACGGGCATAGGTACCGCAGATGAGGTTTCAGGATTAGGATACCACCGAAGCAGTCACAGGAAGACGGACAAATTATACTAGGCTAATGGGAACACAGGATATGGGAACAACTTTAACAGATTAGGGATGGGCGTCCTGGGAACATACAGTTGCACACACCAACACCACTAAAACTAACTATAGGGGTTGCTCAGCCACCTCCCTATTGAGGAGGGTGCCATTTATATGAGACTAGATTGTGGCCCGATTCTAACGCATCGGGTATTCTAGAATATGCATGTCCCCGTAGTACATGGACAATGATGACAACCTTTATGACATCATCGTCGCCATGGAAACCAGGCCTCGACCAATCAGCAATGGGCACAGCGACGATGATGTCATAAAGGACGTAGAAATCCCACGTTTCTGATTCAGCGACGGGCACAGTATCGACGTAGAGACGCGGGATTTCTATGTCGATACTGTGCCCGTCGCTGATTGGTCGAGGCCTGGTGGCTGTGCCCGTCGCTCATTGGTCGAGGCCTGGTGGCCTCGACCAATCAGAGGCGCGGGATTTCTACGTCGATACCGTGCCCGTCACTGATTGGTCGAGGCCGCCAGGCCTCGACCAATCAGAGACGCGGGATTTCCAGGACAGACAGACAGACAGAAAAACCCTTAGACAATTATATATATAGATGCCTCCCAGCTATTGGCTGGGAGACACCTTGTAGAAGCACACTTTAATTATTGCCTTGCGGCTGTTAGCTGGGGCCATTTACCATGTGCGTGCTCTGCTCCTTTAACAGAAGGGGAGCACACGTGCACTAGATGCACCGGTGGAACACAGTGCAGCATGCACATGGTAGGAGGAGGAAGCTCAAGAGGATGCTGCTGCAGCTGGATCGGTGAGTAAGCTGGCATCTCCATGTGGTGGGAGGAGGGGAACCATGTAGAGGCGCCGGCAGACATTACAAGTTGCTTGTCAAGGTCTAAATTATGAATTTGACAAAAACCTGACTTTTCTTATTTCACTTGAACCTGTGTCTTTATCTCTATACTACCACATACTTCAGCAAGAAAATCCTTTCTAATCCACATGAATATTATCATTAAGCTCAGCTCACTGAATAAAGTGATAGTGTATCATTTTTTTAGGGTTGAAGTGAGATTGACACATTCCTTTATATCTAATGCAAGGAAATATTTTTGCTTTAAGATTATACAGTCAGAGGCCTGTGAGTTTATGCAGCTGTTATATTTTTTGCATATTTGTTGTGCGATTTCCTGGTTTTGTTATTGATATTGTCCTAATATGTATGATACAGTAATATATATGTTTAAAGGATACATTTTCACTTATTTTTTTCCAAACTATATTCACATAATGTCTTAATAGAGCAGCACAGTCAGAAAGAAGTTATGGTACTACATAGTGTTGTATTATTATGCCAACCATATCATATGGGCATGGCAGTGGCAGAAATGTGGCTGCCAATCATGGTTGTGATCCCATTATAATTTTGGAGCTATAGGAATCCTGTGATTTATGAAATATATCCCCTGTTATGCTGCATTTATTGCTCACACAGGCGTGGAGGATTCAAAAGAAAAAGACACATATCACCATAAGTCAGAGGTGTGGATACCTGGAGATCGCAGTGTTTAGCCTGCAGGCCCTGTTTTACCAGTCGCTGGCCCTTTTTCCTTCCTACACTGCAAACAGCAGTGAAATGAAGAATTACATCCTGTTTCTAGCCAATGCCAGCATCAGGATGTTCTTTGTGAGAGGAGTTAGTGCATTATGTGCTACTGACCATCTGATGATGAAGCCAGCAGTCGCAGTGTCTCTTTTGTGATGTTTACACCTGCCTCACTGTCTCCTTTGTAATGTATGCACTAGCTCCACTTTCTCCTATATGATGTATGCACCAGCCCCTTTGTCTCCTATGTAATGTATGCACCACTGTCTCCAATGAGATGTAAATACATCAGCTTCACTGTGTTCTATGTGATGTATATACACCAGCCACTCTGTCTCCTATGTGGTGTATGCATAAGCCTCACTATCTCCTACGTAATGTATGCACCAGACCCACTGTATTGTATGTAATGTATGCACAAATCCCTCGTCTCCTATGTAATGGATATACACAATCCCCACTGTCTAATACGTGATGTATATACAACAGCCCCACTACCTACAGGGTGATATATACACCAGTCCCAGTGTCTTCTAAGTGATGTATACAGCAGTCTCAGTGTACAACATGTGTTATATATAGGTGCTTCTCACTAAATTAGAATATCATCAAAAAGTTAATTTAGTTCATTTCTTCAATAGAAAAAGTGAAACTCATATATTTTATAGAGTCATTACAAACAGAGTGATCTATTTCCAACGTTTATTTCTGTTAATGTTGATGATTATGGCTTAAAGCCAATGAAAACCCAAGTCATTATCTCAGTAAATTAGAATAATTAACAAAAACACCTGCAAAGGCTTCTTAAGCATTTAAAAAGGTTCCTTAGATTGTTTCAGCAGGCTCCACAATCATGGGGAAGACTGCTGACTGCTGACTTGAAAGCAGTCACTGACACTCTCCACAAGGAGGGTTAACCTCAAAAGGTTATTTTTAAAGAAGCTGGCTGTTCACAGAGTTCTGTATCCAGGTGTATTAATGGAAAGTTGTGTGGAAGTAAAAAGTGTCGTAGAAAAAGGTGCACAAGCAACCTGGATAATTGCAGCCTTGAAAGGATTGTTAAGAAAAGTCCATTCAAAAATTTGGGGGAGATTCACAAGGAGTAGACTGCTGGAGTTATTGCTTCAAGAGCCACCACATACAGACATATCCAGGACATGGGCTACAAGTGTCGCATTCCTTGTGTCGAGCCACTCATGACCAATAGACAACATCAGAAGCGTCTTACCTGGGCCAAGTAGAAAAAGAACTGGACTGTTACTCAGTGGTCCAAGGTGTTGTTTTCAGATTAAAGTAAATTTTGTATTTCATTTCAAAATCAAGGTCCCAGAGTCTGGAGAAAGAGTGGAGAGGCACACAATCCAAGCTGCTTGAGGTCTAGTGTGAAGTATCCACAATCAGTGATGGTTTGGGGAGCCATATCATCTGCTGGTGTATGTCTTTTATCAAGTCCAAAGTCAGCGTAGCCGTCTACCAGGAAATTTTAGAGCACTTCATGCTTCCGTCTGCCGACAAGCTTTTTGGAGATGGAAATTTCATTCTCCAGCAGGACTTGGCACCTGTCCATACTGCCAAAAGTACCAATACCTGGTTTGAAAACAAGTGTATCAATGTGCTTGATTGGCCAACAAACCCACCTGACTTTAACCTCATAGGAAATCTATAGGGTATTGCCAAAAGAAAATGAGAGTCACCAGACCCAACAATGCAGACAAGCTGAAGGCTGTTCTCATAGCAACCTGAGCTTCCATAACACCTCAGCAGTGCCACAGGCTGATCGCCTCCATGCCATGGTGCATTGATGCAGTAATTGATGCAAATGGAGCCCCAACCAAGTACTGAGTGCATTTACTGAACAGACATTTCAGTAGGCCAACATTTCAGATTTGAAAATAATTTTTCAAGCTGGTGTTATAAAGTATTCTAATTTACTGATATAATGACTTTTGGGTTTTCATTGGCTATAAGACATAATAATCAACATTAACAGAAATAAACAGTTGACATGGATCACTTTATTTGTAATGGCTCTCTCTCTGTGTATATATATATATATATATATATATATATATATATATATATATTGTGAGGCAGTGACCAGTATTATTTGCGAATGTGGTTGTGTCCTCCAGGATGCGCTCAGAAGCGTATTAAGATACCGTCACACTCAGCGACGCTGCAGCGATATAGACAATGAGCCGACCTAAAGTAGATCGCAGGAGCATCGCTGTTTAGGTCTCTGTAGAGACGTCAAACACAGCAACTCCAGAAAGATGCAGGAGCGATCTAGTGACGTAACGGCGACTCACTTCTCGTTCTCGCTGGTTGTTAGCTCCATGTCAAACAGCCGGAGTGTACCGATCCGACACACATCTAGGGGCCCTATGCTCGTTGCTGGCGTTGTTGCTTTTGATGTCAAACATGACGATACACGCCGACCTGGTGACGAAATATAGTTCTGGACTTCTAGCTCCGACCAGCGATGGCACAGCGGGATCCAGATCGCTGCTGCGCGTCAAACACAACGAGATCGCTATCCAGGACGCTGCAACGTCACGGATTGTTGTCGTTCTCTTTGCAAAGTTGCTGAGTGTGACGGTACCTTTAGACCCGCTGGAGTGTCTTGTGGTCACAGCAGGACGCCTGTGAGTCACAAGGCAAAATAAAAATAACCATGAACCTGGTCAAGCTATTTGGTCAAGGCATTGTTCAGGAAAACCTGTGTAAGTTAACACAGAGCCAGCAGAGCGAACTCCTTGCACCCCGCAGCATGATATGGTGGTGCCATCGCCCTCAGCAACCAGACTCCCATAGACTGTTTTTTTCCCAGCTGTGATCCAGAGGATACCGCATGCTGTACACTGTGTGAGTGTGGACATTATAAAGACATTTGCTGTGAACTTCTCCTGTGGTCCCTGTCTGTCACACTGAACCAACCCCGCTGCACTACAATATATACAGTATATATATATATATATATATATATAGGCAGACCTGTCACTGCTTGTGTTCTATAAATGTTACCTGAGCAGTGATGAATTTCCAACTTTGAGGAGACATGCAGTGAATATATACCTTTGTTCGGAATAGCTTACTGCTGTGATCTGTTCATTACTAAATTTATTTAAAAGAGTCAACTGCTCTCCAGACTGATGCAAACCTGAAAATCAGTTGAGAAGAGCATAATTACCATCTAACATCACACACCTCACATCAAAGCAGCTCCAGCCATCACATTATGGGGTAGTTAATTAATTGTTTGGCCAAATATAGAAGGATCATTTTCATGTTGATCATTTTGTACAGCCCACAAATGATAGTATAAATATTAAAAGGGCACTTGGCAGCAAAAATGTTCCCAACCCTGCAGTAAATGGTGACAAAATCAAAGTACAAATTCAGTCAGAAAAAGAAGACCTGAGTATAGTGTGCTCTAGGAAATGACCCGTGGTCCTGACTAATAAGAATAAAAAAACTAGGCACCAAAGAAATAGACAAAAAACTGTAGGTCTTGCTGTAATTGAAATTCATTTTGATCTGGCAGGGAGTCATAACAGATATAGTCCAATGTTTTGACAAGGACATCTAAGGTGCAGTAAAGTACAGAATGGATATATATTATACAGTGTATCAAGTGATATGTACAAACATTTTCAGAAAATTATATACAGAAAATTTACAGTACAAAAGTTAAATACAAGAACAAGGATCAAATAAAAGGAGGGGAAAGAGAAGGGAGGGTACGGGGAAGAAGGAATGAAGAGGAATGTATAAATGAACATAGGAATATCGAGAAAAATACTTCACAACATTTTATAATACAAATACAAGTATGTACTAAATGGACACGAAGTCGGCAGAATGATCTCGTGTATCGTTATATCTAGGCCCTTAGGGTAACAGCGGAATACCTCGGTGGGCCCCTGTGCAATGTGGGCCTCCAACCCCACTATATGCTGTACTTGGCATAATTCACTTGATTCACTCTGTACAGAAAAAAGCAGAATCTCATTCAGTAACCAAACCACCCAGTTTATTATTATATAGAGATAGAGGTAAATTTGTGAACGAGGGTAGTGTAATATGTGTATGCAGATGAAAAGTGGGCCCCCAAAGTCAATGTTACTGGTGGGCCCTTGGCACCCCAGTCTGACACTGGTTATATCTTATACATGTCGATGAGACGGAGAGAAGGACCCAAAAGCACATATACGGATTGTACCAGTAATATATGCAGTAATGGTGTACACATAATATGTTAAATGAAATCCAATAACAAAAACCTGTATTAAGGATAAGAAAAATGAAATAAAAAAAAATGGGGGGGGAACAATTTGTTAAAAGGAAGACATTTCAAGGACTAATTTATATTTGTATTGTGTTAATTCTCCTCCAAAATATAAAAGGTAGCGGGTGAGATAGATAAGTGAACCTTAGCAAATTTGGTACATACAGTGGGGAAAATAAGTACTTTATACACTGCCGATCCTACCTACAAAGAATGGAGAAGTCTGCAATTTTTATTGTACGTACACTTCAACTGTGAGAGACAGAATCTAAAAATAAATCCAGAAAATTGTATGGTATGATTTTTACATAATTTATCAGCATTTTATTGCATGAAATAAATATTTGACAATAGAAAAAAAGAACTAATTATTTGGTATAGAAACCTTTGTTTGCAATTACACAGGTCAGACATTTCCAGTAGTTATTGACCAAGTTTGCACACACTGCAGCAGGGACTTTGGCCCACTCCTCCATACAGATCTTCTCCAGAGCTTTTGCTAGGCAACATTGAGTTTCAGCTCCCTCCACTGATTTTCTATGTGGTTAAGTTCGGGAGACTGGCTAGGCTACTCCAGGACCTTGAAATGTTTCTTACAGAGCCATTCCTCAGTTGCCCTGGCTGTGTGTTTCAGGTCATTGTCATGCTGGGAAACCCATCCACGACCAATCTTCAATGCTCTTATTGAAGGAAGGAGATTGTTGGCCAAAATCTTGCTTTACATGACCTTATCCATCTTTACTGCAATACGGTGCAGTCTTCCTGTCCCCTTTGCAGAAAATCACCCCCAAAGTACGATGTTTTCCCCACCATGCGTGAGACCAAAAAGTTCTATTTTGATCTTATCAGACCACATGACATTCTCCTATGCCTCTTCTAGTTCATACACATGGTCATTGGTGAACGGGTGTTAGGAGTCAAGTTTCCTCTGCTGCACAGGGGGAATCTCGATCCGTCTCCGCTGCGGTCTCCCATTCTCCTCCGGCCGCAGTGGAGTCTGCTCAGCGGGGACGTCGCTCCCAGTGTCTTGCTCGCTCTCACTCTGTACAGAGAGTTACTGCTGCTTCTTCAGCTCCTGCCATTAAAGTCAGTGCTGGTCAGCGGCGAGCGGACTTCCCTGGGACTAAGTCCTTGTTTGCGCACACTGGGCATGCCCAGGGCAAGATCTCCCGTTGGAGATCGAGGGTCATGTGCTCAAGCTCTGCAGCACATTCCATTGGACCTCTTGGCAGGTCTTGGAAGGGCAAAGTTTCTGTGGCCACTTCCTGTGCTGCAACTATATAAACTGCGCATGACTGCACGGCCATGCGCTAGTATACAATTGAATATGCGTGTTTGTTGTGAGTGCAAGTCGTTCATTAAATACCCCTACCCTATTGTATGACTGTTCGCGTATGGAGTATGGCTGCTATCTAGCGCCCGACAAATCACTCAACGTGTCACACACGTATCAGCGTCTATTGCTGTGACCGCCAGTGCGGCGACACGCGCCAGTAGTGCGCTTCCTGACCCACGTCTGGGTGCTTAGTGGTGCCTGCCAGCACGGCACAGTTCGCACTTCGGTGCTCTAATTATTAAGAATTGCCTAACACGCCCTGTTGCGGTGTTGTGTCAGCAAGTGGTCTAATCGGACTTCAATCCTAGTTGGGGTTAAGTTCGCTGACTGCTTGCTCGCCTTCTATGTGCGGTACCGCGATCCTGTGACGCAACAGGATCGCTTCCTTCACGTTGGGTGAAGTTTAACCCACGCGAGTATACTTATGAGTACCGCCATATAGTCCGTCATTACTCAGCAGCAGGTTCCATGTCTGCACGGTGGACCCCGGGCTACGAACGCACCGTACACTATCAGTCTTATTATTTGGTGCGTTCCGCTAGCCCTAACATTACACTAGCGCCAGGGTCTGGCTAGTGATGACGGACAAACAGCAATCCCTGCGGTATATACAGCAGCTGGAGGGTAGGTTGGCGGCTCTCGAGAGCGCAACCTCAGCTGTGGATGTTACCGCAGTTGCTGTACAGGCTGCCAGCGTGGCTGCAGCAACTTTGTCCATTGCCACCCCTGTTCCGACATTTTCTCGCCTCCCGCTGCCAGAGAAATTTTCTGGTAATAGCAAATTTTGTAGGGGATTCGTGAGTCAGTGCTCTATTCATCTCGAGCTTCTGGCTGCACGTTTCCCCACAGAGCGGGCTAAGGTGGGATTTATTGTGTCTCTATTGTCGGACAGGGCGTTGGAATGGGCTACGCCGCTGTGGGAGCGTGGCGATCATGTGGTGCAGAGTGCTCCTCTGTTTTTGAGCACTTTAAAACAGGTCTTTTTAGGACCTCAAGTCACCCATGACACTGCGCTCCAACTGCTGGCATTAACTCAGGGTGAGTCCTTGGTCAGTCATTTTGCCGTCCAATTTCGCACTTTAGCATCTGAGCTGGAATGGTCGGATAAAGCTCTTATCCCCATATTTTGGAGGGGCTTGGCTGACCATGTAAAGGACGCTCTGGCCACTAGGGAGATTCCTGCCACACTGGAGGAGTTAATAACAGTCTCCACTCAAATTGACCTCCGTTTTAACGAGCGGAGGTTAGAGCGAGCCCAGTGTAGGCAGAGGTTTCGGCTAGCTCCTACTTTCGCCAAACCTCTGGAATCTCCGGTCCTGGTTCCTGAGTCACATGAGGCCAGGGAAGTGTCTCAAGCGGGACCTAAGTCCCGGACCGCTTGTGCACTCAGGGTCTGTCATGTTTGCCAGCAGTCTGGACATTTAGCCACCAGATGTCCTCAGCGGTCGAGGAAACGTCAGCGTCTAGTGGTCGTAGGTGGAGGTACACTAGACACGGCGACGTTTGCCTCTAAATTGTCCTTTAAGGGGACAATTACTTTAGGCTCATTCTCCCACTCGGTAGAGCTCTGCGTGGATTCTGGAGCGGAGGGCAATTTTATGTCTTCTGCCTTCGCCCAACGCCACGCAATACCTCTGGTTATGCTAGCTCAACCTGTAACGGTACGAGTGGTGAATGGGTCGACTCTGCCCTCACAGATAACTCACCAGACCATCCCTTTTACTCTGTCCATGTCGCCATCTCATCAGGAGATTATTTCTCTGCTCGTCATTCCAGAGGGAATTGATGAGGTCCTGTTGGGAATACCTTGGCTACGGTACCACTCTCCTCATATCGAGTGGTCCTCAGGCAGAATTCTGGGATGGGGTGAATCTTGTGGGGGTAGGTGTCAGAGGGAGTGCGTTCAGGTAGCTACAACTGAGGTACCCGCAGATCTTTCCTCTCTCCCCAAGCAGTATTGGTCGTATGCAGACGTATTCTCCAAAAAGGCGGCGGAGACCCTTCCGCCCCATCGCCCCTATGACTGTCCTATTGACCTCTTGCCTGGTGCTGAGCCTCCCCGGGGTCGAGTCTATCCGCTATCTCTCCCGGAGACGGAGGCAATGTCACAGTACATCCAGAAAAATCTGGCAAGAGGGTTCATCAGGAAGTCAGTGTCACCTGCTGGGGCAGGGTTCTTCTTCATGCAGAAGAAGAGTGGGGAATTGCGTCCATGCATAGACTACAGGGGTCTTAACGCCATCACCGTTAAGAATAAATACCCTTTGCCTTTGATATCTGAACTGTTCGATAGGCTTCGGGGAGCAAGGGTATTTACTAAATTAGATCTGCGGGGTGCTTACAACCTGATTCGCATCCGTGAGGGGGACGAATGGAAGACGGCTTTTAACACCAGGGATGGGCACTATGAATATCTGGTGATGCCCTTTGGGCTCTGTAATGCCCCAGCCGTTTTCCAAGACTTTGTGAACGATATCTTCCGGGATATGCTTTCCACCTCGGTCATAGTCTATCTGGATGATATTCTCATCTACTCTCCAGATATTGACTCCCACCGGAGAGATGTTTGCAAAGTCTTCGACCTCCTACGGGCAAACTCCCTCTATGCCAAGTTGGAGAAGTGTATGTTTGAGCAGGAGTCCTTACCTTTCCTAGGCTACATCATCTCAGCCCAGGGATTGGCTATGGATCCTGCCAAACTACAGGCTGTGATGGACTGGCAGGAACCCCATTCTCTTAAAGCGGTGCAGCGCTTTATCGGGTTCATCAATTATTATCGCCAGTTCATCCCGCATTTCTCAACTTTGGTAGCTCCCTTGGTTGCCCTCACCAAGAAGGGGGCGAATCCCAAATTGTGGTCTGAGGAGGTCTCCAAGGCCTTTATCTCTATAAAGTCACACTTCGCTAGCGCTCCCATACTTCATCGCCCCGATGTTGATAAGCCATTTATCATGGAGGTGGATGCCTCTTCTGTTGGTGCTGGAGCAGTCCTCTTCCAAAAGGATGCTCAAGGTCGGAAGCATCCTTGCTTCTTTTTCTCCAAGACCTTCGCACCAGCAGAGAGGAATTATTCCATCGGGGACAGGGAGTTGCTAGCCATGAAGTTGGCTTTCTCGGAGTGGAGACATCTCTTGGAGGGAGCACGTTTTCCCTTCCAAGTCTTCACAGATCACAAAAATTTGGTGTATCTGCAGACAGCTCAGCGGTTGAATTCTCGCCAGGCCAGATGGTCCTTGTTCTTCTCCCGGTTTCATTTCACCCTCCATTTCCTTTCTGGGGAGAAGAACATTCGGGCCGACGCTCTCTCTCGCTCCGTTGTATCATCTGCGGAAGAGGAGGAGGAGCCTCGGCTTATTGTCCCCACCGAGAGTTTGAGAACCGTGGCCCCGGTTTCGCTGGAGTCTGTGCCCCCGGGCAAGACTTTTGTTCCATCTAGTTTGCGACCGGAGGTTCTCTCTTGGGCGCACTCGTCCAGGGTGGGTGGACATTTTGGTACTAAAAGGACATCAGAGTTACTGGCGAGGACATACTGGTGGCCGCATATGGCTCGTGATGTCGCGGAGTACGTTCGAGCGTGTGTCTCTTGCGCCAGGAACAAGACTCCTCGGCAACGGCCAGCTTTATCCTCTGCCCGTGGCTGACAGGCCCTGGGAGATGGTCGGGATGGACTTTGTGGTTGGCTTACCCAAGTCTCGTAATTGCACCATTATCTGGGTGATCACCGATCATTTTTCCAAAATGGTGCATTTGGTGCCTCTTCCACGGCTACCATCTGCACGGGCGTTGGCTGTCTTGTTTATCAAGCATATCTTTCGCTTACACGGTATGCCAGACAAAATTGTTAGTGACCGGGGTCCCCAGTTTGCGTCTCGATTCTGGAGGGAGCTATGTCGTCTACTCAGTATTGAGTTAAATCTCTCTTCGGCATATCATCCCGAGACGAATGGGTTGGTACATATCTGCGACATTTTGTTTCTGCCAGACAGGATGACTGGGCATCCTTGCTACCGTGGGCAGAGTTTGCACTTAACAATGCCGTAGCCGACTCCACCGGTCAGACTCCATTCCTCTTAAATTACGGCCAGCATCCGCGTGTTCCTGTGCCCATGCCTGTGTCTTCCGCTGATCCCAGGGTGGCAGACTGGGCTGTGGAGGCACGGGACATTTGGGATCGCACGCAGGATGCCATTCGGGCCTCCAAGGAGAGAATGAGGTCCTCCGCCGACGTTCATCGGCGCCCCGCTCCGACCTTTGCTCCTGGCGACTTGGTGTGGCTCTCCGCCCGTAACATCAGGCTGCGAGTTGAGTCCACTAAGTTTGCTCCTCGCTACTTGGGTCCCTTCAAGGTTCTCGAACGGGTTAATCCTGTGGTCTACCGTTTGGCTCTTCCTCCACGCTTGGGTATCACCGACACCTTTCATGTGTCCCTCTTGAAACCCGTATACATGTCCCGGTTTTCCGAGTCATCTGCCGGGACATCGGGTTCGTCTACGGACGATTACGAGGTGAACGCTATTTTGGGGTGCAAGGTGGTACGCGGCAATAAGTTTTATTTGGTGGATTGGAAGGGTTATGGTCCAGAGGACATGTCTTGGGAGCCTGCTGAAAACATTCGGGCCCCACAGCTCATTGCTGCCTTCGAGCGTAGCGAGGCCCAAGGAGGGGGGGCCCTAGGAGGGGGGGTAATGTTAGGAGTCGAGTTTCCTCTGCTGCACAGGGGGAATCTCGATCCATCTCCGCTGCGGTCTCCCATTCTCCTCCGGCCGCAGTGGAGTCTGCTCAGCGGGGACGTCGCTCCCAGTGTCTTGCTCGCTCTCATTCTGTACAGAGAGTTACTGCTGCTTCTTCAGCTACTGCCATTAAAGTCAGTGCTGGTCAGCGGCGAGCGGACTTCCCTGGGACTAAGTCCTTGTTTGCGCACACTGAGCATGCCCAGGGCAAGATCTCCCATTGGAGATCGAGCGTCATGTGCTCAGGCTCTGCAGCACATTCCATTGGACCTCTTGGCAGGTCTTGGAAGGGCAAAGTTTCTGTGGCCACTTCCTGTGCTGCAACTATATAAACTGCGCATGACCGCACGGCCATGCGCTAGTGTACAATTGAATACGTGTGTTTGTTGTGAGTGCAAGTCGTTCATTAAATACCCCTACCCTATTGTATGACTGTTCGCGTATGGAGTATGGCTGCTATCTAGCGCCCGACAAATCACTCAACGTGTCACACACGTATCAGCGTCTATTGCTGTGACCACCAGTGCGGCGCCACGCGCCAGTAGTGCGCTTCCTGACCCACGTCTGGGTGCTTAGTGGTGCCTGCCAGCACGGCACAGTTCGCACTTCGGTGCTCTAATTATTAAGAATTGCCTAACACACCCTGTTGCGGTGTTGTGTCAGCAAGTGGTCTAATCGGACTTCAATCCTAGTTGGGGTTAAGTTCGCTGACTGCTTGCTCGCCTTCTATGTGCGGTACCGCGATCCTGTGACGCAACAGGATCGCTTCCTTCACGTTGGGTGAAGTTTAACCCACGCGAGTATACTTATGAGTACCGCCATATAGTCCGTCATTACTCAGCAGCAGGTTCCATCTCTGCACGGTGGACCCCGGGCTACGAACGCACCGTACACTATCAGTCTTATTATTTGGTGCGTTCCGCTAGCCCTAACAATGGGTCTGGACAGGCCCTGCAGGATTTTAATCCATGACTGCGTAGTGTGTTATTAATGGTAATGTTTGAGACCATGGAACCAGCTCTCTTCAGGTCACTGACCAGGTCCTCCTGTGTAGTTTTGGGCTGATTTCTGGCCTTTCTCAGTATCATCCTTACTCCACAACAGTTGTTGCCTTCTCACCAAGCTGTTTGCCTATTGTCCTGTAGCCCATCCCAGCCTTGTGCAGTTCTATAATTTTGTCCCTGGTGTCCATAGACAGCTATTTGATCTTGGCCATGGTGAAGAGGTTGGAATGTGATTTATTGTGTGTGTGTGTGTACAGGTGTCTTTCATACAGGTAACGAGTTCAAGCAGGTGCAATTAATACAGGTAATGAGTGCAGAGTAGGAGGGCTTCTTAATTAAAAACTAACAGGTCAGTGAGAGCCAGAATTCTTGGTGGTTGGTAGGTGATCAAATACTAATTTCATGCAATAAAATGTAATTTAGTTATTTAAAGATCATACAATGTGATTTTCTGGATTTTTTTAGATTCTGTCTCTCACAGCTGAAGTGTACCTCCAATAAAAATTATAGACCTCTCCATTCTTTGTAGGTGGGAAAATTTGCAAATTTGACAGTGTATCAAATACTAATTTTCCCCACTGTGGATATTTGATCTGTTGTAAAGTAATGGGAAGATAAAGCACACTACAATTGTCTTCCAGTTGCATTAGGATAGTGGAAATAAATTAGTTTATATCTATAATATATAATTTATTTTTCATATTTAAAAGTACCTTGTTTTGTAGATTGTTTTGTAAATTGTTCATAATTTATTCAGTAAATTCCACACCAATAAAAAGGCTACATTTCACTAGAACATGAAATAACAGGTTTTTTTTTTAAAGTATTTAACTTTGGGTGAACCTGTAATATATGTTTGTACAAATGGTGTCAGGACAGGATTTTTATGGCCTGCTGAATTATTTCGGAACTAGTATTATCAATGCTTGCACAAGAGACCAGAGGTTGTAACCTTTCCTCGAAAATGTCTAGGTCATAACCTCAATGTTACAATAACTATCCATTGGCTAAAGGCTGGGAAATCAGCTATTGAGATAATATCCCACAGAAAATATTCTATATAGATTTCAAAATGTATTAACAGGTAAATCAGTTTTACACAGAAAAGGTTTTCTTGGAACCAAAATAATTCTCTGGCAAAGATGATAACTATGAAATGCATATTAACAAGTAGGATAAATTAGAAAAATTTGAATATTTCTAGAGCAACGTACTGTAATTTTGAATGGAAACTCTGCATGCACTAGGTACTATCTGTAGGCTTAAGTATTTTGCTATTTTTGTTCATACATTTTTAAATGTACATACCTCTGCAGCAACTTATCTAGGTTAAAAGGAAATATTGGCACATAGCTAGTCTCAGAGTACTTGGAGGCAGGTAAAGGAACCACTAAAACAACATAATTTGAAACTAGAGATGAGATATTCTATTCCTTGAAAATCGAATTTGTGTGGAATTTTTAGAAATTTGCTAAACCCAGTAACTTCAAACAACTCGTGACACAAATTGGGCAAATTGCCTAAAATAGCAATCCCCATATTACGCATTACAGAATATTTCATCAGCTAGAGAGAGCTCACATGACCTTTGGTATGCTTGGGTTTTCTTGTCCATAATGCCTTGCAGCTATCACATCATATGATATAGCTCAGCCAATCAAGAGTAACTATCATAGCCTGTAAAAAAGTAAAACCAGGAGTAATTTTGAAGTGAGTCTGGGTAGTGAAAGGACATCTGTTAGGTGTCGAGTTCCCACGGCGAACCATGTCCTCTGCGGTCTCCCATTCTTCCCCAGCCGCAGTGGAGTCTGTTCAGCAGAGACGTCGGTCCCAGCATCTGGCTCAAGCTGATACTGCGCGTCTGGTTACAGCTGTGACTTCAGGTTCAGCCTTTGTAACCAGCATTGATCAGCGGCGATCAGACGTTCCAGGGACTAAGTCCTGCTTTTCGTCTACTGAGCATGCCCGTGGGACGATCTCTCATTGGGGGTCGGAGGTCACATGCTCAGGTCCTGTAGTGGCTCCGATTGGACCACAAGGAAGGTCCCGGAAGGCTACATTTAATAGGCTCGCATGGCCGCTCGGCCATGCGCTAGCATAGAACTGTACTCATGTGTGTGTGTGGATGTGTGACTGAATCTGATGAAAGCTCCTATTCATACCCATCCCTAGCATTGTTGCTTGTTCTTGGGTGAGTGAGCTATCTAGCGCCAGACTGTGCCATCCAGCTCTAGGTATGAGCATACTACGTCTTTCAGCAGTGACCGCCAGTGCGGCGCCGTGTGGAACTAGTGCACTTTCCAGGCCCTAGTAAGGGTGGTTAGTGGCGTCTGCCAGAGCAGCGCTGTATGCACATAGTGTGGTAAATCTTTAGCAAGAGTTTTCCCTGGCATCGCAGTTGCAGCGCCGAACGCTAGTGGGTCTAGAGGGACTCTAACCCCGTGTCCTTGGGGCAGGGTCCTGTGACCAGAACATTGGCGTTCACTCTGCGGTATTGCAGCTCTGTGACTCAACAGAAGTTCGCCTTCTACATACTGGGTGAAGTTAACCTGTGTATGTTCACAATATACTGCCATATAGTCCATCATTACTTAGCAGCAGGTTCCATCTCTGCACGGTGGACCCCGGGCTGCGAACACACCTCATATCTCTCATTATATTATTTGGTGCTTTCCGCCAACCCTAACAACATCACATATGAACAAATAATACAGGGACCATGTGTGACAGCAAAGCAGTGAAGAAGATTATTGTGATGAAAGTAGAACAATACAGATGTAATTGATAAGAAAGTGATTGGAGAGCCACCAATATTGGTGAACAGTGCATTTTGAGTTTTTATACAGGAAAGATAAATATCTTGGTACCGTGTTAGCCAGTAGATAGAAAAATATTTAGAATTGAGAGTCCTCAGTGGTTGATACCTTTTAATGGCTGACTGAAAAGATTGTAACAAATTGCAAGCTTTCAAGATTACTCAGACCTCTTCATCAGGCATAGACTAAAATAAATTCTGGATAATCACATATTTAAGCACAAAACATCACAGAAAAAAAATGGATAAGACAGGTGACATGAGTGTCCATAAATATTGGACCTGTTCTTATATAAGGAATGTTTTATTGTCCTCTGATTGGGGTCTGTATGTGGGGGAGACAGGGCAAAAACTGAGGACAAGGATGAATTCTCACCGCCATACAATAAGAAAAAAGAATGGATCTACCTGTGGCAATGCATTTTTGTCTCCCCAATCATAACATTATGGACATGAAATTACTTGTATTAAAAGGTAGCTTCAAATCTCAAAGAGACAGAAGAATATGGGAATATAAACTGATGATGACCTTTGACAGTCTTAGTGCAGGAATGAATGTGTCGCATGGATTTATGTCTTTTTACATCAACTAAGGAACTAAGGAATTTGCTCTTCAGTCCATGTGGGGTCATCACAACAGAACCAGACCCCAATCAGAGGATAATAAAACATTCCTTATCTAAGAACTGGTCCAATATAGGTGTTTTCTTTCAGGCACAATCCGGCAAATTTTTGAAAAAACAGATCCATTGCAAATAGTGAAAAACTGATGCGACGGATCCGTTTTTCTGCTGGATCCGTTTTTTGTTTTCACCCCGAGGATACAGTGACTTCCTGTTCCGGGGAGGAGAGAGAGAGATATTTGTGTAAAAAAACTGGATACGGTCACTGGATTGGGTCATTTCACCTCACATTTCATACGTTTTTCGCCGGATCAGTCGCTGTGCAGTTTTCCGCTGGACAGAAAAAACGTTCCTCTGGACGTTTTCTCCATCCGCCAGAAAACTAAATTTTGACAGATCCAGCAGAAAAAACAGATGAAACGTTAGGACATCAGGTGCAATCCGGCGCTAATACAACTCTATGAGAAGAAATCGGATCCGGCGAAAAAAACCAGATCCGTTTTTTGAAAATTTAGCTGGATTGTGCCTGATGCCAAAAACCTGATGTGTGAAAGTAGCCTAAGAAGAACAAGTCTCCAGATGGTCAGTTTTATGAGTAGTCCAGCAGAGATGAGCAGATCTAGATGAACATACACAGTACTGGTTTTGGGAATTAGAGATAAATTAATTATAGTAATCTGGAGCTAGAATTATCTTGCTAGTTGTAGGAGGTACTTTAATCTGAATGTGATAATGTAGTGGGAGAGCTTTATTTGAAAATACCAAAGGTGGGTAACGTAGGAACCCCTGGATGTAAATATACTGCCTCGGTGTGATTTCTTTGGGGAAGCTTTAGTTGTCATTATACTGATAATGGGGGCCATGGGTGTCACCACTGTGGGAGGCTAGGGAAAGTAGGAGGTGGGTGTCATGACTAAGGGGATCCTGGAAGTGGATGGCAACCCTCTATCTATCTATCTATCTTTGGAATGCACTACCTAGGTTAATACGATTAATCCCCAATCCCCACAGTTTTAAGCGTGCCCTAAAAACTCATTTGTTCAGACTGGCCTACCGCCTCAATGCATTAACCTAACGATCCCTGTGTGGCCTATTTATAATAAAAAAAAAAAAAAAAAAGGTTCCTCGCATCATGTTCTCATACACTTTATGCAGTATTAGCCCTCTGTGTCTGTACTGTTACATACTTAGGCAGATAACTGGTTCATGCAGCTTTACATGAACACCTGAGCCTTACACTATAGCTGGTCCGAATAACTAAAGCAATTGTTACCATCCACCTCTCGTGTCTCCCCTTTTCCCCATAGTTTGTAAGCTTGCGAGCAGGGCCCTCACTCCTCCTGGTATCTGTTTTGAACTGTATTTCTGTTATGCTGTAATGTCTATTGTCTGTACAAGTCCCCTCTATAATTTGTAAAGCGCTGCGGAATATGTTGGCGCTATATAAATAAAATTATTATTATTATTATTATCAGAGCTGATTCTGGCTCTCAGAAAAGGAAAGGTTAGGGACCATTGATATAGACCTTGGTGCACTCACTTCCTATTCCAATTCCTATTTTATTTATTATTAATCTTCCCCAAATTTGCAGATTTTGTCTCTATTTTCTGAACACCTCCATTTGTAAATGCAGACAAATTTAGCATTTTAATTGAGCGGATCCGAAGAAAATAACGGTTGAGTTGAATTCTCAGAAAATTGTGGTGTCACTTGAACTCGAACACTTTGAGATTCAAGTTGTGATTCACATAAAAACTTTCCCAGCACCATTTCCCACACTGCTAAAGCATGAGAGAGGGGCTAATGTCTTTTTGTGTGGCTGTGTGAACACCCCCATAATGCCCTGTAATTCTAACATCTAGCTGATTATCATAGCACCAGGGCCACCACAGATCCTTGTTTTCAGGTGGTGCTAAGTAGCGGAAGTAAAAGTCCTTAGGTGCCTGGCAAGGCGTATGATGCAAAACGGCCATTGGCTTTATTTATGTACCACTGATGTAGTCTTAGTAAGTATGGGGGAATTTCTGTTTTAAGAACAGTCTTAGGTATATGCCTTCACTTTCTAAGATGTGAAAACAACATTTAGTTTTAAAATGCGTTTTTCATGCATTTTCGAATATAATTTTGCACGCGTTTTACTTTAGTTTTTCCCCATCCATTTGAATGAGTTAAAAGCACTGCAAAAATGCTGGAAGAATTGACATGCTGCACTGCAAGAACCATATAACCCCCTGAGATAGCAAGACTATCGCATTCAAAATGCATGTTGGGTCTCTTTTGTATCTCTGGTGACCCTGCGATGTGCATTCCACTATGTGTAAAGGTGTCTCTTAATACTGTCTATAGCTGAATAGGGACATGCTGGGAATGTACAGTATATTTTATGACAACAGTGTCTGTTGTTTTGCAATTGTGCACTATTAATCACTGGGTCCAAATATATTTTGTTAACTGACCAGTGTGTTTTATATTTCACAATATACTATGGTCACAGTTGTGTTATGTGGATACCCTTTAATATACCTATTTTACTTAATTTTCATAAGTTGCTAGATTTTCAGTGTTCTCATTTGTATGCTATGTATTCATTATACTTATCTTATGTATGTAAATTGTTTACATGTGTATCTTTAATAAAAAGTTGACTGTTTTTAGCAACCCCAAAAAAAGTTTCTTTTTTGTCAAATATCTCATTAACTTTGCGGATACTGTAAAATACTATTTTTTTATCCACTGTAAAAATGGAATGTGTGAGCAATCCCTTAAATTACTGTTTTATACATAATTGCATAGATATGATTGTGTCAGCAGGGTGGAATTTTGACTATATGCCATGTGTCAAATTTATCAACACTATATATGCGTATGGGAATATGTTTTAGATACTTTAATACATGTTGTATTTATACATGGCAGAAATATGAATGTTGTCCGGGGCTGAGAGAAGGCATATACCCAGAAACCCTTATCAGTGTAAGAGATAGGTATCACATCCTAAAAGGTTAAAGACCAAATAGGGTTGTGTATAATTTTGAAATATATCACCATAAACCAGTCTATTGACTCAAATTTTTTTAAGCCATGTGGCAAAGAGTAAGGTGTTGACAAATCCATCTAACATTCCAGAAATCAGTGTGTAGATCATAAAGAAAATGTATAACATACATCCGGTCTGTGACACTCAGATATATGATCTGCTAAAGATAAAACTTACAGTTGATCAATGAAAAGATGAAAGCAGTCTCAGCAAAACTCTTGTACACCTGTATTCAATTGTTGTTACATAGTCAGCAATTCACTATAACAGACATAATGGTGTCTTAAATAGTGAATTTTAAATAGTTAAAAAAATTACTCAATGAATAAGGCTGAAACGGGAAAAAGTATAACTTGTATGAACTCCGCTAGTTAACTAGTGCATTTGTATTAAAAACAAAGGGATCCTCCACCACCACTATAAAAAATAATTTTAAAAAACTACTTTTTTTCCTAAAATATTACATGTGGCTGTCAATCATTTTCTGCAATAATCCTGAGAAATTTGCCCATTGGTCTCACTCTAGAGAAAATAGGATTAAGGGGCCAACATACTGTTCCTATTTGCCAACTAATGCAAAGCACTGGTGCCTTATGGTATTATGAAACTGTTCAATGCCAAAATCTGTAGTTACATAGTCACAAAGCTACTTACAGAGGACCTATTGATAGAGATGAGCAAATATTTCAATGTTCGATTTGGATTACATTTGCTGAATTTGCAATATTCGCTGATTAATTCGTCAAATATTCACCGAACAGTACCGAACGCCGTTCACATCAATGGGAGGCAAAAACAAACGCATGCACAACACCTTAGAATGGCCCCAAATGCTGCCAAAACACATCAAATGAGCGACAGATTCCAGGAAAGTGGCCTCAATTCACCAACAGTACAAATTGCAGAATGGAACTGCAGAAATCAGCCAGCTATGATGTATCGGGGTCTGGGACAGCATTTAAAGCTTTCCAATGAACGTCACAGTAAGACTAGGTGGGTGAGGGATCGGTGTAGGGCCCCTTTGCTGGGAGCTCTGACACCACATGCAACTCCTCTACCTGCTTTCATGCTGAGCCACACTCAGGTGGCACAAACATCAGTTTTGTAGACTACCATTGTCAGAAAAATTTAAGGATAGTAACATGCGTAGTTGAGTCCAAGGAAGTGGAGGCCTGAAGGTCTCGGAGGCCTACTGCTACAGGCAACTCGCATGCAAGAGACCGAACCACATACACATTTACAAAAATTAGTGGCAGACACTACCAAAGTGGCATCATTTTCACCAGAGTAGAAATGGTATAATAGAGATTGACAGGTCTTCCACTACACCCAATCCAGCAGATAGACACTCCAACCATGAGTGTTCACATTTCCAAAAATTATTGGCAGACACCACCAAAGTGGCATCAATTTCACCACAGTAGAAATAGTACTGTATAATAGGGACCAACAGGTCTCCTACTACACCCAATTCAACCAATGGACATCCAACCAGGTTTGTCCTAATGAAGAGGTCCGGTGTGACCCTGAAACGTGACTTAGAAACCTATTCTAATAAACGATTTGATTTTAAGGATTCTATCTCAGCAGCTCATGAGTGTTACCTCCCATCATTTTCCACATATGAAGAAATGAGGTGGCATCAAGTTCACCACAGTAGAAATAGTCTAATAGGGACCAACAGGTCTTTCTCTACACCCAATCCAGCAGATGGACACTCCAACCATGAGTGTTCACATTTCCAAAAATTATTGGCATACACCACCAAAGTGGCATCAATTTCACCACAGTAGAAATAGTAGAATAAGGACCGACAGGTCTTTCACTACACCCAATAAAGCAGATTGACACCCAGCCATGAGTGTTCACTAGGGTTGAGCGAAACGGGTCGTTCATTTTCAAAAGTCGCCGACTTTTGGCAAAGTCGGGTTTCATGAAACCCGATCCGACCCCTGTGCGGGGTCGGCCATGCGGTACGCGACTTTCGCGCCAAAGTCGCGTTTCAATGACGCGAAAAGCGCCATTTCTCAGCCAATGAAGGTAAACGCAGAGTGTGGGCAGCGTGATGACATAGGTCCTGGTCCCCACCATCTTAGAGAAGGGCATTGCAGTGATTGGCTTGCTGTCTGCGGCGTCACAGGGGCTATAAAGGGGCGTTCCCGCCGACCGCCATGTTACTGCTGCTGATCTGAGCTTAGGGAGAGGTTGCTGCCGCTTCGTCAGAAGCAGGGATAGCGTTAGGCAGGGTCCATTAACCACCAAACCGCTTGTGCTGTAGCGATTTCCACTGCCCAACACCACCTTCGGTGTGCAGGGACAGTGGAAGCTACATTTTTTTTTTTTTTTCCCTCAGCGCTGTAGCTCATTGGGCTGCCCTAGAAGGCTCCCTGATAGCTGCATTGCTGTGTGTACGCCGCTGTGCAAACCAACTGCTTTTTTGAAAGCACAAATCCTCTTGTTCCTTCCTTTCTGCACAGCTATCTTTTTGGTTTGTACACCCTTTTTATTTAATTTGTGCATCAGTCCACTCCTTATTGCTGCCTGCCATACCTGGCTGAGATTACTGCAGGGAGATAGTAATTGAAGGACACTCCCTGTTTTTTTTTTTTTTTTTTGTGGGAGATTAAGATTGACATTTCTGCTAGAGTGCCATCCCTGTCTGTGTCATCTCTCACTCAGTGGGCCATAGAAAGCCTATTTATTTTTTTCTTTGATTTGGGTTATAAAATCTACCTGAAAAAATCACTACATTAATCAGTGGGAGAAAAATATTGGCCTCAGGGCTTGTGTGCCACTCTTGACTCCTGTGTGCATCATCACTCACTCAGTGGGCCATAGAAAGCTTATTTATTTTTTTGCTTGATTTTGGTTCTAAAATCTACCTGAAAAAATCACTACATCAATCAGTGGGAGAAAAATATTGGCCTCAGGGCTTGTGTGCCACTCCTGACTCCTGTGTGCATCATCACTCACTCAGTGGGCCATAGAAAGCCCATTTTTTTTTTTTTTGCTTTATTTGGGTTCTAAATTCTACCTGAAAAAATCAATAAATCAATCAGTGGGAGATTAATATTGGCCTTTGGGCTTGTGTGCCAGTCCTAAGCGTGCCATCTCTCTCTCTCAGATAGTGGGCCATAGAAAGCCTATTTATTTATTTTTTTTTTTATTGGGTTTATAAATTTTCCCTGGAAAAAAAAAAAAGAAGTGGGAGATTAATATTGGCCTCTGGGCTTGTGTGCCAGTCCTGAGCGTGCCATCTCTCTCACAAATAGTGGGCCATAGAAAGCCTATTTATTTTTTTTTTTTTGGTTTTATAAATTCTCCCTTAAAAAAAAAAGGGAGATTAATATTGGCCTTTGGGCTTGTGTGCCAGTCCTAAGCGTGCCATCTCTCTCTGTCTCTCAGATAGTGGGCCATAGAAAGCCTATTTATTATTTTTTTTATTGGGTTTATAAATTTTCCCTGGAACAAAAAAAAAAAAAGTGGGAGATAAATATTGGCCTCTGGGCTTGTGTGCCACTCCTGACTCCTGTGTGCGTCATCTCTCACTCAGTGGGCCATAGAAAGCCTTTTTTTGTTTTATTTGTTTTCTAAATTCTCCCTGAAAAAATCATTTTATTTTCTTTGGTTTCTAAATTCTTCCTGAAAAAATCATTTTATTCTATTTTTTTTTTTCCTAAAGTCTCCCTGAAAAAAAAAAAAAAAATCAGTGGGAGATTAATATTGCCCTTTCTGCTTGTGTGCCAGTCTTGACTCCTGGGTGTGCCATCTCTCTCTCTCTCTCTCCAATTGTGGGCCATAGAAAGCCTATTATTTTTTTAGCTTGATTTGGGTTCCAAAATCTACCTGAAAAAATCACTACATCAATCAGTGGGAGATAAATATTGGCCTCTGGGCTTGTGTGCCACTCCTGACTCCTGTGTGCGTCCTCTCTCACTCAGTGGGCCATAGAAAGCTTTTTTTTTTATTTGTTTTCTAAATTCTCCCTGAAACAATCATTTCATTTTATTTGGTTTCTAAATTCTTCCTGAAAAATTCATTTTTTTGTATTTTTTTTTCTAAATTCTCCCTGAAAAAAAAAAAAAAATCAAATCAGTGGGAGATTAATATTGCCCTTTCTGCTTGTGTGCCAGTCTTGACTCCTGGGTGTGCCATCTCTCTCTCTCCAATTGTGGGCCATAGAAAGCCTATTAATTTTTTTGCTTGATTTGGGTTCCAAAATCTACCTGAAAAAATCACTAAATCAATCAGTGGGAGATAAATATTGGCCTCTGGGCTTGTGTGCCACTCCTGACTCCTGTGTGCGTCCTCTCTCACTCAGTGGGCCATAGAAAGTATTTTTTTTTTTTTTTTTGTTTTCTAAATTCTCCCTGAAACAATCATTTCATTTTATTTGGTTTATAAATTCTTCCTTAAAAAAATCATTTTTTTTAATTATTTTTTTTTTCTAAAGTCTCCCTGTTAAAAAAACAAAACAAATCAGTGGGAGATTAATATTTACATTTGCGCTTCAGTGACAGTCCTGCGTGTGTGGCATCTCTCTCATTTGTTGCCACCAACAACAGAGTGTGTAACATTGTGCCTGATTTTCGTTGTGGTCTCACTCACCTGTAAAGGGGTAGCTAAATCATACTGAAGTTATAGCTCACCGTGTAATTTGTGTGACAGCAACAAATACCGTTAGTTTGTTTACGTTTTTAAAACAATGAGGAAGTATGGTGGAAGAGGTCGTGGCCGGGGGCGTTCATTGTCAGCTGGTAATGAGGGTAGTGGTGGAGCATCAGCTGGTCGTGGGAAAAAAAATATTGCACCTAAGTCTGGAGCTGTGGAGCCAGGTTCGTCGTCTGGCTACACAAGGCCTCGAACGCTCCCTTTTCTGGGAGTAGGAAAACCGCTTTTAAAGCCGGAGCAGCAAGAGCAAGTTTTGGCTTATCTTGCTGACTCAGCCTCTAGCTCTTTTGCCTCCTCTCGTGAAACTGGTAAATGTCAAAGCAGCGCGTCGTTAGTGGATGTTCACGGTCAGGGACAAGTCGCTTCCTTGTCCTCTTCAACAAAAACAACAACAGAGAAGAATGCAGCAGGCGACACAACGGGTTACTCCATGGAGCTCTTTACACATACCGTCCCTGGCTTAGAAAGTGAAGCAGTTAACAGTCCATGCCCATTACAAGTTGAATCTGACATGGAGTGCACTGATGCACAGCCACAGCCAGACTACTATGCTGGTCCTTTGACTCAGACCACAACATTGCCCTCGCAGGGTGCTGATCAAGAATCAGACCCTGATGAGACTATGTTGCCCCATCACGAACGCTATACCACCGACCGACACGGTGACACAGACGAAGTTGCACACGAGCTACAAGAAGAGGTAATAGATGACCCAGTTCTTGACCCCGATTGGCAGCCATTGGGGGAACAGGGTGCAGGCGGCAGCAGTTCTGAAGCGGAGGAGGAGGGGCCGCAGCAGGCATCAACATCGCAACAGGTTCCATCTGCCGGGCCCGTATCTTGCCCAAAACGCGTGGCAAAGCCAAAACCTGTTGGAGGACAGCGTGGCCATCCGGTTAAAGCTCAGTCTGCAATGCCTGAAAAGGTATCCGATGCTAGAAAGAGTGCAGTCTCGCATTTTTTTAAACAACGTCCAATTGATCAGCGCAAAGTCATCTGTCAAAAATGTTCAACTACCTTAAGCAGAGGACAGAATCTGAAAAGTCTCAATACAAGTTGCATGCATAGACATTTAACCACCATGCATTTGCAAGCCTGGACTAACTACCAAACGTCCCTTAAGGTTGTAGCACCCTCGGCCAATGAAGCTAGTCAGCAACGCAACATCCCTTCCGGCAGTGTAGGGCCACCATTTTCCGCACCACCTGCAGTATCTGTGCAGGTTTCTTTGCCAGGCCAAAGCAGTCAGGGTCAGGGAATCACCAGTTTCGTAGTAGGAAACACTGCATCTAGGGCACCGGTGGCAACAATACCATCTCCCACCGTCTCTCAGTCTGCCATGTCCACCGGCACCCCCGCTAGTTCCACGATCTCCAGCTCTCCAGTCCAGCTCACCCTACATGAGACTATGGTTAGAAAAAGGAAGTACTTAGCCTCGCATCCGCGTACACAGGGTTTGAACGCACACATAGCTAGACTAATCTCGTTAGAGATGATGCCCTACCGGTTAGTTGAAAGCGAAGCTTTCAAAGCCCTGATGGACTACGCTGTACCACGCTACGAGCTACCCAGTCGACACTTTTTTTCCAGAAAAGCCATCCCAGCCCTCCACCAGCATGTTAAAGAGCGCATCGTCCATGCACTCAGGCAATCTGTGAGCACAAAGGTGCACCTGACAACAGATGCATGGACCAGTAGGCATGGCCAGGGACGTTACGTGTCCATCACGGCACACTGGGTAAATGTGGTGGATGCAGGGTCCACAGGGGACAGCAAGTTTGGGACAGTTCTGCCTAGCCCACGGTCTAGGAAACAATTGGCTGTAGCCGTTCGCACCCCCTCCTCCTCCTCTTCGTCCTCCTGCAGAAGCGAGAGCTCGTCCACAGACCGCAGTCGCACAACCACTCCATCCGCAGCTGCCACTGTTGCACACCAGGTCTCCCATTATGGGGCAGCTACTGGCAAACGTCAGCAGGCTGTATTGGCTATGAAGTGTTTGGGCGACAACAGACACACCGCGGAAGTTCTGTCCGAGTTCTTGCAGAAAGAAACGCAGTCGTGGCTGGGCACTGTAGATCTTGAGGCAGGCAAGGTAGTGAGTGATAACGGAAGGAATTTCATGGCTGCCATCTCCCTTTCCCAACTGAAACACATTCCTTGCCTGGCTCACACCTTAAACCTGGTGGTGCAGTGCTTCCTGAAAAGTTATCCGGGGTTATCCGACCTGCTCCTCAAAGTGCGTGGACTTTGCTCACATATCCGCCGTTCGCCCGTACACTCCAGCCGTATGCAGACCTATCAGCGTTCTTTGAACCTTCCCCAGCATCGCCTAATCATAGACGTTGCAACAAGGTGGAACTCAACACTGCACATGCTTCAGAGACTGTGTGAACAGAGGCGGGCTGTTATGTTTTTGTGGGAGGATACACATACACGGGCAGGCAGTAGGATGGCAGACATGGAGTTGTCAGGTGTGCAGTGGTCGAAGATTCAAGACATGTGTCAAGTCCTTCAGTGTTTTGAGGAATGCACACGGCTGGTTAGTGCAGACAACGCCATAATAAGCATGAGCATCCCCCTAATGCGTCTGCTGATGCAAAGTTTGACGCACATAAAGGATCAGGCGTCTGCAGCTGAGGAAGAGGAAAGCCTTGATGACAGTCAGCCATTGTCTGGCCAGGGCAGTGTACAGGACGAGGTAGCGGGTGAAGAGGAGGAGGAGGACGAGGAGGATGATGGGGATGATTATATTTTTAATGAGGAAGCTTTTCCGGGGCCACTGGAAATTGGTGGCGCGGCAAGGCCGGGTTCTGGTTTTTTGAGGGACACAAGTGACGTGGATTTGCCTGAAACTGCCCCTCAACCAAGCACAACCGCAGATTTGAGAACTGGAACTTTGGCCCACATGGCGGATTATGCCTTACGTATCCTCAAAAGGGACACACGCATAACTAAAATGATGAATGATGACGATTACTGGTTGGCCTGCCTCCTTGATCCTCGCTATAAAGGCAAATTGCAAAATATAATGCCACATGAGAACTTGGAACTAATATTAGCAACCAAACAATCAACTCTTGTTGACCGTTTGCTTCCGGCATTCCCTGCACACAGCGCCCGTGATCGTTCTCACACGAGCTGCAGGGGCCAGCAGACCAGAGGAGTTAGAGGGGCAGAAATCAGAAGTGGCGTTGGCCAGAGGGGTTTTCTGACCAGGTTGTGGAGTGATTTTGCTATGACCGCAGACAGGACAGGTACTGCAGCATCAATTCAAAGTGACAGGAGACAACATTTGTCCAGTATGGTTACAAACTATTTTTCATCCCTTATCGATGTTCTCCCTCAACCGTCATTCCCATTTGATTACTGGGCATCAAAATTAGACACCTGGCCAGAATTGGCAGAATATGCATTGCAGGAGCTTGCTTGCCCGGCAGCTAGTGTCCTATCAGAAAGAGTATTCAGTGCTGCAGGTTCAATACTAACAGAAAAAAGGACTCGTCTGGCTACCCAAAATGTAGATGATCTAACCTTCATTAAAATGAACCACAACTGGATTTCGAAATCTTTTGCCCCACCTTGCCCGGCTGACACCTAGCTTTCCTATGAAAAGGTCTTGCCTGTGGACTATTCTGAATGCCTTTTCCAATCTCATAATTTTCTGCACCTGATTGTCCAGCATACGACATGTTTACACCTCACTAAATGGCCAAACTCCCCACACGGGGCCGTGGTATCGACACTTGGCGACAGCACCCGTGAGAGTGCAGTTTGTCTGAAGAGGTGGGTGAGCCCGCTTTTGGTCGACGGCACTGCCACTGGGTCCCTCCTAGTACAATAAAGTGTCTCTGGCGGTGGTGGTGCGCACCCAACGTCAGACACACCGTTGTAATATGAGGGGCCCTGGGCCTGTACCGCCGGCCACAAGACAGTTTCCCCCCACCCCAGCTCAAACAGTGCTCTACCACTTGCAAAATTATCTCACAGCTCCACCAATGTTTAGTCTATGCGCTGACATCCTTCAATGCCTGCCACTGACAATACCATTGTATTGACATTTTTGTTATGTTAGGCCTTCGATGCCTGTCTGTGGTCACTCCTTCCACTAGGCCTCCACTGACCACACCACTGCTGCCCGTGTACCCCTGTAACCAATTTAAAATTGCCTACAGCCATGTGTTATTATTTTAGGCCTTCGATGCCTGTCTGCGGTGACTCCTTCCACTAGGCCTCCACTGACCACACCACTGCTGCCCGTGTACCCCTGGAACCAATTTAAAATTGCCTACAGCCATGTGTTATTATTTTAGGCTTTCGATGCCTGTCTGCGGTCACTCCTTCCACTAGGCCTCCACTGACCACACCACTGCTGCCCGTGTACCCCTGGAACCAATTTAAAATTGCCTACAGCCATGTGTTATTATTTTAGGCCTTCGATGCCTGTCTGCGGTGACTCCTTCCACTAGGCCTCCACTGACCACACCACTGCTGCCCGTGTACCCCTGTAACCAATTTAAAATTGCCTACAGCCATGTGTTATTATTTTAGGCCTTCGATGCCTGTCTGCGGTCACTCCTTCCACTCGGCCTCCACTGACCACACCACTGCTGCCCGTGTACCCCTGGAACCAATTTAAAATTGCCTACAGCCATGTGTTATTATTTTAGGCCTTCAATGCCTGTCTGCGGTCACTCCTTCCACTAGGCCTCCACTGACCACACCACTGCTGCCCGTGTACCCCTGGAACCAATTTAAAATTGCCTACAGCCATGTGTTATTATTTTAGGCCTTCGATGCCTGTCTGCGGTCACTCCTTCCACTAGGCCTCCACTGACCACACCACTGCTGCCCGTGTACCCCTGGAACCAATTTAAAATTGCCTACAGCCATGTGTTATTATTTTAGGCCTTCGATGCCTGTCTGCGGTCACTCCTTCCACTAGGCCTCCACTGACCACACCACTGCTGCCCGTGTACCCCTGGAACCAATTTAAAATTGCCTACAGCCATGTGTTATTATTTTAGGCCTTCGATGCCTGTCTGCGGTCACGCCTTCCACTAGGCCTCCACTGACCACACCACTGCTGCCCGTGTACCCCTGGAACCAATTTAAAATTGCCTACAGCCATGTGTTATTATTTTAGGCCTTCGATGCCTGTCTGCGGTCACTCCTTCCTTTAGGCCTCCACTGACCACACCACTGCTGCCCGTGTACCCCTGGAACCAATTTAAAATTGCCTACAGCCATGTGTTATTATTTTAGGCCTTCGATGCCTGTCTGCGGTCACTCCTTCCACTAGGCCTCCACTGACCACACCACTGCTGCCCGTGTACCCCTGGAACCAATTTAAAATTGCCTACAGCCATGTGTTATTATTTTAAGCCTTCGATGCCTGTCTGCGGTCACTCCTTCCACTCGGCCTCCACTGACCACACCACTGCTGCCCGTGTACCCCTGGAACCAATTTAAAATTGCCTACAGCCATGTGTTATTATTTTAGGCCTTCGATGCCTGTCTGCGGTCACTCCTTCCACTAGGCCTCCACTGACCACACCACTGCTGCCCGTGTACCCCTGGAACCAACATCAGAAAATATAAAAATAAGTATTTTGCTTATAAAAAAGAAAATACTGGAGAGATATCAAATGCAGACATTTTAACATTAAAAACAAACACATACAACAAAAATCTGGTACAGTACTAAAAATGGCCACCAGCTACAATAACTTTCTCCTGCAAGTAGATAACTGAAAGGTTTTTTCAATTTTAAACACAGATATGGCATCCACCGAGTGTTGTCCTGTCGCGTCTTTTTTATATTATTGCCAAGAAGATGCAAAACAATGAAAAAAATAAAATCATTATTTACCAAAAAAATAGAGTAAGTCAAAACCACATTGCAAATAAACATTCATTACAAATAAAGAAGCAGGGCGCGTCCGAGGGTGAGTATATACCTAATAAGAATATAATCACCCTCGGACGCGCCCTGCTTCTTTCCGACAGCCTTCCTTCCTAAGAATCAGCCCTTCCGTGGTGTAGAGAGAGGGTTTGTTACACTCCAAGGTGTTCCCCAGGTTGCCTTTCCTGAGCTTCGATCTTCCGGCTCTCGTTTAGTAGTTGTTGGAAACTACGCTGCATTGGGCCTACAAATTGGGTATGGGGTGTAGAGAGATGGTGTGTTCCACTCCAAGGTGTTCCCCAGGTTGCCTTTCCTGAGCTTCGATCTTCCGGCTCTCGTTTAGTAGTTGTTGGAAACTACGCTGCATTAGGCCTACAAATTGGGTATGGGGTGTAGAGAGATGGTGTGTTCCACTGTAGAGAGATGGTGTGTTCCACTCCAAGGTGTTCCCCAGGTTTCCTCGCCAATGCTTCGATCATCATGCTCTCGTTTAGTAGTTGTTGGAAACTACGCTGCATTAGGCCTACAAATTGGGTATGGGGTGTAGAGAGATGGTGTGTTCCACTCCAAGGTGTTCCCCAGGTTTCCTCTCCATTGCTTCGATCTTCATGCTCTCGTTTAGTAGTTGTTGGAAACTACGCTGCATTAGGCCTACAAATTGGGTATGGGGTGTAGAGAGATGGTGTGTTACACTCCAAGGTGTTCCCTAGGTTTCCTCTCCATTGCTTCGATCTTCCGGCTCTCATTTAGTAGTTGTTGGAAACTACGCTGCATTAGGCCTACAAATTGGGTATGGGGTGTAGAGAGATGGTGTGTTACACTCCAAGGTGTTCCCCAGGTTTCATCTCCATTGCTTCGATCTTCCGGCTCTCGTTTAGTAGTTGTTGGAAACTACGCTGCATTAGGCCTACAAATTGGGTATGGGGTGTAGAGAGATGGTGTGTTACACTCCAAGGTGTTCCCCAGGTTTCCTCTCCATTGCTTTGATCTTCCGGCTCTCGTTTAGTAGTTGTTGGAAACTACGCTGCATTGGGCCTACAAATTGGGTATGGGGTGTAGAGAGATGGTGTGTTACACTCCAAGGTGTTCCCCAGGTTTCCTCTCCATTGCTTCGATCTTCCGGCTCTCGTTTAGTAGTTGTTGGAAACTACGCTGCATTAGGCCTACAAATTGGGTATGGGGTGTAGAGAGATGGTGTGTTACACTCCAAGGTGTTCCCCAGGTTTCCTCTCCATTGCTTCGATTTTCCGGCTCTCGTTTAGTAGTTGTTGGAAACTACGCTGCATTAGGCCTACAAATTGGGTATGGGGTGTAGAGAGATGGTGTGTTACACTCCAAGGTGTTCCCCAGGTTTCCTCTCCATTGCTTCGATCTTCCGGCTCTCGTTTAGTAGTTGTTGGAAACTACGCTGCATTAGGCCTACAAATTGGGTATGGGGTGTAGAGAGATGGTGTGTTACACTCCAAGGTGTTCCCCAGGTTTCCTCTCCATTGCTTCGATCTTCCGGCTCTCGTTTAGTAGTTGTTGGAAACTACGCTGCATTGGGCCTACAAATTGGGTATGGGGTGTAGAGAGATGGTGTGTTACACTCCAAGGTGTTCCCCAGGTTTCCTCTCCATTGCTTCGATCTTCCGGCTCTCGTTTAGTAGTTGTTGGAAACTACGCTGCATTAGGCCTACAAATTGGGTATGGGGTGTAGAGAGATGGTGTGTTACACTCCAAGGTGTTCCCCAGGTTTCCTCTCCATTGCTTCGATCTTCCGGCTCTCGTTTAGTAGTTGTTGGAAACTACGCTGCATTAGGCCTACAAATTGGGTATGGGGTGTAGAGAGATGGTGTGTTACACTCCAAGGTGTTCCCCAGGTTTCCTCTCCATTGCTTCGATCTTCCGGCTCTCGTTTAGTAGTTGTTGGAAACTACGCTGCATTGGGCCTACAAATTGGGTATGGGGTGTAGAGAGATGGTGTGTTCCACTCCAAGGTGTTCTCCAGGTTGCCTTTCCTGAGCTTCGATCTTCCGGCTCTCGTTTAGTAGTTGTTGGAAACTACGCTGCATTAGGCCTACAAATTGGGTATGAGGTGTAGAGAGATGGTGTGTTCCACTGTAGAGAGATGGTGTGTTCCACTCCAAGGTGTTCCCCAGGTTTCCTCGCCAATGCTTCGATCATCATGCTCTCGTTTAGTAGTTGTTGGAAACTACGCTGCATTAGGCCTACAAATTGGGTATGGGGTGTAGAGAGATGGTGTATTCCACTCCAAGGTGTTCCCCAGGTTTCCTCGCCAATGCTTCGATCATCATGCTCTCGTTAAGTAGTTGTTGGAAACTACGCTGCATTAGACCTACAAATTGGGTATGGGGTGTAGAGAGATGGTGTGTTCCACTCCAAGGTGTTCTCCAGGTTGCCTTTCCTGAACTTCTATCTTCAGGCTCTCATTAAATTGTGGTTAAACGGAACAACTGCATTTGGCGTACTAGTTGGTTTGGGGCCTACTATCGGTGTCTGCCGCTCCTTGCTGTTCTCCTGGTTTCCTGTCCTGAAATTCCGTTTTCAGGCGCTCGTTAAGTAGTTGTTAATGTTAGACTGCATTTGGCCTACTAGTTGGGTTGGGGCCTACTATCGGTGTCTGCCACTCCTTGCTGTTCTCCTCCACTGAACAAAGCTGTGCCGCCTGTTTACTACTGTTGCCAATTTTGAACTGCATTTCGACTACTTACTGATTTGGGCCTACTCTCTGTGTCAGCCTCTCATTCCAGTTGTCCTCCACTGCAATGCCCCCTGATTAGTCCTGTGTTACCAATTTTGAACTGCATTTAGCCCACTTTATTCTTTGGGCCTATATCTGTGTTTCCTCCTCATCCTGCCCATTGCCCAGCCAGTGATAGATGAGTCTGCTGGTACATTGACCCATAACGCAACATTTCCCGTGCACGCTACACTGCAAGATTGTGACCCTGCTGAAAGTCAGGTCCCCCTTCCCGCATACCATACCACCTTACACGGGGACAAACAGGAAGGTGCAGATGAAAGTGCAGGTTCCTTCATCAGGTGGGGGGAGGAATACTAGTTGGCGACGTCACTGGCACAGGGCCTCTCATGGTACGCAAAAGTGTTGCTGCCGGTGGGAGGCGCCCCCGCCGTGCAAACACACCGCTGTACTTTGAGGGGCCCTGTGCCAGTGCCAATGCCAACGAGTGGGCCCCCCCTGCTTGCTCAGGTTCACAGAACTTGCAAAGTTGAAATACTTACCTCTCCCTGCTCCACTGCCGTGACGTGGTCCAGATTTCCTGGGCCCACTAATTACTTGAACCAGCCCTACCCACCACAACTTTAGCCAAATGACCCCCAATTTCAAATGCCTTCCAATTATTATAAGGTAAATTACGCTTGACAAGCTTCATTAAGAAGAATGGATGGTTTTGACATTAAAATGGGCACTCTAGGTGTTTTCCTGGCCCCCACTCACTGCCGACTATGCTGCCCCATTGACTTGCATTGGGTTTCGTGTTTCGGTCGATCCCGACTTTACGTCATAATCGGCCGATTTCACTCGACCCGACTTTTGAGATAGTCGGGTTTCGCGAAACCCGGCTCGACTCTAGAAAGGTCAAGGTCGCTCAACTCTAGTGTTCACATTTCCAAAAATTATTGCCAGACACCACCAAAGTGGCATCAATTTCACCACAGTAGAAATTGTCTAATAGAGACCAACGGGTCTTTCGCTACACCCAATCCAGCAGATGAATACTCCAACCATGAGTGTTCACATTTCCAAAAATTATTGGCAGACACCACCAAAGTGGCATCAATTTTGCCACTGCTCTCATTCACTTAATGAGGCTCATGGGACCATAATGTGTGGCTCATGGCAGGCCTGCCAGCTTGGTGCAATAGCACCACGTCTAGCAAACAACTAAGAGCAGTTCTCCAGATGGTTAATTTTGTGAGTAGCCCTGCACAAAAGAGTAGATCTGAATGTGCATATTCTGGCTTTGGGGTTTGGAAATAATTTAAGTATGGTAAACTGGAGACCGGATGATGATAGCTGTCAGGAGGTGCTTGAAGCTGGATGCAACAGTGTGGTGGGAGTGATTAATGCGAGAATACTGAATACAGGAATTGTGAATACCTCTGGATCTTGGTATACTGCCTGGGTGTGATTTCCATGCAAAAGCTTTGGCTGTCATTATACTACTAAGGCTACTTTCACACTAGCGTCATTTGGGATACGTCGCAATGCGTCGTTTTGGGTAAAAAACGCATCCTGCAAAGTTGTCTGCAGGATGCGTTTCTTACCCATAGACTAACATTAGCGACGCATTGTGGCGCATTGCCACACGTCGCAACCGTCGTGCGATGGTTGCGTCGTGTTGTGGTGGACCGTCCGAACAAAAAAAGTTGCTTGCAAAGTTTTTTTGAGCGTCGTGTCCGCCATTTCCGACCACGCATGCGCGGTCGGAACTCCGCCCCCACCTCCCCGCAACTCACAATGGGGCAGCGGATGCGTTGGAAAAATGCATCCGCTGCCCCCGTTGTGCGGCGCTTCCACAGTATGCGTCGGTACGTCGGCCCGACGCACTGCGACGGGCCGAGTACGACTCTAGTGTGAAAGTAGCCTAATGGGGGCTCTATTTGTAGCTACTGTGAGGGAGAGGGAGCTGAATGTGGCTCACAACCCTCTCTCAAAGCTAATTGTGGCTCTCAAGGTCAGAAAGGCTGAGCACCACTGCTCTACACCTTGGAGGTGCTGGCCTGCTCTGCTGCTAACATTTTGTTAGCATTTTGCTATTATGCAGGGGGCAAAATGATTGATAGGGGCATCCATATTTCAACTGAAAATATTGACAGGCTGACTCTCATCAAAAAAGGCCTGGATTGGTCAAGACTTCTCTCAACCCCACCAGATGACAGAAGCGGAACATACAGTAACATAAAATGTTTCTTTTTTATGGTGTATTACCATGCACCCCTTCCGACCCAAACAAGGATATACAGTTCTTGTTATTTAATATTTAGTGTCTTCCTTCATCCTACATATCTACAGTGTAGCACCTGTGTCGCTGCCGATTCCATCCTCTTCACCCTCAGCAGGGATGCCAACTCATTCACCACCCTGGCCCTCAGCCGAGGGCCGGTGATTCTTTCTGCAGTTTTCCAGGGTCGGCACAGGTCTGACAGATCCCCAGGCACTGTGCTTAGGGTGGATGCACACTACTGATCTCTTAAAGGGACAGCATGCTTTGTCCTAAAGTGTCTCCAGCCAATAGCTGGGAGACACTTATTATTTAAGGGACCTCCACCTGTTGGGAGGTGCCGGAGCAACGTGTTTTGTCAGTTTGTCTGCACGCTAGCTAGTTCTCAGGTCCCCTTTGATTGTATCCCTGTATACCAGCTGTGTCCGTACACCGTCTGTGCCTGTCTGTATAACAGCTGTGTCCACCAGCCCCTGCCATGCCTGCCTGTTTACCTGCCATGCCTGCCAGCACCTGCCATGCCTGCCTGTATACCAGCTGTGTCCACCAGCACCTTCCGTACCTTGCTTTTTACTATCCACCTGCCAGCACCTGCTGTGTCCACCAGTATAACAGCCACGTCTGCCAGTATCTGCCTCTGCCTGCTGTGCGAGCCATTCCTGGCCATTCCCTTTAGGGGTCAGCTGCCATGCACTCGAAGTCTGTCTTCCTGTAGCAAATGGCGTCCATCTAAAGCCAAGTCTAGCCACATCACCAGGGGGTATAGAAAAGAGTCAGGTTTTTCACCTAGTCATGCCTCTCCAAGCTCTCCTCAGTCCATGACACAGTGGTTCCACTACCACGTGCATTACCTACAGATTCATGATCTGACCCTTGCTCCTAATTTTTCAAGTGTGTATGATGGCCTACTATATGATTTTCAAAAGCTTTCCTGTAAAATCATCTTACACAACCATTGGACATCGTGCATTTTCTTTACCAGTGTAGAAGTCCCATTCCTTCCAAATGGTAAAAATAATTTTTCTGAGGCTCTCCTCTATATCTCTTCCAGGGTGTATCGCAGTGTCTCCTAATTTTTTGCATCCCTTGCACATAGTGCATCAGCTTTACAAGTCAAGGAGTTCCACTTCTTCCAAATACAAAAAAAAATTTCTGAGACCCTCCTCTACGTCTCGTCCAGGGCGTATTGCAGTGCCTCCTTCTAAGTTTTTGCATCTCTTGCACATACTTTCTTGAAAGCACACAAATATTTATCAGGTTACAAAATAGGGCTAATTTTATGAAAGGCATGTTGATATTAACCCCTTTACCCCCAAGGGTGGTTTGCACGTTAATGACCGGGCCAATTTTTACAATTCTGACCACTGTCCCTTTATGAGGTTATAACTCTGGAACGCTTTAATGGATCCTGGTGATTCTGACATTGTTTTCTCGTGACATATTGTACTTCATGACAATGGTAAAAATTCTTTGATAGTACCTGCGTTTATTTGTGAAAAAAACGGAAATTTGGCAAAAATTATGAAAATTTCGCAATTTTCCAACTTTGAATTTTTATGCAATTAAATCACAGAGATATGTCACACAAAATACTTAATAAGTAACATTTCCCACATGTCTACTTTCCATCAGCACAATTTTGGAACCAAAATTTTTTTTTGTTAGGGAGTTATAAGGGTTAAAAGTTGACCAGCAATTTCTCATTTCTAAAACACCATTTTATTTTAGGGACCACATCTCATTTGAAGTCATTTTGAGGGGTCTATATGATAGAAAATACCCAAGTGTGACACCATTCTAAAAACTGCACCCCTCAAGGTGCTCAAAACCATATTCAAGAAGTTTATTAACCCTTCTGGTGCTTCACAGGAATTTTTTGAATGTTTAAATAAAAATGAACATTTAACTTTTTTTCACAAAAAATTTAATTCAGCTCCAATTTGTTTTATTTTACCAAGGGTAACAGGAGAAAATGGACCCCAAAAGTTGTTGTACAATTTGTCCTGAGTATGCCAATACCCCACATGTGGGGGTAAACCACTGTTTGGGCGCATGGCAGAGCTCGGAAGCGAAGGAGTGCCATTTGACTTTTCAATGCAAAATTGACTGGAATTGAGATGGGACGCCATATTTCGTTTGGAGAGCCCCTGATGTGGCTAAACATTGAAACCCCCCACAATTGACACTATTTTTGAAAGTAGACCCCCTAAGGAACTTATCTAGAGGTGTGGTGAGCACTTTGACCCACCAAGTGCTTCACAGAAGTTTATAATGTAGAACCGTAAAAATAAAAAATCATATTTTTTCACAAAAATTATCTTTTCGCCCCCAATTTTTTATTTTCCCAAGGGTAAGAGAAGAAATTGGACCCCAAAAGTTGTTGTACAATTTGTCCTGAATACGCTGATACCCCATATGTGGGGGTAAACCACTGTTTGGGCGGATGGGAGAGCTCGGAAGGGAAGGAGCGCCGTTTGACTTTTCAAAGCAAAATTGACAGGAATTGAGATAGAACGCCATGTTGCGTTTGAAGAGCCACTGATGTGCCTAAACATTGAAACCCCCCACAAATGACACCATTTTGGAAAGTAGACCCCCTAAGGAACTTATCTAGAGGTGTGGTGAGCACTTTGACCCACCAAGTGCTTCACAGAAGTTTATAATGCAGAGCCGTAAAAATAAAATTTTTTTCCCACAAAAATTATTTTTTTAGCCCCCAGTTTTGTATTTTCCTGAGGGTAACAGGAGAAATTGGACCCCAAAATTTGTTGCCCAATTTGTCCTGAGTGCGATGATACACCATATGTGGGGGGAACCACTGTTTGGGCACATGGGAGGGCTCAGAAGGGAAGGAGTGCCATTTGAATGCAGACTTAGATGGAATGGTCTGCAGGTGTCACATTGCGTTTGCAGAGCCCCTAATGTACCTAAACAGTAGAAACCCCCCACCAGTGACACCATTTTGGAAAGTAGACCCCCTTAGGAACTTATCTAGATGTGTGCTGAGCGCTTTGACTCACCAAGGGCTTCACAGAAGTTTATAATGGAGAGCCGTAAAAATAAAACAAAAATTTTTTCCCACAAAAATTATTTTTTAGCCCCCAGTTTTGTATTTTCCCGAGGGTAACAGGAGAAATTCGACCCCACAATTTGTTGTCCAATTTGTCCTGAGTGCGCTGATACCCCATATGTGGGGGGGAACCACTGTTTGGGCGCATGGGAGGGCTCGGAAGGGAAGGAGCTCCATTTGGAATGAGGACTTAGATGGAATGGTCTGCAGGTGTCACATTGCATTTGCAGAGCCCCTAATGTACCTAAACAGTAGAAACCTCCCACAAGTGACACCATTTTGGAAACTAGACCCCCTAAGGAACTCATCTAGATGTGTTGTGATAGCTTTGAACCCCCAAGTGTTTCACTACAGTTTGTAACGCAGAGCCGTGAAAATGTAAAAAAAAATCTTTCCCCCCAAAATTATTTTTTAGCCCCCAGTTTTGTATTTTCCCGAGGGTAAGAGGAGAAATTCGACCCCAAAAGTTGTTGTCCAATTTGTCCTGAGTACGCTGATACCCCGTATGTTGGGGGAAACCACCGTTTGAGCGCATGGGAGGGCTCGGAAGGGAAGGAGCGCCATTTGGAATGCAGACTTAGATGGAATGGTCTGCAGACGTCACATTGCGTTTGCAGAACCCCTAATGTACCTAAACAGTAGAAACCCCCCACAAGTGACCCCATATTGGAAACTAGACCCCCCAGGGAACTAATCTAGATGTGTTGTGAGAACTTTGAACCCCCAAGTGTTTCACTACAGTTTATAACGCAGAGCCGTGAAAATAAAAAATCCTTTTTTTTCGCACATAAAATATGTTTTAGCCCCGAGTTTTGTATTTTCCCAAGGGTAACAGGAGAAATTGGACCCCAAAAGTTGTTGTCCTATTTGTCCTGAGTACGCTGATACCCCATATGTTGGGGTAAACCCCTGTTTGGGCACACGGGAGAGCTCGGAAGGGAAGAAGCACTGTTTTACTTTTTCAACGCAGAATTGGCTGGAATTGAGATCGGACGCCATGTCGCATTTGGAGAGCCCCTGATGTGCCTAAACAGTGGAAACCCCACAATTATAACTGAAACCCTAATCCAAACACATCCCTAACCCTAATCCCAACGGTAACCCTAACCACACCTCTAACCCAGACACACCCCTAACCCTAATCCCAACCCTATTCCCAACCGTAAATGTAATCTAAACCCTAACTGTAACTTTAGCCCCAACCCAAACTGTAGCCCCAACCCTAACCCTAACCCTAGCCCTAACCCTAGCCCTAACTCTAACCCTAACCCTAGCCCGAACCCTAACCCTAGCCCTAACCCTAGCCCTAACCCTAACCCTAACCCTAACCCTAGCCCTAGCCCTAACCCTAGCCCTAACCCTAGCCCTAACCCTAGCCCTAACCCTAGCCCTAACTCTAACCCTAGCCCTAATGGGAAAATGGAAATAAATACATTTTTTTAATTTTTCCCTAACTAAGGGGGTGATAAAGGGGGGTTTGATTTTCTTTTATAGGGGTTTTTTTAGCGGATTTTTATGATTGGCAGCCGTCACACACTGAAAGACGCTTTTTATTGCAAAAAATATTTTTTGCGTTACCACATTTTGAGAGCTATAATGTGAGTTCTTGTTTTTTGCGGGACGAGTTGACGTTTTTATTGGTAACATTTTCGGGCACGTGACATTTTTTGATCGCTTTTTATTCCGATTTTTGTGAGGCAGAATGACCAAAAACCAGCTATTCATGAATTTCTTTTGGCGGAGGCGTTTATACCGTTCCGCGTTTGGTAAAATTGATAAAGCAGTTTTATTCTTCGGGTCAGTACGATTACAGCGACACCTCATTTATATCATTTTTTTATGTTTTGGCGCTTTTATACGATAAAAACTATTTTATAGAAAAAATAATTATTTTTGCATCGCTTTATTCTCAGGACTATAACTTTTTTATTTTTTTGCTGATAATGCTCTATCGCGGCTCATTTTTTGCGGGACAAGATGACGTTTTCAGCGGTACCATGGTTATTTATATCTATCTTTTTGATCGCGTGTTATTCCACTTTTTATTCGGCGGTATGATAATAAAGCGTTGTTTTTTGCCTCGTTTTTTTTTTTTTTTCTTACGGTGTTTACTGAAGGGGTTAACTAGTGGGCCAGTTTTATAGGTCGGGCTGTTATGGACGCGGTGATACTAAATATGTGTACTTTTATTGTTTTGTTTTTTTTATTTAGATAAAGAAATGTATTTATGGGAATAATATATATATTTTTTTTCATTATTTTGGAATATTTTTTTTTATTTTTTTTTACACATTTGAAAATTTTTTTTTTTACTTTTTTACTTTGTCCCAGGGGAGGACATCACAGATCAGTGATCTGACAGTTTGCACAGCACTCTGTCAGATCACTGATCTGACATGCAGCGCTGCAGCTTTCACAGTGCCTGCTCTGAGCAGGCTCTGTGAAGCCACCTCCCTCCCTGCAGGACCCGGATCCGCGGCCATCTTGGATCCGGGGCTCGAGCAGGGAGGGAGGGAGGTAAGACCCTCGCAGCAACGCGATCACATCGCGTTGCTGCGGGGGGCTCAGGGAAGCCCGCAGGGAGCCCCCTCCCTGCGCTGTGCTTCCCTGCACCGCCGGCACATCGCGATCATCTTCGCGGTGTGCCAGGGGTTAATGTGCCGGGGGCGGTCCGTGACCGCTCCTGGCACATAGTGCCGGATGTCAGCTGCGATAGGCAGCTGACACCCAGCCGCGATCGGCGGCGCTCCCCCCGTGAGCGCCGCCGATCTCGCTGGACGTACTATCCCGTCCATGGTCATAGGGGCCCACCCCACATGGACGGGATAGTACGTCCGATGTCAGAAAGGGGTTAAGCCATTACTTTTTCACTTTAAAGGGAAGGTGCCACCAGTTTTCTTGTATTTTGTTTTTTTGTGAAATTAAGCTTAAAATAGTAATTAAAATGTATTAATGCAATGTTTGCACTGTTTGCAAACATTTCTATATGAAAAATATTACATATTTTTCTACAAATATACATATTTACCACTAGGGGGAGCATTTTCCGTTTTAGACCTCAAGCAGCTACAGTAAGATTTAGCAGCTCTGCCCCAGGGATAATAGACCACCCAAAAGGGGAGGGAAATGGTGATGTCAGCAGTTACTGCCCTAACAGTAAGAATGAAGAGCAGCATCAAAAGCAGCTAGCTTGTTTCTGCTCCCTAAAAAAAAGGATCTATTTTGGAAGACTTGATAAAAATCCTTGTAATTGTTTACTTGTTTTGAGAATAGCAAATTTCTTGCGGACACTAAAAATGGTATAATTTGCTCAGTTAGTTGAGAAGCAAATTCTTAGCTTTCAAAAGTGCTGGGTACACTTTTTTTTAATCCATTACTAAAAGGGATACTTTTCGGAAACCTTGTGAAAAAGTTTATGCTTCTTCATTTAGCAAAGAAAAAAACCTATTTGCACTCTCCAATAATTTTTACTCCACCTCATGTGAAAAAGCAATGACTTCTTCCTTTTGCACTACTTCTGTACTAACACCAGCAAGGCAGCAACCCCCCCCCCCCCCCCGCTCAATTTAAATAGTCTTATACTGCTATGTGTTGATAAATACCCAACTACATAGCAGAAGATACCTTACATTTTTTCTTAGCCAGAGAGGGTGAGGTCACTTAGACCTTAAAAAGGTTGTACTTGCATTAACCCCTTTACCCCAAGGGTGGTTTACACATTAATGACCGGGCCAATTTTTACAATTCTGACCACTGTCCCTTTATGAGGTTATAACTCTGGAACGCTTCAACGGATCCCAGTAATTGTGACATTGTTTTCTCGTGACATATTGTACTTCATGATAGTGGTAACATATAGTACCTGCGTTTATTTGTATTTTGAATTTTTATGCAATTAAATCACAGAGATATGTCACACAAAATACTTAATAAGTAACATTTCCCACATGTCTACTTTACATCAGCACAATTTTGGAACCAAAATTTTTTTTGTTAGGGAGTTATAAGGGTTAAAAGTTGACCAGCAATTTCTCGTTTTTACAACACCACTTTTTTTTAGGGACCACATCTCATTTGAAGTCATTTTGAGGGGTCTATATGATAGAAAATACCCAAGTGTGACACCATTCTAAAAACTGCACCCCTCAAGGTGCTCAAAACCATATTCAAGAAGTTTATTAACCCTTCTGGTGCTTCACAGGAATTTTTGGAATGTTTAAATTAAAATGAACATTTTACTTTTTTTCACAAAAATTTTAATTCAGCTTCAATTTGTTTTATTTTACCAAGGGTAACAGGAGAAAATGGACCCCAAAAGTTGTTGTACAATTTGTCCTGAGTATGCCAATACCCCATATGTGGGGTTAAACCACTGTTTGGGCGCATGGGAGAGCTCGGAAGGGAAGGAGTGCCGTTTGACTTTTCAATGCAAAATTGACTGGAATTGAGATGGGACGCCATGTTGCATTTGGAGAGCCACTGATGTGCCTAAACATTGAAACCCCCGACAAGTGACACCATTTTGGAAAGTAGACCCCCTAAGGAACTTACCTAGATGTATTTTGAGTGCTTTGACCCACCAAGGGCTTCACAGAAGTTTATAATGCAGAGCCGTAAAAATATAACAAAAACTTTTTACCACAAAAATTATTTTTTTAGCCCCCAGTTTTGCATTTTCCCGAGGGTAACAGGAGAAATTGGACCCCAAAATTTGTTTCCCAATTTGTCCTGAGTGCGATGATACACCATATGTGGGGGGAACCACTGTTTGGGCGCATGGGAGGGCTCGGAAGGGAAGGAGCGCCAATTGGAATGCAGACTTAGATGGAATGGTCTGCAGGTGTCACATTGCGTATGCAGAGCCCCTAATGTACCTAAACAGTAGAAACCCCCCACTAGTGACACCATTTTGGAAAGTAGACCCCCTAAGGAACTTATCTATATGTGTGGTGAGTGCTTTGACCCACCAAGGGCTTCACAGAAGTTTATAATGCAGAGCCGTAAAAATAAAACAAAAATTTTTTCCCACAAAAATTATTTTTTTAGTCCCCAGTTTTGCATTTTCCCGAGGGTAACCGGAGAAATTGGACCCCAAAATTTGTTGTCCAATTTGTCCTGAGTTCGCTGATACCACATATGTGGGGGGAACCACCGTTTGGGCGCATGAGAGGGCTCGGAAAGGAAGGAGCTCAATTTGGAATGCAGACTTAGATGGAATGGTCTGCAGGTGTCACATTGCGTTTGCAGAGCCCCTAATGTACCTAAACAGTAAAACCCCCCACAAATGACACCATTTTGGAAACTAGACCCCCTAAGGAACTTATGTAGATGTGTTGTGAGAGCTTTGAACCCTCAAGTGTTTCACTACAGTTTGTAATGCAGAGCCGTGAAAAAAAAAAAAAAAAAAACTTTCCCCCAAAAATTATTTTTTAGCCCCCAGTTTTGTATTTTCCCAAGGGTAACAGGAGAAATTGGACCCCAAAAGTTGTTGTCCTATTTGTCCTGAGTATGCTGATACCCCATATGTTGGGGTAAACCCCTGTTTGGGCACACGGGAGAGCTCGGAAGGGAAGGAGCACTGTTTTACTTTTTCAACGCAGAATTGGCTGGAATTGAGATCGGACGCAATGTTGCGTTTGGAGAGCCACTGATGTGCCTAAACAGTGGAAACCCCTCAATTATAACTGATACCCTAATCCAAACACACCCCTTACCCTAATCCCAACAGTAACCCTAACCACACCTCTAACCCTGACACACCCCTAACTCTAATCCCAACCCTATTCCCAACTGTAAATGTAATCTAAACCCTAACCGTAACTTTAGCCCCAACTCTAACCATAACTTTAGCCCCAACCCTAACCCTAGCCCTAACCCTAACCCTAGCCCTAACCCTAGCCCTAACCCTAGCCCTAACTCTAACCCTAATGGGAAAATGGAAATAAATACATTTTTTTAATTTTTTCCCTAACTTAGGGGGTGATGAAGGGGGGTTTGATTTACTTTTATAGCGGGTTTTTTAGCGGATTATTATGATTAGCAGCTGTCACACACTGAAAGACGCTTTTTATTGCAAAAAATATTTTTTGCATTACCACATTTTGAGAGCTATAATTTTTCCATATTTTGGTCCACAGAGTCATGTGAGCTCTTGTTTTTTGCAGGACGAGTTGACGTTTTTATTGGTACCATTTTCGGGCACGTGACATTTTCTGATCGCTTTTTATTCCGATTTTTGTGAGGCAGAATGACCAAAAACCAGCTATTCATGAATTTCTTTTGGGGGAGGTGTTTATACCGTTCCGCGTTTTGTAAAATGGATAAAGCAGTTTTATTCTTCGGGTCAGTACGATTACAGCGATACCTCATTTATATCATTTTTTTATGTTTTGGCGTTTTTATACGATAAAAACTATTTTATAGAAAAAATAATTATTTTTGCATCGCTTTATTCTTAGGACTATAACTTTTTTATTTTTTTGCTGATGATGCTGTATTGCGGCTCGTTTTTTGCGGGACAAGATGTCGCTTTCAGCAGTACCATGGTTATTTATATCTGTCTTTTTGATCGCGTGTTATTCCACTTTTTGTTCGGTGGTATGATAATAAAGCGTTGTTTTTTGTCTCGTTTTTTTTTCTTACGGTGTATACTGAAGGGGTTAACTAGTGGGCCAGTTTTATAGGTCGGGCCATTACGGACCCGGCGATACTAAATATGTGTACTTTTATTGTTTTTTTTAATTTAGATAAAGAAATGTATTTATGGGAATAATATATATATATTTTTTTAATTATTTAGGAATATTTTTTTTAATTTTTTTTTACACATTTGGAAAAATTTTTTTTAACTTTTTTACTTTGTCCCGGGGGGGACATCACAGATCGATGATCTGACAGTTTGCACAGCACTCTGTCAGATCACCGATCTGACTTACAGCGCTGCAGGCTTCACAGTGCCTGCTCTGAGCAGGCTCTGTGAAGCCACCTCCCTCCCTGCAGTACCCGGATGCCGCGGCCATCTTGGGTCCAGGTTTGGAGCAGGGAGGGAGGTAGAGAGACCCTCGCAGCAACCCGATCGCGTATGACGTACTATCCCGTCGGTGGTCATAGGGGCCCACCCCACCTCGACGGGATAGTACGTCTGATGTCAGAAAGGGGTTAAATAGCTCCAAAGGGGTTAAGTGCAGTCCTAAAAGAACTGTGAAACTTCTATATGTCCTTTCAGGGCAATAAGAGGTTTTGCTGTATCGTGTCAAATTTGTTAATTGAATTCTTGTGGAAAATTTGTCGAAGCTGTCAATTCTAATTTCAAATGTATAGATCATTTGTTGTCAGTATAGATCAGAGGTGTCAAACTGCAATCCTCGAGGGCCGCAAACAGGTCATGTTTTCAGGATTTCCTTGTATTGCACAATGTGCTGGAATCATTCTGTGCAGGTTGTTGTGAATTTTGTTGTCGAACTCCCTCCTGTGGTTGTGAACGGTACTTCGGCGAGTTCTGTCTATGGGCTCCCTCTGGTGGCTATGAGTGAAGCTGCGGCTTCTGAGGTTCCTTACACAGGTGACGTGGTTTATCCTTTGGTTGGCTGTTCTATTTAACTCCTCTCAGATCGTTACTCCATGCCAGCTGTCAATGTTTTTGCATTTGTTCAGATCGCTCCTGGATCTCTCTGGTGACCTGCCTTCTCCTGCAGAAGCTAAGTTCCTGATAGTCATTATTTGTTCACTGTTTTCTTGTCCAGCTGGTTATCATGATTTTGTCTTGCTAGCTGGAAGCTCTGGGATGCAGAGTGGCCCCTCCGCACCGTGAGTCGGTGCGGAGGTCTTTTTTGCACACTCTGCGTGGTCTTTTGTAGATTTTTGTGCTGATTGCAAAGTTACCTTTCCTATCCTCTGTCTATTTAGTAAGTCTGGCCTCCCTTTGCTGAAACCTGTTTCATTTCTGCGTTTGTGACTTTCATCTTTACTCACAGTCAATATATGTGGGGGCTTCCTTTACCTTTAGGGAATTTCTCTGAGGCAAGGTAGGCTTTATTTTCCATCTCTAGGGCTAGATAGCTCTTAGGCTGTGACGAGGCGCCTAGGTCTGGTCAGGAGCGCTCCATGGCTATTTCTAGTGTGTGTGATAGGATTAGGGCTTGCGGTCAGCAGAGTTCCCACATCCCAGAGCTCGTCCTGTATGTGGTTTAACTATCAGGTCATTCCGGGTGCTCCTAACCACCAGGTCATAACAGCAGGTGATTAAATTGTCACCTGTGCAATACAAGGAAATCCTGAAAACATGACCTGTTTGCGGCCCTCGAGGAATACAGTTTGACACCTCTGGTATAGATGGTGTCCAGGAGCTTAACTTCTTTAAGTCATTATTCCTCTAAAACTAATTTTGTGGTTAAGTGCTCACATCATTACTAGAATAATTCTGTTCTGCTGAAGAGTATTTTTTTTTAGAAAAGAATCTACTGGGATGATTTCTTGATGCAGAGGAATTTTGTTAACAACTGCTCCTACATCAATAGCAGTGGCATCCACTTCAACGAGGAAGGACGCATTGAAATGAGGATAGTGTATAACTGAGAAGCAGAACAAGTTTTAAGTTCTGAGTAGCAGAATCTCACTAGTTTCAAGAATTAACTTACATACAAGTAAGAGCCATAACAAGAACAATCACCCGAGGGTCGTTTTGAATTAACTGGAGGTAATAATTTACTTAGCCAATTAATCTTTGGAGGACATCCAGACAAATGTGTTGTGTCCAATCCAAAATAGCAGAAACTTTCTCTGATCCATACACAGACCTTCAAATGAGATGATATGTCCGATTATTGGCAGATCTTGACTGTCAAAAAGACATTTTTCCAACTTGACATAGACGTTTTATCAATGTCTCTTCAGAATGGAGAGGACATGAAAATGGTGAGATTAGATCTCGAGAAGATTAGGATGTTTTCTAGATAGACTATTACAACGTGGTAGAGAAAATCACAAAAGATATCATTAATGAATTGTTAGAACACAGTCGGTGAGTTGCATAATCCAAAAGGTATGAATAAATATTCATAGTACCCAAAACAGGTATTGAGCATGGTCTTCCTTTCCTTACCCACTGATGTAGATCGGCTCACTCAGCTGCACCCAGAGGTAGTCACGGGAGCACTGTGTCTTTGAAGGGAACTTGTCACCCCCCCAGGCGTTTGTAACTACAAGAGCCATCTTGTGCAGCACTAATGCTGCATTCTAACAAGGTGGCTCTTTTAGTTATTGTTCGATGCACTGCAGAAATAATCGCTTTTGAATTTGGTCCCTCATACCTTCAAATCGTCCGGGGGGCAGGTCTTTACCCCCTCATCCAGACACAACACAGCGGTCACTCTGCGAGAAGGGCGCCGCCTCCTCGGCGTTATTCAGTTATCCAGGCGCCTGCGCGGTCATATTCTGCCTTGGGCATGCGGAGTTCGCGGTGCCCGACCACTGACATCACTTGATGTCTTGTTTTCTGCGCCTGCGTGCACAAGCGGGATTTCGGGCCGTGCGTGCACGCAGGCGCAGTAAACAAGACATCAAGTGATGTCAGTTTTACAGAAGGTTGTTGAAGGAGAGCTATAATGCAAATTTGGAAATATGATGATCCCCACTGAGTGATCTGCTCAAATAACCAATCAATAACCAAAACATGTAGCCTTAGCCACGGATATCACAAAAGCCTCAGAAAGTGGCAAATCTAAGTAAAAAATGTTCTCAACGTGTAGTATTATAATATGGAGAGCCACCTTCTCAGTCCCAAATTAAATACAAACACCAGAGAATTGTGGAGCCATTCAGAGAGATTAGCTTTAGGGGCATCTGCAAACAAACAAAAGTAATTTTCAGCCTTTTGGTTTGAGAGGTCAATTAAATTCTCTGCGGCTCCAGAATCAATGAAAGCTTTTACCATGAACAGAGAGAAACTGAAGAAAATAGACTTAGGTATAGCAGTTTGTTTTTAGTGAAGGATAGTGTTAACATCAAGATAATTCCTCATTATTTGCCTAGCATCTGAAGTAGCCCTGTGTGACCTTAAGGTACCTTCACACATAACGATATTGTTAAGGATATCGTTGCTTTTTGTGACGTAGCAACGATATCGTTAATGAAATCGTTATGTGTGACAGCGACCAACGATCAGGCCCCTGCTGGGAGATCGTTGGTCGCTGAATAAAGTCCAGAACTTTATTTCGTCGCTGGACTCCTGCTGACATCGCTGGATCGGCGTGTGTGACACCGATCCAGCGATGTCTTCACTGGTAACCAGGGTAAACATCGGGTAACTAAGCGCAGGGCCACGCTTAGTAACCCGATGTTTACTCTGGTTACCATCCTAAAAGTAAAAAAAAACAAACACTACATACTTACCTACCGCTGTCTGTCCCCGGCGCTGTGCTCTGCACTCCTCCAGTACTGGCTGTGAGCGTCGGTCAGCCGGAAAGCAGAGCGGTGACGTCACCGCTCTGCTTTCCGGCCGCTGTGCTCACAGCCAGCACAGGAGGAGAGCAGAGCACAGCGCTGGAGGACAGACGGCTGTAGGTAAGTATGTAGTGTTTGTTTTTTTTTACTTTTAGGATGGTAACCAGGGTAAACATCGGGTTAATAAGCGCGGCCCTGCGCTTAGTTACCCGATGTTTACCCTGGTTACCGGCATCATTGGTCGCTGGAGAGCTGTCTGTGTGACAGCTCTCCAGCGACCAAACAGCGACGCTGCAGCGATCCGGATCGTTGTCAGTATCGCTGCAGCGTCGCTTAATGTGAAGGGGCCTTTAGGTTTGGAAAAGTTTATGTGAGGATGATCCCTTTCACTACAATATAGACAAACAAAGAATGAAGGAGATGGCTCAACGGGCATGACTTGCTGGAATGGTACATGGAATAAAAAGGACCAGGACAGGAGGCAGCCAAGCAGACTAGGACACATGAGCCAAAAATATATATAGACAATTCAGGACTAGTGGAAGCATTTGCAAAGTGAACAAGTTCTAAGACAAGTTTGCTATGCTCATGGCAGATGATTGTTTAACCCCTTCATAACCAGAGGTATTTTTGTATTTTGCATTTTTGTTTTTTGCTCCCCTTTTTCCCAGAGCTATAACTTTTTTTATTTTTTGGTCAAAATGGCCATGTGAGGGCTTGTTTTTTTGCGGGAACAGTTGTAATTGTTAACAAGACCATTGGTTTCAACATATCATGTACTGGAAAACAAGGAAAAAAATTCCAAGTGTGGTGAAATTGCAAAAAAAAGCCGGATTACTTACCGGTAATGCCCTTTTAATGAGCCACGACAGCACCCACTTTGAGAGAGGGACCCGCCCATAGGAACAGGAAACCTACAGAGACAAAAGGGCGGTCCCCCTCTCCTCCTCAGTTGTTTTTCAGAGTACGAGAGGAACCACCGTTGTTAGATTAGTATATCTCCGTAATTTTTAGTACATTTTATCATATCTATATTCACCCATGAGAATATCTTGTATTAATAACTATTAGGGTGGGAAGTGACAGGGTGCTGTTGTGACTCATTAAAAGGGCATTACCGGTAAGTAATCCGGCTTTTCACCCTTCGCCACGACAGCACCCACTTTGAGAGATTTTCAGAGAACCTTCACCTGGGTGGGATTACTGTACTAAGGACGGCTCTCCCGAATGCCAAGTCAGATGCAGAAGACAGATCAAGTCTATAATGTCTATAGAAAGTTGAAGGCGACGACCAGGTTGCGGCCTTACATATGAGCTCGATGGAGATGTCTTTATTCTCCGCCCACGAGGATGATACAGCCCGAGCTGAATGTGCTTTCACTCCCTCTGGAGGATCTTTGCCTTTTGATAAGTATGCAAGATGGATAGCCTCTCTGATCCAACGGGACAAGGTAGCTTTCGTGACACCGTGGCCTTTTCGGTGACCCTGAAAAGATACAAACAGAGCCCTACTTTGTCTGTAGGACTGGGTTCTCTCTATGTAGCTTAGGACTGCTCTTTTTACGTCCAACATATGTAGCTTCTCTTCCTCTGGATTTAGTGGATTATCATAAAAGGAAGGCAGGAAAATTTCCTGAGATCTATAGTACTTTGTCGCTACTTTAGGGAGATATGATGGATCTGGTTTGAGAACCACTCTGTCCTGATATGTCATTAAGAATGGAGGGTCTATGGAGAGGGCTTGGATGTCTCCTACTCGTCTGGCCGATGTTAAGGCTATCAATAAAGCTACCTTGTATGTGACATTTTTTAAAGGGATAGAATCTAAAGGCTCAAAAGGAGGTCCAGTTAAGGCGTCTAGAACTAGATTCAAGTCCCAAGGTGGTAGACGTGGGACATGAACCGGAGTACATCATTCACATGCTCTAACAAATCTTGCTATCCATCTATTACCCACTATGTTAGCACTATAGAGGGCTCCTAAGGCAGACACTTGAACTCTCAAGGTATTAACCGATAATCCCATCCCATGACCTTTTTGTAAAAATTCAAGGATGGCTTTAATAGGAACCTTGTTAGAGAAGGGTTCGGTATAAAAGTTGAGAAATTTCCTCCATACTCTGCTATATATAAGAGTCGTAGATCTTTTCCTACTTAACAGTAAGGTATTAATCAATTCTTGTGAGAACCCTCTTAATGTTAGAATTTGCCTCTCAAATTCCACGCCGTAAGGTGGAGTCCCTTTACTCGTGGATGGTAGAATGGACCATGAGACAAGAGGTCTGGTGTCATTGGCAGAATCCAGGGATCGCAAACTGACATCGCTCGAAGACAGGAGAACCAGGGTCTCTTTGGCCAAAACGGAGTTATTAATATTACTTTTGCTTTTTCCTCTCTTATTTTCTTGATCACCATTGGAAGTAGCATCATTGGTGAAAAAGCGTAGGCCAGATTGTATTTCCATGGATACTGGAGAGAGTCTATTATATCTAGATGATCTGACACATTCAGGGAAGCAAACATCGGTACCTGCCTGTTGTTCCTGGTTGCAAATAAATCTATCTGCGGAAGGCCCCATGTGTCCACTATGTTCCTGAATATCCGAGGATTGAGAGTCCATTCTCCCTGGCGAAGCGTGTGGCGACTTAGGAAGTCGGCTTTTAAATTTTCTACTCCTCTGATGTGTAGAGCCGTGAGTGAAAGTAAATTGGGTTCTGCTAGCTCGAAGATGTCTGCTGCTGAACACATCAGACTTCCTGATCGCGTTCCACCTTGCCGATTTAAATATGTGACCACTGTTGTGTTGTCCGACAGGATTTTGACATGAGACCCTCGGAGCTGAGGAAGGAAAAAATTTAAGGCATAATAAACTGCATTTAGTTCCTTCCAATTTGAGGAGTGCTGAATTTCTAAAGAATTCCAGCGACTTTGGGCTATATTTTGGTCTAGATGGGCCCCCCACCCTTCTGGACCTACGTCGGTAGTGAGTATTTTTGAGGACCTAATTGTCCATGAGACTCCTCTGGACAAATGGTCTTTATTTAACCACCAAAGAAGAGATTGAAGCACGTCATCAGATAAGGTGATCTTAGTATTTAGATGACCCTGGCAATGTGTTTGAACATGAAGTATCTGGTGTTGTAAAGCCCTAGTATGGAATTGGGCCCATTGCACCGCAGGAATACAGGAGGAGAGAGACCCTAAGAGAGATATGGCATCTCTAAGAGACATGTGAGGCCTAGATCTTGCCATAGTGACTTTTGAAATTATGGTAGATTTTTTGGATTCTGGTAAGAGACATTTTTGACTTACAGAGTCCAAAACTAGTCCTAGGAAGGACTGAAGAGTTTCTGGATGCAGCCTTGATTTTTTGAAGTTTACAATCCAGCCTAGAGCCTGTAGTGATGAAATGGTATTAGACAAGCGTTCTTCACACTGAGATGCTGAATTACCAATTATTAGGAAATCATCTAAATAGGGCACAATTAGCGTGTCCTGATGACGTAGATAGGCCATCACCTCTAGCATGACTTTTGTGAAAATCCGAGGGGCCATAGAAAGGCCAAATGGCATGGCCGTAAACTGGAAGTGACGGATCCGGCCTTGTAGGTTTACTGCCACCCTGAGATATTTTTGCTGGTCTGCATGGATTGGAAGATGGTAATATGCATCCTTTAAATCCAGACCCGTCATAAAGCGCCTAGGAAACAAAAGTTTGATAGTAGATCTTATTGATTCCATTTTAAAGGTGTTTTTATACAAAAAGGAATTTAGTTTCTTCAGATTTATTATAGTCCGAAAAGTACCATCAGGTTTTGAAACCAGAAATAAAGGGGAATGAAATCCCCTCCCTTCCTGATTTTTTGGTACTTCGACGAGAACATTCTTAGCCAAAAGGCTCAGAATTTCTAACTGAAGCACTTCTTGTTGATCCGGCGCTTTCAGTGATGTTATGATAAATTTATCTCGTGGTAATTTAAAGAAATCTAATCTTAGTCCAGATCTTATAAGACGGAGGATCCATTGATTTGAAGTTATGTTTTCCCACTGATGATAAAAATATTTAAGTCTCCCACCAACTGGGATCTCTCTACTGATGGTATCTACCACGTCTAGATGTCTCAGGGTTACTGTATAAGGCACCTTTTGGTTTTGCTTCCTTTGACTCCCAACGGTCTTTCTGTGGCTCGTACGGCCTCCTCCTGTTAAATGGCTGTCTTCTAAACGCTCTCCTATAAGAAGGAAGAAACTGTTTAGGAAAGCCCTTCCTTCTCTCTCCTGCTTTATTCAGTAGGTCAACCAGGACCTTCCCAAACAGGAACTCACCCTGGCATGGGATTGAACATAATCTGGATTTCGATTGTGCATCTCCCCTCCATCTTTTTAACCAGAGGGCTCGACGAGCCGCATTGACCAGACCTGCTGACCTCGCCGCCAACCGGAGGGAGTCCGCTGAAGCTTCGGCTAAAAATGCTGCAGCACTCCTGATTAGTTTGGAGAATTTTTTCTCTTGCCACCTTGCCCTTTACTTGCTGCTCCAGCTTGTCTACCCAGACTAGTAGAGACCTGGCTGTGCACGTGCCTGATATTGCTGGCTTAAAGGCTCCTGTATTTGTCTCCCAAGATCTTTTGAGGAGAGCTTCTGTTTTACGGTCTAATGGATCCAGTAAAACTCCCGCATCTTCTACCGGAAGGGAGGACTGTTTTGAGGTTGACACCACTGCCGCGTCCACTTTAGGGACTTTGGACCACACCGCCAAATCCTCATCACTAAAGGGGTAACGCCTTTTAGAAGATGATGGGAGAAACCCTTTCCCTTGTTTGTCCCATTCCTTCTTAACAAGGTCCTTAATAGTGGTATTGACCGGGAAGGCACGGCGTTTTTTCTGGCCTAGTCCAGCAAACATAATATCCTGTCCCGACCTAACCTCCTTAGTATCCGGACACCCCATGGTGTTCCTAACGGATTTTACTAGGTTATCTATGCTGTCGACAGGAAAACATGCACCGCCTTCATCCTCAGAAGAGCTAGGGGATGATCCTGAGGTATTAGAGGATTGGATAAGGCCCTCTTCAGATTCTGAACTGGATACGGGAGACTAGTGCTTACTTCCATGTTTTTTATGAGATTTCGCTCCGAGAGACTGGACCTCCTGTCTTATCATGGAACGGATGTTTGTGGCCGTAACAGCCGCCTCATCCTGTAAAGTCTGTTTAATACAGGTCTGACACAACCTCTTGGGATACGTGTCGGGCAGGGGTTGCATACACAGGGCACACTGCTTATGCCTAGATTTACTGGTCTTCTTAGCCTAAGGGGAGAGGTAGAGAAGGAGGGGATCAGCTTATAGGTAGAGGATTATAGACACTCACCCAGTGAAGCTATTGTCATACCGGTCTTGGAGGTGAAGCCGCTGTGTGGGGTGTGAGTAGATCAGTATCTCTACTCTTCGTCTTGGTCCTGGAATGAGTGTCAGCTCCTGCCATGGAGCAACCACTAGGGTTGAGTGACTTTTCTTTTTATAGGATCGGGTCGGGTTTCGTGAAACCCGACTTTTTCAAAAGTCGGGTCGAGTGAAGTCGGCCGATCCTATAGAAAAGTCGGGGTCGGGGTCGGCCGAAACACGAAACCCAATGCAGTGCATTGGGTTTCTAATGGTTCAAAGGGTCTGAAGGAGAGAAAACTCTCCTTCAGGCCCTGGGATCCATATTTAAGTGTAAAATAAAGAATCAAAATAAAAAATATTGATATACTTACCTTCGGACGCGCCCTGGTTCTAACCGGCAGCCTTTCTTCCTAAGAATGAGCGCCTGAAGGACCTTCGATGACGTCGCGGCTTGTGATTGGTCGCGTGAGCGGTCACGTGGGTGTCATGCGACCAATCACAAGCCGCGACGTCATCTAAGGTCCTTCAGGTGCTGATTCTTAGGAAGGAAGGCTGCCGGTTAGTACCAGGGCGCGTCCGAGGGTGAGTATATCAATATTTTTTTATTTTTATTCTTTATTTTACACTTAAATATGAATTCCGATACCGATTCCCGATATCTTAAGCATATTGGAACTCGGTATCGGAATTCCGATTCCAGATCAGAAGATCGCCGACCTCATGGCCGACCCCACACAGGGGTCGGGTCGGGTTTCATGAAACCCGACTTTGCCAAAAGTCGGCGACTTCTGAATCTGGCTGACCCGTTTCGCTCAACCCTAGCGACCACTCTTCTTTGCAGATGATCTAGCGCTGCTTTTTTCAGTGCTATCTTCCACCATAGGTGGGAGCTCCTCATGTGCCGGGGACAGCATGGTGAGCGACCTGCTCGGCGTCCCCGACCTGCATTTGTAATGCGCAGGGTTTTTTTTTTTATTCCCCAGTTCTCCTGCCGCGAACCGGAAGTGTACCAATCACTTCCGGTTCAATGGATTAGTGCGGACTTACCCGCGCGATGCAGCCGCCACCGCCTCTACAGCGTCGCTGGTGGCCGACGATACCCCACACCTGGGCCCTCCATAGGCCGGGTTCGATCACCCGGAACCTGCCGGATCTCCACAGATGAGGGGGGAGGATGCGTGCAATGGCTCCCCCGCCGCTGCTTCCGACGCCGCAGCCCCTGCTGTCCCCACAGGATCACACAGGCGGGTGCACAGGCGTCAGGTAATCCCGGAGGTGCTCCAACCACCTCCTCTGTAGGAATCCCGGGATTTCCAATAGGAACAGGAAACCAACTGAGGAGGAGAGGGGGACCGCACTTTTGTCTCTGTAGGTTTCCTGTTCCTATGGGCGGGTCCCTCTCTGAAAGTGGGTGCTGTCGTGGCGAAGAGTAAAAGTGCAATTCCACAAATTTTTTTTCTTTTACCATGTTCACTAAATGCTAAAACTGACCTGCCATTATGACTCTACAGGTTATTACAAGTTCACACACACCAAAATTATATAGGTTCTTTTTTATATAAGTGGTGAAAAAAATTCTAAAGTTTGTTTAAAAAAAATTGCGCCATTATCCAATACCCATAGCATTTCCATTTTTCGTGATCTCAGGTTGAGTGAGGGCTTATTTTTGGAGTGCAGAGCAGATGTTTTTAAAGGGCCACTGTCACCCCCCTGCAGCCGTTATAAACTAAAAGAGCCACCTTGTGCAGCAGTAATGCCGCATTCTAACAAGGTGGCTCTTTTAGTTTTGTGTTCAGGTATTACTAAAATAAAGCAGTTTGAAACTTTGCAAAAATACCTATCTTTGTCCACGGAGGCGGGTCTGAAGCCTCCTCTGTGAAGCGCCCAACTGCCGTCACTCATCTCTTCTGGGGCGATGGTTGCCGCCCCCTCCGCGCTGTTTTCTTTTCATCGCCCCAGAAGAGATGAGTGACGGCAGTTGGGCGCTTCACAGAGGAGGCTTCAGACCCGCCTCCGTGGACAAAGACAGGTATTTTTGCAAAGTTTCAAACTGCTTTATTTTAGTAATACCTGAACACAAAACTAAAAGAGCCACCTTGTTAGAATGCGGCATTACTGCTGCACAAGGTGGCTCTTTTAGTTTATAACGGCTGCAGGGGGGTGACAGTGGCCCTTTAATTATACCATTTTGGTGCAGATATGATCTTTTGATCACTCGTTATTGCATTTTAATGCAATGTTGTGGTGACCAAAAACACAATTCTGGTGTTTTAACTTTTTTTTCTCGTTACGCCGTTAAACGACTGTTAATTATTTTTTTATATTGATAAATCGGGCGATTCTGAACACAGCGATGCCAAATATATGTATATTTGATTTTTTTATTATTGTTTTATTTTGAATAGGGGTGATTTGAACTTTTATGTTTTTTTATTTTTTTTATATTTTTAAAAAGTTTTTTTTTAACTTTTTGCATGCTTCAATAGACTAGAAGCTGCAATACTTCGATCGCCTCTGCTACACACAGGCTATGATCAGATCGCCTGTGTGTAGCAGAAATGCTCACTTGCTTTGAGCGCCGAGCACGGGCAGCGCTCATAGAAATCCGGCAATGACAATTATAGAGGTCTGCTGGAGACCTCGGGTTGTCATGCTGACCCATCGGTGACCCGAGATCTTTTGATGGGATCACCAGTGGCTTGATTTCGGATACGCTTCCAGAAAGCACAAATTAAATGCTGCTGTCAGAGATTGACAGTGGCATTTAGCTAGTTAACAGCTGGGGGTGGATCGCGATTCTACCTGCAGCTGTTGTGGGCACATGTCAGCTGTATGTATCAGCTGACATATGCCCGGAAAGCTGCGGGCTCAGCTCAGGAGCCCGCACCAAGCAGGGGAAGACCGACATGGGCGCACTATTACTCCCAATATCGGAAAGGGGATAATCAGTGAAAAATGCATAGCCACCAGTAGCAGTGGTGAACAGACAAGGTTGCTGTGAACTAGGGCTACTCTGAGCCGAAAGTGCATTTGTGCTGTTTGAAAATGTTATGATTGCCAACAGGCAATTTTTATGAAGAAGTGAATAAAGATACAAGAAATATGAATCCCCAAGTGATGAACTACTACAGTGGGGGTAATAATTTTATAACTTAAAAAACGTCCACAAATAAAGTACCCGTAACAAAAATTGGGTTTAGTACTTCAAAGGAATACACACTTCACACAACGATTACCACTAGGAAATAACCATTGGTAAAAAAAAATGAAGTACATGAATAAAATATAAAACATAAATATTTTATTTAATAATAATAAAAAATGTATTTTTGTCAAAAAGACACAAAATTAGAAAGAAAGGTGCTGGAATTAAATGAGGGACAAATATTCAATGCATCTAAGAAGAATGCATTTCAAAAACCTGACCGTCACATCCAAACATAGACTAAGTGTGAACAGGTGCTGAACCTAGAGTCGCCAACTCGTACATAGTCAAGTAAATAAGGCAGCACACTGCAGCGCTAAAACATGCAAATATGAAACACGAAAATTGAACTGCATTACTGCACTAGAAATATGAAAAAATGAGAGCGTTTAGCGCATAAAAATGGCCAATTTTATGTGTACCTGGTAGCCACATTAGGGCATCTCTCTTATACCAGGTCCACTCTTCTTAGACTAATATTCTCTCTCTCTGTGGAGGGGTATTGGACCTGCTGTAATTAAAACACATGTTGCTAGGAGGCGGGAGTCCAAACATAGACTAAGTGTGAACAGGTGCTGAACCTAGAGTCGCCAACTCGTACATAGTCAAGTCACTTAGTCTATGTTTCGATGTGACGGTCAGGTTTTTGAAATGCATTCTTCAGCCTTCTGATTGAGCACTCCCGCCTCCTAGCCACATGTGTTTTAATTACAGCAGGTCCAATACCCCTCCACAGAGAGAGAGAATTTTAGTCTAAGAAGAGGTCTCACATGTACCCATTCAGATGGAGACGTTTATTCTCAGCGAGGAAAGGCAAGTTTAGGACCTGGTATAAGAGAGATGCCCTAATGTGGCTACCAGGTACACATAAAATTGGCCATTTTTATGCGCTAAACGCTCTCATTTTTTCATATTTCTAGTGCAGTAATGCAGTTCAATTTTCGTGTTTCATATTTGCATGTTTTAGCGCTGCAGTGTGCTGCCTTATTTACTTGACTATGTACGAGTTGGCGACTCTAGGTTCAGCACCTGTTCACACTTAGTCTATGTTTGGATGTGCAGGTCAGGTTTTTTTTTAAATGCATTCTTCAGCCTTCTGATTGAGCACTCCCGCCTCCTAGCCACATGTGTTTTAATTCCAGCAGGTCCAATACCCCTCCACAGAGAGAGAGAATTTTAGTCTAAGAAGAGGTCTCACATGTACCCATTCAGATGGAGACGTTTATTCTCAGCGAGGAAAGGCAAGTTTAGGACCTGGTATAAGAGAGATGCCCTAATGTGGCTACCAGGTACACATAAAATTGGCCATTTTTATGCGCTAAACGCTCTCATTTTTTCATATTTCTAGTGCAGTAATGCAGTTCAATTTTCGTGTTTCATATTTGCATGTTTTAGCGCTGCAGTGTGCTGCCTTATTTACTTGACTTGCATCTCAGAAGAGTCTCATATACAGTGACATCACTTTCCCCTATCATTAATTGGCCAAACAATTATCAACAATAATGGTACTGCGAATATATTCCCGGGCCACAGCAACATGCTTTGAAAATATCTGGATAAAAAACCATATAATAAAAAAAATGCCAAAAAATGGACAATTGAAGAGAAAAAAGGGGGGTCACTGCATGAAGTTAAATACATGAAAGGTAGCCAAATATATCAAATTCAAATAATCACAACTAGTCAATTACCAATAGTTACCTTATAATTATGTCGACCATCAAAATAGCCAGCTGGTATACAAATAATGTTAACAATGGCTGCTTCAAAAGCATACCTCGTAAAAAAAATAGACATCAGCTGTGTATCACAATATGAACTGACACACTTACTATAGCACTAAAAATATAAAATGGCCAACCTAAAAATCAATGTGCCAATATTGCACTAATAGTAGTGCTGTGACTTTAAAGCACCAATAGCCCGGCCCGCATAAAAATCAAGTGTAAGACTGCTGGAAAAATGTGTAAATAAGGTCACATACCTGTATTGCACCTGACTCAATGGATGCGGAGAAGTCCATCTGCCCCGACGCGCCAGTAGGGTGTGGCCGCCTTTTCACTGAGCTGGGCAGTACATATATAGTCCCTCCAATGCTGGGCATCCGGTTGGGACCCAGTGACTCTCTGCCACAATTGACACTAGGTGTAGGTTTTAACACTGGAGAGTGTAGTTACTGTCCCAATTGGGTACACCTTGTTGCGGTGGGACAGCTTTATGCTTTTTTTTTATAAAAAAAAGTGTTTACTAAGTACCCTATGTTAATTATTTTATACACATGATTTTTTACTTTTTTATTTTCATTAGGGTATATGCACACATTGTCTTTTCTTTGGTTTTGTTTGTTTCCATGGCCAGTGTGAACATGCCGTTACATCACACATATTTTCAAGTCATACTCTAGGTCAGTTTTCTGTTTCTCTTCAGTATTTTTGTATTCAGTGCAAATAAGGTGTGGCCCCCTTTTCGCTGAGCTGTAAGTTCATTTTTATGATCCGGTGACCTTGGAGCCGCATGGAACTTTCTCTGGAGTTGGTGTAAACTGTACTGACCGCAAATCCTGAACTTAACACCACAACTAGAAGTAGCCGTGGGGTGTGCCTAACAAATCCTAGACACCTCGACACATCCGGAGGACTAAATACCCCTATAGATGGAAATAGGAATACTACCTTGCCTCAGAGCAGAACCCCAAAGGATAGGCAGCCCCCCACAAATATTGACTGTGAGTAGAAGAGGAAAATACACACGCAGGCAGGAAACAGGATTTAGCAAAAGAGGCCACTCTAGCTAAAATAGGAAAGGATATGACAGAATACTAAGCGGTCAGTATTAAAATCCTTCCAAAAATATCCACAGCAGAAAATACAAAAAATTCCACCATCTAACTAAAGATGTGGAGCGTATATCTGCAACTCCAGAGAATCCAACAAGACTGAGAAAACACTGACACAGTCTAAGCTGGACAAGAGAAAACAAATGAATAGCACAGAATAATTAAGCACACAGCATGTGTGCCACAGAAACAAAAACCAGACACTTATCTTTGCTGAATTGGCAGCAAGGCAGGAGGAACCAGACAAAGATCCAAAACCTCCCAGAACCATGGACAACTGGCAAGGACTAATGAATCCTGCACACCTAAATACCCCAGTCAGAACTGCAATCAGCAGAAACACCTGACCAGGACTGCAACTCAGGGACAACTGCATTACCACCTACAACCACTGGAGGGAACCCAAAAGCAGAATTCACAACAGTACCCCCCCTTGAGGAGGGGTCACCGAACCCTCACCAGGGCCCCCAGGACGATCAGGACGATCCAGATGAAAGGCACGAACCAAATCAGCAGCATGGACATCAGAGGCAAAAACCCAAGAATTATCCCCCTGGCCATAACCCTTCCATTTGACAAGGTACTGAAGCCTCCGCTTGGAAAAACGAGAATCCAAAATCTTCTCAACCACATACTCCAACTCCCCATCAACCAGCACAGGGGCTGGAGGATCAACAGAGGGAACAACGGGCACCACATATTTCCGCAATAAAGATCTATGGAAGACATTATGGATAGCAAAAGAAGCCGGAAGCGCCAATCAAAAAGACACCGGATTAATAATCTCAGAAATCCTATAAGGACCAATAAACCGAGGCTTAAACTTAGGGGAAGAAACCTTCATAGGAACATGACGGGAAGACAACCAGACCAGATCCCCAACCCGAAGCCGGGAACCAACACACCGACGACGGTTAGCAAAACGTTGAGCCTCCTCCTGAGACAACACCAAATTGTCCACCACATGAGCCCAAATCTGCTGCAACCTGTCAACCACATAATCCACACCAGGACAGTCAGAAGGCTCAACCTGCCCAGAAGAAAAATGAGGATGAAAACCAAAATTACAAAAGAAAGGCGAAACCAAAGTAGCCGAACTAGCCCGATTATTAAGCAGGGATTTAGTGACTGTGGTCAGAGCCGATGCTGATCGCTGCTGTATGTGGCTGTGAATCCTGGTCCTGCAGCGATCAGCACCGAGCTCCGAGACCACAGTGAGAAAATCACTGCTCTCTGACCTGTTATTGCTGCTCTGGGAAACCATTGCTGGCCGGGCCTCACCTGCTCTTGGGAGTGCGGAGTCAGTGAGAAGCTGCAGTAGCCTTACAGATGGTGGATCTCAGGCCACAATGTGTGCTGACTTCCATCTGCAGAGGCTGAAAACAAGAGCAGAGAGCAGGAAGCTGTCCTGGCTGGGAGGACTCAGAGGAGCTAAGCAGATAGGGACGTGTGCTCGTATGGACCCTGGAGGGAGACACGGGGCAAAGCACTTTGATCCTGTTCTTAGCCTGAATTAAAGTGCCTAGCGATGCACCTGGCAGTACGCCACTGGATGGGGACCCTTGAGTTAGTGGGGGCCCTATGCATTTGCCTAGTCTACCTGCCCCTAATGCTGGCCCTGCTTAGAGAATTTCAGAGTCCAATTCTCCTTTCTGAGAGGGTTCGTTGCATGACATCTTTGTGCCCGATGAATATTAATCTGATATTACCCAGTTGGAAACTGATGTCTGTTAGATTTTTCCAATACCGGAAATGTCAGGACGTGTGAAACCGGCCTAAGAATGGCCACCACTGGACACACACCATGGTGCAGCAAGGACTAGCAATTTGTCCCTCCAATTGTGTGGGTACTTATTGCTTAGGGAATGTCAGAGTCCAACTCTCCATTCTGAGAAGGTTCGCTGCATGTCATCTCTGTGCTCGAAGAATATTAGTCTGGTGTTACTGCATTACTGCTGTTCCAAGTTGCAAGCACCTGGTTCTATTATAGAGACAGACCCTTGTTTAAACCCACTTAGACTTGAATTGTAAAGACTGCTGGTCCAGAACAGGACTCTGATTGTGCACGGTGATGGTGGCATACATGGATTGTACCTACGTGTCTGTGCATATAGTTAGGAAAGAATTTCAGTAGTGGCCTAATAACTGCAAGGACCAACGAAGGTGTTGGACAAAGGTAAACAAGTGGCTGCAGAACGGTTGGTAAATGTGGGCCATTCCATGGGAACAGTGGCCACTGATGACTGAGGCCTCCCTCTTGGTTTGGTCCTGGGGCCCCCCGGCTACTTGTTGAACATCTTTCCTCTGGTTTTTACTTTTACACAAGACCCTGTATCTTCTGTATTCTGCGGCTCTGTGTCCCGGTCTTCTCTCTGTAGTATGTTGTGTAGGACATACTGTATACAATGTTAGTGCCTCCATCACACGCTGAGCCATATAACAATTGTAATGTATTTTGGTACCGGAGTTGATATTATGACATCTGCTCTCTGTAAATGAAGCCCCCCCATACTTCCAGGTCTAGTTGTAGAATATTCAGGGTAGTAGTGATCACTCCCATCATTGTCACTGTGTAAGGTGAAATCCAGGAAAAATACACTCAACACAATATATTTATATATAATTTTTTTTATTGGAATAGCAATAAGCAACATTGTAATGAAAATATTACTGGTCCTTTAAGAAATTAAACTATGGTCACAGTTACTCTCAGATTGGCCCCGATGGAGGCCACAGAACGAGCTGCGGTTATTGGCGACCACCTGAGAGCCACTGGAACCCAAAGATCCAGAGGAAGGCAAATAAAACCCCCAAAGAGTTCTGCTTCAGGGGGGAAAAAAAATTCCTTCCTGACCCCATTGCTGGCGATCGGATATTTCCCTGGATCTTGTGTCCTGCCGCATATTGCTGTATATAACATTGGGTTATGTCATCTGAACACCGGCCAAATAGCTGTTGGCTGAGCACTCGTCCTATGTGGTAAAATCTGCGGTGGAGGCACCTAATAGGGCTTCCAACGAAGAGGTAAAATTAACCAAATGTGTATAAAAGCTAGCGAGTGATATAGGAGACAATGGCTGGTAGGTAATAAATCATTATCTGTCTTTATAGGAAGGTTTTTTTTTAACTATATAGGAGGTTACCATTGGTAGGAAAAAACCACAGAGCTTTACTTTCTCTCTGCTGCTCCAGCTCTGGATCTTCAGCGCTTCCTGTGGTCTATTTTGACAGGCTGCAGCGGTGATGGCTCAACTCCAGTACAAATCATTGCTGCAGCCAATCACTAAGCTTAGATGCTCTGTTGGCATGAGCTATTGAGCCAAGTGATTGGCTGCAGAACTGCAGTCATGACGTCACCCCAGAAGCCAGTGACTAAAGATCAGAGGCAGCAGTGAAGAGCCAGAACTGGAGCGCAGGAGGTAGTAAAGCTTAGTAAAATTTCTAATGGGGGAAAATGGGTGATTTGAGCTTTTATTTTTACTCTTCACTGAATTCGTTAGTCCCCTTAGGTGACTTGAACCTGCAATCATCTGATCACGTTACGGGTGCACCGATGAGGGGACAGAATGGTACGTCCCACTGCCGGCGAGCATTAAATGCAGTTGTCACAGATTGACTGCGGCATTTAACAGGAGGTAAGTTCCGGATTGGACCAAGGGAACCCAGTGGATGTAGTGTATATGGACTTTTCAAAAGCTTTTGATACGGTGCCACACAAAAGGTTGATACATAAAATGAGAATAATGGGGATAGGGGAAAATATGTGCAAGTGGGTTGAGAGCTGGCTCAGGGATAGGAAACAAAGGGTGGTTATTAATGGAGCACACTCGGACTGGTTAGCGGTTAGCAGTGGGGTACCACAGGGGTCAGTATTGGGCCCTCTTCTTTTTAACATATTTATTAATGACCTTGTAGGGGGCATTCAGAGTAGAATTTCAATATTTGCAGATGACACTAAACTCTGCAGGGTAATCAATACAGAGGAGGACAATTTTATATTACAGGATGATTTATGTAAACTAGAAGCTTGGGCTGATAAATGGCAAATGAGCTTTAATGGGGATAAATGTAAGGTCATGCACTTGGGTAGAAGTAATAAGATGTATAATTATGTGCTTAATTCTAAATCTCTGGGCAAAACCGTCAATGAAAAAGACCTGGGTGTATGGGTGGATGACAAACTCATATTCAGTGGCCAGTGTCAGGCAGCTGCTACAAAGGCAAATAAAATAATGGGATGCATTAAAAGAGGGATAGATGCTCATGAGGAGAATATAATTTTACCTCTATACAAGTCACTAGTTCGACCACACTTAGAATACTGTGCACAGTTCTGGTCTCCGGTGTATAAGAAAGACATAGCTGAACTAGAGCGGGTGCAGAGAAGAGCGACCAAGGTTATTAGAGGACTGGGGGGTCTGCAATACCAAGATAGGTTATTACACTTGGGGCTATTTAGTTTGGAAAAACGAAGACTAAGGGGTGATCTTATGTTAATGTATACATATATGAGGGGACAGTACAAAGACCTTTCTGATGATCTTTTTAATCATAGACCTGAAACCGGGACAAGGGGGCATCCTCTGCGTTTGGAGGAAAAAAGGTTTAAGCATAATAACAGACGCAGATTCTTTACCGTAAGAGCAGTGAGACTATGGAACTCTCTGCCGTATGATGTTGTAATGAGTGATTCATTACTTAAATTTAAGAGGGGACTAGATACCTTTATGGAAAAGTATAATGTTAAAGGGTATATACATTAGATTCCTTGATAGGGCGTTGATCCAGGGAACTAGTCTGATTGCCGTATGTGGAGTCGGGAAGGAATTTTTTTCCCCAATGTGGAGCTTACTCTTTGCCACATGGGTTTTTTTTGCCTTCCTCTGGATCAACATGTAAGGGCATGTTAGGTTAGGCTATGGGTTGAACTAGATGGACTTATAGTCTTCCTTCAACCTTAATAACTATGTAACTATGTAACAGCAGTGGGTGGATCTTCGCTCCACCCACCGCTGTTAGAGGCATATGATGGCTGATTAACACAGCCATCATCTGCCGATAAACATGGGGTTCGACATGCTAGCCTATATGAAAGGTAGGGAGCCGACTTATGATGGACATAGCCCATCATAAGTTATTAAGCAGTTAAGATGCATTTCTTAGATAAAGCGTGACTGTCACTAACTGTATTTTCTAGACTATATAACGCACTTTTTAACAACAATAATCTTGCTAAATATTGTGTGCGTCTTATAGACCAGAGGCAGCAGCCGATCATGTATGCTTATCTTGTATCTGGCAACTGCCACAGCAGATTTCAGCTGATCATGGGGGTGCCAGGTGTCAGATCCCACCGATCTCATACTGATGATCTATCTTACAGATAGGTCATCAATAGTGTTGCGCATTCCGATACCGCAAGTATCGGGTATCGGCCGATATTTGCGGTATCGGAATTCCGATACCGATTTCCGATACTCACCGCGTATCGGATACCGGAATCGGAAGTTCCCAGAATTCAAACTGTACAGAATTCAAACTGTAGAGAGAGTACAAAGGAGGGCAACAAAATTAATAAAGGGGATGGGAGAACTACAATACCCAGATAGATTAGCGAAATTAGGATTATTTAGTCTAGAAAAAAGACGACTGAGGGGTGATCTAATAACCATGTATAAGTATATAAGGGGACAATACAAATATCTCGCTGAGGATCTGTTTATACCAAGGAAGGTGACGGGCACAAGGAGGCATTCTTTGCGTCTGGAGGAGAGAAGGTTTTTCCACCAACATAGAAGAGGATTCTTTACTGTTAGGGCAGTGAGAATCTGGAATTGCTTGCCTGAGGAGGTGGTGATGGCGAACTCAGTCGAGGGGTTCAAGAGAGGCCTGGATGTCTTGATGGAGCAGAACAATATTGTATCATACAATTATTAGGTTCTGTAGAAGGACGTAGATCTGGGGATTTATTATGATGGAATATAGGCTGAACTGGATGGACAAATGTCTTTTTTCAGCCTTACTAACTATGTTATGTTACTATGTTATGTAAACTGCACGCAGCAGCCAATGAGGAATGAATGGAAGTGTGGGCACATCCAGTTTAGCATGGTGGACATGTAACTACTGGCAAGGCTGTGATTGGCTGCTGAAATGATGTCACCATGCACTATAAAAAAACGCTGCCACCATTTTGCGCTCACTCTGCTGTGATTTCAGTTAGGGACAGGATGCTGTGTTCTAACTGAGGGCCAGTTGAGATAGCTAATTGCTTTATTTTGCTTTTCCAAGGCTAATTTAGCAAACGCTATGTGTTCTGTTCACCTTGCTCTTGCCTTACAGCGCTGTTTTAACAGCGTTCTGCAAGGTCTCTGTGTGTGTGTGTGCAGCTCACTCTGTAGTCTGTGTGCAGCCATATACCCGGTTGTATTAAGCTCAGGGGGGGTTCACACTGCCTCATACAGTTCTATCCATTGTCCTTTTTTGCTCATAGTGCAGCCTGCTGCACATTTTTTCAAAAATTTCCTATTAGTGCCTTTCCACCCGTCTCCAGCTAAATAGTGGAAAAACACTACATAGGATAACCTAGAGGGGTTTTTTTGGGCCTTGCAGCGCCGTTTACGGCTGTCTGCACGGTCTCCGTGTGAGCGCAGCTCGCCCTGTAGTCTGTGTGCAGCTACAGCCGGTTGTATTCAGCTCAGGGTGCGTCACTGCCTCATACCGTTGAATAACTTGTCCTTTTTTTCATATAGTGTAGCCTTTTGAAAATTTTTCCAAAAATTTCCTATTAGTGTCTTTCCACCCGTCTCCAGCTAAATAGTGGAAAAACACTACATAGGATAACCTAGAGGAGGGTTTTTGGGCCTTGCAGCGCCGTTTACGGCTGTCTACACGGTCTCTGTGTGAGCGCAGCTCGCCCTGTAGTCTGTGTGCAGCCACAGCCGGTTGTATTCAGCTCAGGGTTTGTCACTGCCTCATACCGTAAAATAACTTTTCCTTTTTTGCAAATAGTGCAGCCTGCTGCACATTTTTTCAAAAATTTCCTATTAGTGTCTTTCCACCCGTCTCCAGCTAAATTGTGGAAAAACACTACATAGGATAACCTAGAGGAGGGTTTTTGGGCCTTGCAGCGCCGTTTACGGCTGTCTGCACGGTCCCCGTGTGAGTTAAACTCGCTCTGTAGCCCGATCTGCACAAAAAAAAAAAAGTAAAGTTCACCAAACACCACTTAACACTTGTGTAGGCCACATTTTATCAATAATAAAGTCTAGTCCACACTTTACAACATTACAACATTAGTGTTTCTTACACCTGTTAGGAGGAGCATTTCAGGAATAAGCACACTAAGGCCTTAGTACTTTTCTGCTTATCTTTATCTGTCAACCAAGATGAAGAGGGCAGGGAGTAAGGCACGTAGGCGTGGGCGCGGAGCAGGGGGAGGAGCAGGGAGAGGACGTGGTGATTCTGTGCCTGCTGTGGGCACCGGTGACTCATCATCACCCAGTTTCAGCAGGGAACAGTCCTTCATGCGCAGCTTTGTCGGAGAGCGCCGTGCACCGCTGCTGCGTGAAGACCAAATTGAAGCCGTTGTCGGATGGATGGCAGCTAATGCATCGGCATCGACTTCAATTAGTGCCACATCCTCTCAGGCACAGACCACTGGAGAGCAGCCATCTGTCTCTTCACCACCTGCCAAATTGGCCAGGCAGTCAGAGAGCCCAGGACAGGAGCCGTCTCTACTTCTGTTCTCTGAATCTCTTGGCTTGGAAACAGGGGGCCAGCCAAGGAGCATTGGAGAAATGGAAGAAGAGGCAGTGTGCAGTGATGACCAACAGCTTTGTCTCTCTGACTCTGAAGAGGCGGGTGGGCCAGTGCCTCCGGTGACCACAGCACAGTACGCATCTGATGATGAAACTCAGGTGCCGCTTTCTGGTGCGCACTGTGCTGCTGAGACTACCCAGGAGGAGCAGTTGGTGGCAGAGGGTAGTGGAGATGATGAGGTCCTTGACCCATCGTGGCGTGAGGAACAGGAAGGTGGTGGGAGCAGCTCTGAGGAAGAGATTCCCCAAACGGCCCAAAGAGGGAGAGGGAGGGGGAAGACTGCGGAGCCTGTAGCTTCCACTTTGGCACCCTTTAGGAGCCTGTCTCTTCCAAAAGCCAAAAAGGGCACTCCCAAGACTTGCAGTGCCTGGTCCTTTTTTGACACAGTTGCAGATGACATTTGTTTTGTCAAATGCAAGCTGTGTCATCAGAAAGTCAAAAGAGGGAAAAGTGTCAGCAACCTCAATACCACAAATATGTGGAAACATGTGCGGAACAGGCACGCGGTGGAGTTACAAAAACACACTGAAGACCTAGGCCAACCAACAGCGGCAGCTACCACCTCTTCAGCTCGTGTTGCCTCTTCCTCCAGCTCACGCACAGCTGGTTCGGCTTCCTCGCCATGGAAGAACCTCTGGCACTGTTGTCCAGAGATCTAGTGTAATTCCACCCACACCACCACGTTCCCAGTCATCCTCACACTCCCAGCCTAGTCTACAGCAATCAGTAGTACAGGCATGGGAGAAAAGGCGGGCATTCTCAGCAAACCACCCCCGAGCACAGGCTCTGAATGCAGGCATTGCCAAACTTCTGTCACTGGAAATGCTCTCATTCAGGCTGGTGGAGACTGACAGCTTCCGTGACTTGATGGCATTGGCAGTCCCACAGTACAAGGTGCCCAGCCGCTTTTACTTCAGCAGGCAAGCCGTCCTTGCCCTGCACAAGCATGTGGAGGGACACATAAAACACGCGCTACTGAACGCCGTCAGTAGCAAGGTCCACCTCACCACCGATGCGTGGACCAGTCAACATGGACAGGGGCGATACCTTTCCGTCACTGCCCATTGGGTTAATGTTGTTGAGCCGGGTACAGACCGTGCGAGTGGCGCAGGACGTGTCCTGCCCACTCCAAGGATTGCAGGAATCCAGTCTGTACACATTGACTCCTCCTCATACACAAGTTCCTCAGAATCATTGCTGCAGGAGCCGTCACAGTCCACCTCCACATGGACCCGTGAACGTTTACCTGTTACGACTGACATGAGCACAGCCGTGGCCAAACGTCAACAGGCCGTCTTGAAATTAGTTTCTTTGGGGAATCGAAGCCACACAGCGCAGGAGCTCTGGAATGCCATCAAGCAGGAGAGCGATGTGTGGTTTGTGCCAGCGAATCTCCAGCCAGGCATGGTAGTGTGTGACAATGGCCGAAATCTGGTGGCAGCTTTGGCCCTTGGCAACCTCACTCACATCCCATGTCTGACACATGTGCTCAATTTGGTTGTGCAGAGTTTCCTGAGGGACTATCCGGATCTTGATGCACTTCTGCACAAGGCCCGCCTAGAGTGTGCTCACTTGCGGCGTTCCATCTTGGCAAGATCCCGCATTGCTGCTCTGCAGCACCGATTTCGCCTTCCTGAACATCGCATCATATGTGACCTACCTACCAGGTGGAATTCCACGTTACATATGTTGGAGCGGTTGTGTGAGCAGCAGCAAGCAGTAATGGAGTACCAGCTGCATCAGGCGCAAAGAAGTCGCAGTCAGCGCCGATCAGACTTCACAACCACAGAGTGGGCCACTATGAAGGATGTCTGCCAGGTTTTGCGTCCTTTCGATTATTCCACGCGGATGGAAAGTGCAGATGATGCACTAGTCAGCATGACTGTCCCCCTTATCTGCCTGCTTCAACAAACCCTGCAAGGGATAAGGGATGATGTTGCGGAAGAGGTGGAGGATGAGGAGTCACCTTTTCCATCAGCTTCTGGACAGTCAGCACCACGTGGTTCCTCACAAAGGGGTCGGCAGTGGACACTTTGTGAGGAGGATGAGGAGCAGTCAATGGAGGAGGAAGAGCTCCGTCCAGAGGAGCGAGTTACACCATTGTCCAGTGGTGAGTGTGTACAGCGAGGGTGGGGTGATGAATTGCAGGCAGAGATCATGTCTCAAGCAGGGGACAGCGTTTCTGGGCCAGTTGGCAGTCTGCAGCACATGGTTGATTTCATGTTGCAGTGTCTGAGAGACGACCGCCGCATCGACCACATTCTCAACATGCCTGATTACTGGGTGTACACCCTCCTCGATCCTCGCTACCGGGACAACGTCTAAAACCTCATCCCAGCGTTGACCCGGGAGCGTAAAATGCGGGAGTACCACGACACACTGGTGAATTTCATCATCTTCTCCAGTCCAACTGAGAGGAGTGCTGCTAGTGCTTTACAAAGCAGCTCAGTGCGTCAAGGCAGTGGAGGAGGCTCAGCACAAAGAGGGAGCAGAAGCAGTGCCTCTGCCCAAGGCAAGACCAGTATGGCACAACTGTGGCAAACTTTTGTGTGCCCGCCCCAAATGTCTACACCATCACCGGCGGCTCCAGTCAGCGGGAGGCAAAGGTTCTGTCAGATGGTGACAGACTACATGTCTTGCCCTCTTACTGTACTCCCAGATGGCTCTTCCCCTTTCAAGTTTTTGGTCTCTAAGCTGGATACCTGGCCAGAGCTAAGCCAGTATGCATTGGAGGTGCTAGCTTGCCCTGCGGCTAGTGTCTTATCGGAACGTGTCTTTAGTGCCGCAGGTGGTGTACTAACAGACCGTCGCATGCGACTATCCTCCGATAACGTTGACCGGCTTACTTTTCTGAAAATGAACTAGGCCTGGATCTCGCAGGAATTTGCCACTCCTCTGCCTGATTAAGTAATTGGGTGTCATCCAGGTCTCCTGATGTGTTCATCTTTCTACCACCTGAACTGTAATTCCTGGGCTCCAACACCGCCAGTTGCGGCTCAGAAGTGCAGGCTGCACAGTCAAAACATACGACCCAGTGTTATTGGGTTTCAGTAACGTCAGCTGATCCCCAGCTGTGTAGCCGGCAATGTGTCCTGCGACCGCCACGCTGGCACAACAACCTAAATGTTAGGGAACCTGTCCCCCACCCCCCTGGCGTTTGTTACTGAAAGAGCCACCTTGTGCAGCAGTAATGCTGCACAAGGAAAAGGTAGCTCTTTTAGTTTTGCTCCTTGCACACGCAGAACTTGACACTTATAAAATGTGTTCACTGATACCGTTATACCGTCCCGGAGGTGGGACTTTCCTTCGTAATGTGACGCAGCACAGCCGTCATTCCTAACCCCTTGGTGCCATGTGCTGCCTCCTCAGCATTGTTTTAAGCTGTCACGGAGTCTGCGCTGTTCTGTTATCCCTTGGCCATGCCCAATTTGCGCTGCCTGTCTTCTGACATAATTTGTTGTCAGGCTGCCTGCGCCTGTGTGGCCGCGCTGCCCAAGATCCCGCCTCGTAGTGTCTTCTGATTGAATCACACTGCGGGCCTGGGATCCATGGGCTTGCGCAGTGCATATCTTGAGCTCAGGCTCTCGCTCATCTCCCTCCGCCTTCTTCAGCCTGTGCGCCGTCAGCTGATCCCTAATAGCATGCCACGGCCGTGACGCCACACAGTCTGAAGAAGAGGGAAGGAGGGGAGTGAGAGGCGAGGATATGCACTGCGCATGCCCATGGATCCCAGGCCCGCAGTGGGATTACATTAGATGACACTGAGAGGTGGGATCTTGGGCAGCGTGGACGCAAAGGCACTGCCAGCCTGACACCTAAATGATGTCAGAAGACGGGCACCGCTAAGTGTGCATGGCCAAGGGATAACAGAACAGCGCAGGCTCCGTGACAGCTTAAAACAACGCTGATGAGGCGGCGCACGGCACCAAGGGGATATGAATGACAGCTGTGCTGCGTCCCATTACGAAGGAAATTCCCATCTCCGGGACGGTTTTACGGTATCAGGGGACACATTTTATAAGTGTTTACTTCTGTGTTTGCAAAGAGCATAATTAAAAGAGCCACCTTTTCCTTTTGCATCCTTAGTGCTGCACAAGATGGCTCTTTCAGCTACAAACGCCTTGGGGGGGGTTAAAGGTTCCCTTTCAACTTGCTACAATCAGGCTTTGGCCTACACTCTGTTCCTCTGCTACTTGTGCTGTCCCTGGGCTCTAACACCGCCAGTTGGTGCCTGGAAGTGCTGTCCGCACAGTCAACAGTCGCTCCTCTGTTATTGGGCTTCAGTAACGTTAGCTGATCCGCAGCTGTGTGTGCGGCAATACCTCCAATCTGCTCCTCCTGCTGTCCCTGGGCTCTAACACCGCCAGTTGGTGACTGGAAGTGCTGTCTGCACAGTCAACAGTCGCTCCTCTGTTATTGGGGTTCAGTAACGTCAGCTGATCCCCAGCTGTGTGTGCGGCAATACCTCCAATCTGCTCCTCCTGCTGTGCCTGGAAGTGCTGTCTGCACAGTCAACAGTCGCTCCTCTGTTATTGGGGTTCAGTAACGTCAGCTGATCCCCAGCTGTGTATCCGGCAACGTGTCATGCGACCGCCACGCTGGCACAATTTACATGTAAGGGAACCTGTCCCCCCCCCCTAGGCGTTTGTTACTGAAAGAGCCACCTTGTGCAGCACTAATACTGCACAAGGAAAAGGTGGCTCTTTAAATTATGCTCCTTGGAAACGCTGAACTACACACTCATGTAATGTGTCCCCTCACACCGTCAAACCGTCCTGGAGGTGGGACTTTCCTTTGTAATGTGACACAGCACAGCCGTCATTCCTACCCCCTTGGCTCCATGCGACACCTCCTTAGCGTTGTTTGATTCTGTCACGGACCCTGCGCTGTTATGTTCTCCCTTGGCCATGCACAGTTTGCGCTGCCCGTCCTCTGACATCATTTGTTGTCGGCCTGGCTGCGCCTGTGCGTCCACGCTGCCCGAAATCCCACCTCGCAGTCTCGTCTAATGTGATCCCACAGTGGGCTTGGGATACATGGCCATGTGCAGTGCATATACTCGCCTCTCACTCGCCTTCTTCCCGCTTCTTCAGACTAGGCGGCGTCAGCTGATCCCTAATAGCATGCCACGGCCGTGACGCCGCACAGTCTGAAGAAGCAGGAAGGAGGGGAGTGAGAGGCGATGATATGCACTGCGCATGCCCATGGATCCCAGGCCCGCAGTGGGATTACATTAGATGACACTGCGAGGTTGGATCTCGGGCAGCTTGGACGCACAGGCACTGCCAGCCTGACACCTAAATGATGTCAGAAGACGGGCACCGCTAAGTGTGCATGGCCAAGGGATAACATTACAGCGCAGGCTCCGTGACAGAATCAAACAACGCTGAGGAGGCAGCGCACGGCACCAAGGGGGTTGGAATGACGGCTGTGCTGTGTCACATTACAAAGGAAAGTCCCACCTCCGGGACGGTTTAACGGTTTGAGGGGACACATTATACGAGTGTGTAGTTCAGAGTTTGCAAGGAGCATAATTTAAAGAGCCACCTTTTTCCTTATGCAGTATTACTGCTGTACAAGATGGCTCTTTCAGCAACAAATGCCTGGGAGGGTGGGGGGTTAAAGGTTCCCTTTCAACTTGCTCCAGTGCAGGCTTCGGCCTACACTCTGCTCCTACTGCAGACCCTGGGCTCTAACACCGCCAGTTTTAGCCCGGAACTGCTAGCTGCACAGAGAAAAACACCCGCCAATGTGTCAGTGGGGTTCAGCACCGCCAGCTGTTCCCCTGCTGTGTAGCCGGCAACGTGACCTGCAAACGCCACGCAGGCACCTGAACTGAAATTAAAGGGACCCTGCCCCCCCCCCAGGTGTTTCTATGTTTAACAGCCACCTTGTACAGCAGTAATGCTGCATTTGTACAAGGTGGCTGACTTTGTCTCCATGCACACGTCGAACTCAACACGTAGAAAATGTGTCTCCTTAGAGACCATTACACTGTCCCTGAGGTGTGACTTTCCTTTTCAAATGACACGCAGCAGCCCCATTGGTAACGCTGGCCGTCTTCTGACATCGTTGGTTGGCTGCCTGTGCTTGTGCGTCCGCCCTGCCCGACACAACGCCCCTCGTTGTCTCATATATTTTGACTGTGAGGGTGTGATTGATGGGCACGAGCAGCGCATATCTTCGCCTGTCTTCACTCCCCTCCTTCTGCCTTCTTCAGACTGTGCGGCCTCATGGCCGTGGCATGCGATAAGGGATCAGCTGAGGCCGCCCAGTCTGAAGCAGGTGTAAGGACACGAGTGAGCGGCAAACATATTTACTGCGCAAGGCCATGAATCCCACCCCTGCAGTGCGGCTTTATGAAAAGACACTGTTGGTCTGGGATTCATGGCCGTCGCTAACCGCACCGGCCAACATGAAATGAGGTCATAAGACGGGCAGCGCTAACAGGGCATGGCCAAGTGATAACAATAGCGTAGACTCCTGTACAGCAAATAACAAAGCTCAGGAGGCTGCACCCAGCACCAAGGCGTTATTTTTGGACACCTGTGCTGCGTCTCCTTAAAAAGACAAGTCACGCCTCCAATACAGTTGTACTGTATAATGGGCAAAATTGTGTACGTCTTTCATTCAGCGTGTGCAATGAGCAAAATTTAAAGAGCAACCTTTCACTTGTGGAGCATTACTGCTGCACAAGGTGTGGCTCTTCTACATTTTAACACCTGAGGGTGGGTTAAAGGTTACCTTTGAAATTGGTTCAATTAGGCTTCGGCCTACACTCTGCTCCTCCTGCAGACCCTGGGCTCTAACACCGCCAGTTTGTGCCTGGAAGTGCAGGCAGCACAAAGAAAAACAAAGAAGAAATGCGCATTGATATCGCTTTTTATCCTTTGTATTGCTGATGTTTTTATCCTCCACTGAATATATTTCCAAGTGAATAAAGAAAGAAGTTTTTTTTCACTACCTCGTTGAGCTGGATTCCTCATTTCTTCTTTGATTGTCTACGCCCTGAAACAGCGGCTCCGTGCTCCGAGTCTCCAAGGATGTCGATCATGGTGAGCTGGACTTTGTTCGATGCAGAGAAAAACACCCGGCATTGTGTCAGTGGGGTTCAGCAACGCCAGCTGTTCCCCCGCTGTGTAGCCGGCACCGTGTCCTGCAACGCAACGCAGACACAAAGCTGCCTCCAGTGCAGGCTTCGGCCTACACTCTGCTCCCCCTGCTTACCCTTTGCTCCAACACCGCTAGTTGGGGCTCTAGGAAGACAATCTTGAATCTTGAATAGGTCCAAATCCGGGTTCCAGCACCGTCAGCTGGTTCTCGGCAGTGTCTTTGTCACGGGTACTCCCTCGTGCCCAGCCTGGTTCCAGCACCGTCAGCTGGTTCCGGGTAGTGTCAAGGTCACTTACACGCCTATACGTTGTCCCGTCGTGTTGCGGTCGGGTTAGCCAACTCCATGGTGCCTCCAGTTTAGGAGCTTCCTATGTGGGCTGCGTGAATTGGCAGTCAAGGCTGGTTCTGTAGTGCCAGTAGGCCAAGCTCCCCCTGTAGGACTGTTGGGGTTCGGTAACTGCGGCTGCCTCGCGGCCTAGCTGTTCTCTCCTCTCCTGTGGGCCTTCTGGTCCACATCCTGGTTCCAGCACCGTCAGCTGGTTCCGGGCAGAGCCTTTGGCTTAGGTGCCTCCTCCTGGGTATCCGAGTTCCGCCAACGCCAGGTGGTCCTTGGTAGTGCTTTTAAGCGCGGGTACCTACAGCTTAGTAACCGGGTTCCAGCACCGTCAGCTGGTCCTCGGTGCCATTGGCTCTTGCACACTGGGGCAAAGCATCCGGGTTCCAGCACCATCAGCTGGTTCTCGGCAGTGTCTTTGTCACGGGTACTCCCACGTGCCCAGCCTGGTTCCAGCACCGTCAGCTGGTTCCGGGTAGTGTCAAGGTCACTTACACGCCTATACGTTGTCCCGTCGTGTTGCGGTCGGGTTAGCCAACTCCATTGTGCCTCCAGTTTAGGATCTTCCTATGTGGGCTGCGTGAATTGGCAGTCAAGGCTGGTTCTGTAGTGCCAGTAGGCCAAGCTCCCCCTGTAGGACTGTTGGGGTTCGATAACTGCGGCTGCCTCGTGGCCTAGCTGTTCTCTCCTCTCCTGTGGGCCTTCTGGTCCACATCCTGGTTCCAGCACCGTCAGCTGGTTCCGGGCAGAGCCTTTGGCTTAGGTGCCTCCTCCTGGGTATCCGAGTTCCGCCAACGCCAGGCAGTCCTTGGTAGTGCTTTTAAGCGCGGGTACCTACAGCTTAGTAACCGGGTTCCAGCACCGTCAGCTGGTCCTCGGTGCCATTGGCTCTTGCACACTGGGGCAAAGCATCCGGGTTCCAGCACCGTCAGCTGGTTCTCGGCAGTGTCTTTGTCACGGGTACTCCCACGTGCCCAGCCTGGTTCCAGCACCGTCAACTGGTTCCGGGTAGTGTCAAGGTCACTTACACGCCTATACGTTGTCCCGTCGTGTTGCGGTCGGGTTAGCCAACTCCATTGTGCCTCCAGTTTAGGATCTTCCTATGTGGGCTGCGTGAATTGGCAGTCAAGGCTGGTTCTGTAGTGCCAGTAGGCCAAGCTCCCCCTGTAGGACTGTTAGGGTTCGATAACTGCGGCTGCCTCGCGGCCTAGCTGTTCTCTCCTCTCCTGTGGGCCTTCTGGTCCACATCCTGGTTCCAGCACCGTCAGCTGGTTCCGGGCAGAGCCTTTGGCTTAGGTGCCTCCTCCTGGGTATCCGAGTTCCGCCAACGCCAGGCAGTCCTTGGTAGTGCTTTTAAGCGCGGGTACCTACAGCTTAGTAACCGGGTTCCAGCACCGTCAGCTGGTCCTCGGTGCCATTGGCTCTTGCACACTGGGGCAACGCATCCGGGTTCCAGCACCATCAGCTGGTTCTTGGCAGTGTCTTTGTCACGGGTACTCCCTCGTGCCCAGCCTGGTTCCAGCACCGTCAGCTGGTTCCGGGTAGTGTCAAGGTCACTTACACGCCTATACATTGTCCCGTTATGTTGCGGTCGGGTTAGCCAACTCCATGGTGCCTCCAGTTTAGGAGCTTCCTATGTGGGCTGCGTGAATTGGCAGTCAAGGCTGGTTCTGTAGTGCCAGTAGGCCAAGCTCCCCCTGTAGGACTGTTGGGGTTCGATAACTGCGGCTGCCTCGCGGCCTAGCTGTTCTCTCCTCTCCTGTGGGCCTTCTGGTCCACATCCTGGTTCCAGCACCGTCAGCTGGTGTCGGGCAGAGCCTTTGGCTTAGGTGCCTCCTCCTGGGTATCCGAGTTCCGCCAACGCCAGGCGGTCCTTGGTAGTGCTTTTAAGCGCGGGTACCTACAGCTTAGTAACCGGGTTCCAGCACCGTCAGCTGGTCCTCGGTGCCATTGGCTCTTGCACACTGGGGCAACTGTTGTGAATTCTGTGGCAGAGCTCCCTCCTGTGGTCACAAGTGGTACTTCGGTTGATTCTCTCTATGAGCTTCCGTTGGTGGAGGAGAGTGGTACTGCGGCTTCTGAGTTTCCTTCCTCAGGTGATGTGGGGAAGTCGTTAGGTGCTGCTCTATTTAATTCCACCTAGTGCTTTGATCCTGGCCTCCAGTCAATGTTCTAGTATAGGACTTGCTTCCTCCTGGATCGTTCCTGTGGCCTGCTGCTCTGCATAGCTAAGTTCCGCTTTTGCTATTTTGTTTGCTGTTTTTTTCTGTCCAGCTTGCTTATTTGGTTTTTCTTGCTCGCTGGAAGCTCTGGGACGCAGAGGGTGTACCTCAGTGCCGTTAGACGGTACGGAGGGTCTTTTTGCCCCCTTTGCGTGGTTGTTTGTAGGGTTTTGTGTTGACCGCAAAGTTACCTTTCCTATCCTCGCTCTGTTCAGAAAGTCGGGCCTCACTTTGCTAAATCTATTTCATCTCTACGTTTGTCTTTTCATCTTAACTCACAGTCATTATATGTGGGGGCTGCCTTTTCCTTTGGGGTATTTCTCTTAGGCAAGGTAGGCTTATTTTCTATCTTCAGGCTAGCTAGTTTCTCAGGCTGTGCCGAGTTGCATAGGGAGCGTTAGGCGCAATCCACGGCTGCCTCTAATGTGGTTGGAGAGGATTAGGGATTGCGGTCAGCAGAGTTCCCACGTCTCAGAGCTCGTTCTATGTTTTTGGGTTATTGTCAGGTCACTGTAGGTGCTCTGACTTCTATGTCCATTGTGGTACTGAATTACCTTATCATAACAGTACTGGAGGCCCAAAGTACTAATGATTCTCAATAGAGGGAAAAAAGAAGTTCTGAGACCATTTTTTTTTCTCTGCACTGTGTTTTGCCTTTTTTTTCCCCTAGACATTTGGGTGGTTCAGGACACAGGTGTAGCGATGGACATTAAAGGTCTGTCTTCATGTGTGGATCAGCTCACGGCAAGAGTACAAAATATTCAAGACTTTGTGGTTCAGAATTCTATGTTAGAACCAAGAATTCCTATTCCTGATTTGTTTTTTGGAGATAGAACTAAATTTCTGAGTTTCAAAAATAATTGTAAACTATTTCTGGCTTTGAAACCTCGCTCCTCTGGTGACCCAGTTCAACAAGTTAGGATCATTATTTCTTTTTTACGTGGCGACCCTCAGGACTGGGCATTTTCTCTTGCGCCAGGAGATCCTGCATTAAAGGGAACCTGTCACCTGAATTTGGCGGGACTGGTTTTGGGTCATATGGGCGGAGTTTTCGGGTTTTTGATTCACCCTTTCCTTACCTGCCGGCTGCATGCTGGCTGCAATATTGGATTGAAGTTCATTCTCTGTCCTCCGTAGTACACGCCTGCACAAGGCAAATCTCTATGGATTTTATTTCAGATCTTCCCGTCTCTCAAAAGATGTCGGTCATTTGGGTAGTTTGTGATCGCTTCTCTAAGATGGTCCATTTGGTACCCTTGTCTAAATTACCTTCCTCCTCTGATTTGGTGCCATTGTTCTTCCAGCATGTGGTTCGTTTACATGGCATTCCAGAGAATATCGTTTCTGACAGAGGTTCCCAGTTTGTTTCGAGGTTTTGGCGAGCCTTTTGTGCTAGGATGGGCATTGACTTGTCTTTTTCCTCGGCTTTCCATCCTCAGACTAATGGCCAGACCGAACGAACCAATCAGACCTTTTAAACATATCTGAGATGCTTTGTTTCTGCTGATCAGGATGACTGGGTGTCCTTTTTGCATTTGGCTGAGTTCGCCCTTAATAATCGGGCCAGCTCGGCTACTTTGGTTTCGCCGTTTTTCTGCAATTCTGGGTTCCACCCTCGTTTCTCTTCAGGGCAGGTTGAGTCTTCGGACTGTCCTGGTGTGGATACTGTGGTGGACAGGTTGCAGCAGATTTGGACTCATGTGGGGGACAATTTGACCTTGTCCCAGGAGAAGGCTCAACGTTTCGCTAATCGCAGATGCTGTGTGGGTCCCCGACTTCGTGTTGGGGATTTGGTTTGGTTGTCTTCTCGTCATATTCCTATGAAGGTTTCCTCTCCTAAGTTTAAACCTCGTTTCATTGGTCCGTATAGGATTTCTGAGGTTCTTAATCCTGTGTCTTTTCGTTTGACCCTTCCAGATTCTTTTTCCATCCATAACGTATTCCAGAGGTCATTGTTGCGGAGATACGTGGCACCTATGGTTCCATCTGTTGATCCTCCTGCCCCGGTTTTGGTGGAGGGGGAGTTGGAGTATATTGAGGAGAAGATTTTGGATTCTCGTGTTTCAAGACGGAAACTCCAGTATCTGGTTAAGTGGAAGGGTTATGCTCAGGAAGATAATTCCTGGGTCTTTGCCTCTGATGTCCATGCTCCCGATCTTGTTCGTGCCTTTCATATGGCTCATCCTGGTCGTCCTGGGGGCTCTGGTGAGGGTTCGGTGACCCCTCCTCAAGGGGGGGGTACTGTTGTGAATTCTGTGGCAGAGCTCCCTCCTGTGGTCACAAGTGGTACTTCGGCTGATTCTCTCTATGAGCTTCCGTTGGTGGAGGAGAGTGGTACTGCGGCTTCTGAGTTTCCTTTCTCAGGTGATGTGGGGAAGTCGTTAGGTGCTGCTCTATTTAACTCCACCTAGTGCTTTGATCCTGGCCTCCAGTCAATGTTCTAGTATAGGACGCAGAGGGTGTACCTCCGTGCCGTTAGACGGTACGGAGGGTCTTTTTGCCCCCTTTGTGTGGTTGTTTGTAGGGTTTTGTGTTGACCGCAAAGTTACCTTTCCTATCCTCGCTCTGTTCAGAAAGTCGGGCCTCACTTTGCTAAATCTATTTCATCTCTACGTTTGTCTTTTCATCTTAACTCACAGTCATTATATGTGGGGGCTGCCTTTTCCTTTGGGGTATTTCTCTGAGGCAAGGTAGGCTTATTTTCTATCTTCAGGCTAGCTAGTTTCTCAGGCTGTGCCGAGTTGCATAGGGAGCGTTAGGCACAATCCACGGCTGCCTCTAGTGTGGTTGGAGAGGATTAGGGATTGCGGTCAGCAGAGTTCCCACGTCTCAGAGCTCGTTCTATGTTTTTGGGTTATTGTCAGGTCACTGTAGGTGCTCTGACTTCTATGTCCATTGTGGTACTGAATTACCTTATCATAACAGGCAACGCATCCGGGTTCCAGCACTGTCAGCTGGTTCTCGGCAGTGTCTTTATCATGGGTACTCCCTCGTGCCCAGCCTGGTTCCAGCACCGTCAGCTGGTTCCGGGTAGTGTCAAGGTCACTTACACACCTATACGTTGTCCCGTCGTGTTGCGGTCGGGTTAGCCAACTCCATGATGCCTCCAGTTTAGGAGCTTCCTATGTGGGCTGCGTGAATTGGCAGTCAAGGCTGGTTCTGTAGTGCCAGTAGGCCAAGCTCCCCCTGTAGGACTGTTGGGGTTCGGTAACTGCGGCTGCCTCGCGGCCTAGCTGTTCTCTTCTCTCCTGTGGGCCTTCTGGTCCACATCCTGGTTCCAGCACCGTCAGCTGGTTCCGGGCAGAGCCTTTGGCTTAGGTGCCTCCTCCTGGGTATCTGAGTTCCGCCAACGCCAGGCGGTCCTTGGTAGTGCTTTTAAGCGCGGGTACCTACAGCTTAGTAACCGGGTTCCAGCACCGTCAGCTGGTCCTCGGTGCCATTGGCTCTTGCACACTGGGGCAACGCATCCGGGTTCCAGCACCGTCAGCTGGTTCTCGACAGTGTCTTTGTCACGTGTACTCGCTCGTGCCCAGCCTAGTTCCAGCACCGTCAGCTTTTTCCGGGTAGTGTCAAGGTCACTTACACGCCTATACGTTGTCCCGTCGTGTTGCGGTCGGGTTAGCCAACTCCATGGTGCCTCCAGTTTAGGAGCTTCCTATGTGGGCTGCGTGAATTGGCAATCAAGGCAGGTTCTGTAGTGCCAGTAGGCCAAGCTCCCCCTGTAGGACTGTTGGGGTTCGGTAACTGCGGCAGCCTCGCGGCCTAGCTGTTCTCTCCTCTCCTGTGGGCCTTCTGGTCCACATCCTGGTTCCAGCACCGTCAGCTGGTTCCGGGCAGAGACTTGTGCCTCCTCCTAGGTATCCGAGTTCCGCCAACGCCAGGCGGTCTTTGGTAGTGCTTTTAAGCGCGGGTACCTACAGCTTTGTAACTGGGTTCCAGCATCGTCAGCTGGTCCTCGGTGCCATTGGCTCTTGCACACTGGGGCAACGCATCCGGGTTCCAGCACCGTCAGCTGGTTCTCGGCAGTGTCTTTGTCACGGGTACTCCCTCGTGCCCAGCCTGGTTCCAGCACCGTCAGCTGGTTCCGGGTAGTGTCAAGGTCACTTACACGCCTATACGTTGTCCCGTCGTGTTGCGGTCGGGTTAGCCAACTCCATGGTGCCTCCAGTTTAGGAGCTTCCTATGTGAGCTGCGTGAATTGGCAATCAAGGCTGGTTCTGTAGTGCCAGTAGGCCAAGCTCCCCCTGTAGGACTGTTGGTGTTCGGTAACTGCGGCAGCCTCGCGGCCTAGCTGTTCTCTCCTGTGGGCCTTCTGGTTCACATCCTGGTTCCAGCACCGTCAGCTGGTTCCGGGCAGAGCCTTTGGCTTAGGTGCCTCCTTCTGGGTATCTGAGTTCCACCAACGCCAGGCGGTCCTTGGTAGTGCTTTTAAGCGCGGGTACCTACAGCTTTGTAACCGGGTTCCAGCACCGTCAGCTGGTCCTCGGTCGTGCCATTGGCTCTTGCACAGTTGGCCAACGCATCCGGGTTTCAGTACCGTCAGCTGGTTCTCGGCAGTGTCTTTTGCTCTTGTACCTTCTGCTCCCCATCCTGGTTCCAGTACCGTCAGCTGGTTCTGGGCAGAGCCTTTGGCTTAGGTGCCTCCTTCTGGGTATCCGAGTTCCACCAACGTCAGGTGGTCCTAGGTAGTGCTTTCAGGCACGGGTACCTCCTGCTTAGTAACCGGGTTCCAGTAACGTCAGCTGGTCCTCGGTAGTTCCATTGGCTCTTGGACCTTCGGCTGCCCATCCGGGTTCCAGTACCGTCAGCTGGTTCTCGGCAGTGTCTTTTGCTCTTGTACCTTCTGCTCCCCATCCTGGTTCCAGTACCGTCAGCTGGTTCTGGGCAGAGCCTTTGGCTTAGGTGCCTCCTTCTGGGTATCCGAGTTCCACCAACGTCAGGTGGTCCTAGGTAGTGCTTTCAGGCACGGGTACCTCCTGCTTAGTAACCGGGTTCCAGTAACGTCAGCTGGTCCTCGGTAGTTCCATTGGCTCTTGGACCTTCTGCTCCCCATCCTGGTTCCAGTAACGTCAGCTGGTTCCGGGCCGAGCCTTTGGCTTAGGTGCCTCCTTCTGGGTATCCGAGTTCCGCCAACGTCAGGCGGTCCTTGGTAGTGCTTTTTAGCACGGGTACCTCCTGCTTAGTAACCGGGTTCCAGTAACGTCAGCTGGTCCTCGGTAGTTCCATTGGCTCTTTGACCTTCGGGTAGCCATCTGAGTTCCAGTTCCATCAGCTGGTTCTCGGCATTTTCTCAGCCTTCTTGTACCTTCTGCTACATTTCCAAGTTCAAGACCCTAAAGACGACGACCCGGAAGACCACCCCTAAGATGACGACGACACCAGAGACGACAACCACTGAGATGACGACGACCCTGGAGATAACGACCCTGAAGACCACCCCGATGACGATGATGACGACTGCGGAGACGACGACGGCGGAGATGACGACCCTGGAGACGACGACCCTGGAGACGACGACATGGAAGACCGAGAAGCAGAAGAACAAGAGGCTTCAGAACAAAGAGCAGAAGAACATTAAGCATAACACTTAATATCAGAGCAAAAGATATTATCTAAATTATATGCAGAAGAAGACTAAGCAGTGTATGGGGGTGAGTCCGTTCCTCCTCGTGGTGCCCCTGGATAAAGCCTGATGCTGCAGGCCAAACTGAACGCGGACAAATGTAACTTTTGTGACAGGCAGAACGGAAGGTGTAATCTTCAAACTTTTATAGATAACAACTACGGGAATGCCTGTCACAAATGAGAATATGATGAAGAAGTAGAATAGGAAGAATAATAATAGTTGAAGAAAATGAATATGAAGAATGTCATAAAACAAATATGTAGAAGATGAAGAAGAAGATGAATAAGGTGAAGAAGAAGTTAATGTCAAAGATGCTGATGATGAAGATGAAAGTGTGGGAAAAGTAAAAAAAAATAAAGAGGAAGGGTGTGGAATAGTGAAACATCAATATCTGACAAAATAAAAAAAATCTTAACATAGTCAATATCTTTGTAACTCCGAACGTCTTTAAAAAAAATTAAAATTCCTGCTATTCTATTTGATTGGGCTAAACCTCTATGCCTTTAATGTCTCCGCCACCTCCCCCAATACATCCTACATTATTCTTAGTTGTTTTCCTTCATGTAGAATGGACCTACAAGGAAAGAAAGGGTTTATTTTAATTTCGATATTTTGGTCCCATTGACTTGCATTGGGATCGGGTATCGGTATCGGCGATATCCGATATTTTTTTGAATATCGGCCGATCCAATCCGATACCGATACTTTCCGATATCGGAAGGTATCGCTCAACACTAGTCATCAATCCTAGTCCAAAATAACCCCTTTAAGAGAGCTGGGAATGAAGTCAACACCAAGGTGGTGGGAGATTAGGGACTTGAAATGAAATGACAGGTTACCCTCAATACATACATGAACACTCACACACATATACACACAAACGCACACACATGCACACTCACCTCAACACACATACATACAAACACACACAACATGCGTATACATATACACATAACATACATACATACATGCACACACTCAGCTCAACACATAAACACAAGTGCACACAACCCTTCAGTGCTGCAGGGCTGGGCACACAAACACCTCATTAGTGCAGGGACACACAAACTATCACACAGCCACCCCTTTATTTCTGGGGTCACACACACACATCGCTTTAGTGCTGGCGTCACGCAAACACACACACATCTTCAGTGTAGGGGCCACACACACAGCCCTTTACTGCTGCATTTCAAGGGACATGTACACCTCAACACACACAAAGATATACATATACTGTATACTGGCCTGAACACACACACAAACACATGTGCACACACCCCTTCAGTGCTGCAGGGCTGGGCACACAAACACTCACCCCATTAGTGCAGAGACACACAAACTATCACACAGCCACCCCATAATTTCTGGGGTCACACACACATTCCTTTAGTGCTGGGGTCACGCAAAAACACACACACACACACACACACACACACACACACACACACACACACACACACACCTTCAGTGTAGGGGCCACACACACAGCCCTTTACTGCTGCATTTCAGGGGACATGTATACCTCAACACACACATACAAAGATATACATATATACTGGCCTGAACATACACACAAACACAAGTGCACACATCCCTTCAGTGCTGCAGGGCTGGGCACACAAACACTCACCCCATTAGTGCAGAGACCCACAAACTATCACACAGCCACCCCTTTATTTCTGGGGTCACACACATCCCTTTAGTGCTGGGGTCACACAAACACACACACACACCTTCAGTGTAGGGGCCACACACACAGCCCTTTACTGCTGCATTTCCGGGGACATGTACACCTCAACACACACATACAAAGATATACATACATACTCGCCTCAACACACCTTCACACACACACACACACACACACACACATAAACAAATACACACACACCACACACACGTAAACACAAGTGTACACACCACACACACGTAAACACAAGTGTACACACCCCTTCAATGCCGCAGTGTTGGAGACACAAATACGCACCCAATTGGTGTAGGGACAAACTGTCACACAGCCACCCCTTAATTGCAGGGGTCACAGACACACAACCTTTAAGTGCTGGGGACAAACTCACAGTTCTTTAACCCCTTCATGACCCAGCCTATTTTGACCTTAAAGACCTTGCCGTTTTTTGCAATTCTGACCAGTGTCCCTTTATGAGGTAATAACTCAGGAACGCTTCAACGGATCCTAGCGGTTCTGAGATTGTTTTTTCGTGACATATTGGGCTTCATGTTAGTGGTAAATTTAGGTCAATAAATTCTGCGTTTATTTGTGATAAAAACGGAAATTTGGCGAAAATTTTGAAAATTTCGCAATTTTCACATTTTGAATTTTTATTCTGTTAAACCAGAGAGATATGTGACACAAAATAGTTAATAAATAACATTTCCCACATGTTTACTTTACATCAGCACAATTTTGGAAACAAAATTTTTTTTTGTTAGGAAGTTATAAGGGTTAAAATTTGACCAGCGATTTGTCATTTTTACAACGAAATTTACAAAACCATTTTTTTTAGGGACCACCTCACATGTGAAGTCAGTTTGAGGGGTCTATATGGCTGAAAATACCCAAAAGTGACACCATTCTAAAAACTGCACCCCTCAAGGTACTCAAAACCACATTCAAGAAGTTTATTAACCCTTCAGGTGCTTCACAGCAGCAGAAGCAACATGGAAGGAAAAAATGAACATTTAACTTTTTAGTCACAAAAATTATCTTTTATCAACATTTTTTTTATTTTTCCAATGGTAAAAGGAGAAACTGAACCACGAACGTTGTTGTACAATTTGTCCTGAGTACGCTGATACCTCATATGTGGGGGTAAACCACTGTTTGGACGCACGGCAGGGCTTGGAAGGGAAGGAGCGCCATTTGACTTTTTGAATCAAAAATTGGCTCCACTCTTTAGCGGACACCATGTCACGTTTGGAGAGCCCCCGTGTGCCTAAAAATTGGAGCTCCCCCACAAGTGACCCCATTTTGGAAACTAGACGCCCCAAGGAACTTATCTAGATGCATAGTGAGCACTTTGAACCCCCAGGTGCTTCACAAATTGATCCGTAAAAATGAAAAAGTACTTTTTTTTCACAAAAAAATTCTTTTAGCTTCAATTTTTTCATTTTCACATGGGCAACAGGATAAAATGGATCCTAAAATGTGTTGGGCAATTTCTCCTGAGTACACCGATACCTCATATGTGGGGGTAAACCACTGTTTTGGCACATGGTAAGGCTCGGAAGGGAAGGAGCGCCATTTGACTTTTTGAATGAAAAATTATTTCCATCGTTAGCGGACACCATGTCGCGTTTGGAGAGCTCCTGTGTGCCTAAACATTGGCGCTCCCCCACAAGTGACCCCATTTTGGAAACTAGACCCCCCAAGGAACTTATTTAGATGCCTAGTGAGCACTTTAAACCCTCAGGTGCTTCACAAATTGATCTGTAAAAATGAAAAAGTACTTTTTTTTCACAAAAAAATTCTTTTCGCCTCAATTTTTTCATTTTCACATGGGCAGTAGGATAAAATGGATCATAAAATTTGGTGGGCAATTTCTCCCGAGTACGCCGATACCTCATATGTGGGGGTAAACCACTGTTTGGGCACACGGCAGGGCTCGTAAGGGAAGGCGCGCCATTTGACTTTTTGAATGGAAAATTAGCTCCAATTGTTAGCGGACACCATGTCGCGTTTGGAGAGCCCCTGTGTGCCTATGCATTGGAGCTCCCCCACGAGTGACCCCATTTTGGAAACTAGACCCCCCAAGGAACTTATCTAGATGCATATTGAGCACTTTAAACCCCCAGGTGCTTCACAGAAGTTTATAACGCAGAGCCATGAAAATAAAAAATAATTTTTCTTTCCTCAAAAATGATTTTTTAGCCTGGAATTTCCTATTTTGCCAAGGATAATAGGAGAAATTGGACCCCAAATATTGTTGTCCAGTTTGTCCTGAGTACGCTGATACCCCATATGTGGGGGTAAACCACTGTTTGGGCGCACGGCAGGGCTCGGAAGGGATGGCACGCCATTTGGCTTTTTAAATGGAAAATTAGCTCCAATCATTAGCGGACACCATGTCACGTTTGGAGAGCCCCTGTGTGCCTAAACATTGGAGATCCCCCAGAAATTACCCCATTTTGGAAACTAGACCCCCAAAGGAACTAATCTAGATGTATGGTGAGGACTTTGAACCCCCAAGTGCTTCACAGAAGTTTATAACGCAGAGCCATGAAAATAAAAAAAAAAAAATTATTTTCTCAAAAATGATCTTTTAGCCTGCAATTTTTTATTTTACAAAGGGTAACAGGAGAAATTTGACCACAAAAGTTGTTGTCCAGTTTCTCCTGAGTACGCTGATACCCCATATGTGGGGGTAAACCACTGTTTGGGCACATGCCGGGGCTCGGAAGTGAAGTAGTGACATTTTGAAATGCAGACTTTGATGGAATGCTCTGTGGGCGTCACGTTGCGTTTGCAGAGCCCCTGATGTGGCTTAACAGTAGAAACCCCCCACAAGTGACCCCATTTTGGAAACTAGACCCCGAAAGGAACTTATCTAGATGTGTGGTGAGCACTTTGAACCCCCAAGTGCTTCATAGAAGTTTATAATGCAGAGCCGTGAAAATAATAAATACGTTTTCTTTCCTCAAAAATAATTATTTAGCCCAGAATTTTTTATTTTCCCAAGGGTAACAGGAGAAATTGGACCCCAAAAGTTGTTGTCCAGTTTCTCCTGAGTACGCTGATACCCCATATGTGGGGGTAAACCACTGTTTGGGCACATGACGAGGCTCGGAAGTGAAGTAGTGACGTTTTGAAATGCAGACTTTGATGGAATGCTCTGTGGGCGTCACGTTGCGTTTGCAGAGCCCCTGATGTGGCTTAACAGTAGAAACCCCCCACAAGTGACCCCATTTTGGAAACTAGACCCCGAAAGGAACTTATCTAGATGTGTGGTGAGCACTTTGAACCCCCAAGTGCTTCATAGAAGTTTATAATGCAGAGCCGTGAAAATAATAAATACGTTTTCTTTCCTCAAAAATAATTATTTAGCCCAGAATTTTTTATTTTCCCAAGGGTTACAGGAGAAATTGGACCCCAAAAGTTGTTGTCCAGTTTCTCCTGAGTACCCTGATACCCCATGTGTGGGGGTAAACCACTGTTTGGGCACACGTCGGGGCTCAGAAGGGAAGTAGTGACTTTTGAAATGCAGACTTTGATGGAATGGTCTGCGGGCGTCACATTGCGTTTGCAGAGCCCCTGGTGTGCCTAAACAGTAGAAACCCCCCACAAGTGACCCCATTTTAGAAACTAGACCCCCCAAGGAACTTATCTAGATATGTGGTGAGCACTTTGAACCCCCAAGTGCTTCACAGACGTTTACAACGCAGAGCCGTGAAAATAAAAAATCATTTTTGTTTCCTCAAAAATGATGTTTTAGCAAGCATTTCTTTATTTTCACAAGGGTATCAGGAGAAATTGGACCCCAGTAATTGTTGCGCAGTTTGTCCTGAGTATGCTGGTACCCCATATGTGGGGGTAAACCACTGTTTGGGCACACGTCGGGGCTCGGAAGTGAGGGAGCCCCATTTGACTTTTTGAATACAAGATTGGCTGGAATCAATGGTGGCGCCATGTTGCGTTTGGAGACCCCCTGATGTGCCTAAACAGTGGAAACCCCTCAATTCTAACTCCAACACACCCCTAACCCTTATCCCAACTGTAGCCGTAACCCTAATCACAACCCTAACCCCAACACACCCGTAACCCCAACACACCCCTAACCCTAACCACAACCCTAATTCCAACCCAACCCTAGCCCTAAGGCTATGTGCCAACGTTGCGGATTCGTATGAGATTTTTCAGCACCATTTTTGAAAAATCCGCGGGTAAAAGGCACTGCGTTTTACCTGCGGATTTACCGCGGATTTCCAGTGTTTTTTGTCCGGATTTCACCTGCGGATTCCTATTGAGGAACAGGTGTAAAACGCTGCGGAATCCGCACAAAGAATTGACATGCTGCGGAAAATACAACGCAGCGTTCCCGCACGGTATTTTCCGCACCATGGGCACAGCGGATTTGGCTTTCCATATGTTTACATGGTACTGTAAACCTGATGGAACTCTGCTGCGGATCCGCAGCGGCCAATCCGCACCGTGTGCACATAGCCTAATTCTAAAGGTATGTGCACACGCTGCGGAAAACGCTGCGGATCCGCAGCAGTTTCCCATGAGTTTACAGTTCAATGCAAACCTATGGAAAACAAAAATCGCTGTACACATGCTGCAGAAAAACTGCACGGAAACGCAGCGGTTTACATTCCGCAGCATGTCACTTCTTTCTGCGGATTCCGCAGCGGTTTTACAACTGCTCAATAGTGTTGAGCATTCCGATACCGCAAGTATCGGGTATCGGCCGATATTTGCGGTATCGGAATTCCGATACCGAATTCCGATACTTCCCGCGTATTGGATACCGGAATCGGAAGTTCCCAGAATTCAAACAGAACGCAGCAGCCAATGAGGAATGATTGGAAGTGTGGGCACATCCTGTTTAGCATGGTGGGCATGTAAGTACTGGCAAGGCTGTGATTGGCTGCTGAAATGATGTCACTCTGCACTATAAAAAACGCTGCCGCCATTTTGCGCTCACTCTGCTGTGATTTCAGTTAGGGACAGGACGCTGTGTTCTAACTGAGGGCCAGTTGAGCTAGCTAATTGCTTTATTTTCCTTTCCAAAGGCTAATTTAGCAAAACGCTGTGTGTTCTTCACTGTTCACCTTGCTCTTGCCTTGCAGCGCTGTTTTAACAGCGTTCTGCAAGGTCTCTGTGTGTGTGTGTGTGTGTGCAGCTCACTCTGTAGTCTGTGTGCAGCCATATACCCGGTTGTATTCAGCTCAGGGAGGGTTCACACTGCCTCACACAGTTGTCCTTTTTTGCTCATAGTGCAGCCTGCTGCACATTTTTTCTCAAATTTCCTATTAGTGTTTTTCCACCCGTCTCCAGCTAAATTGTGGAAAAACACTACATAGGATAACCTAGAGGGGAGTTTTTGGGCCTTGCAGCGCCGTTTACGGCTGTCTGCACGGTCTCCGTGTGAGCCCAGCTCGCCCTGTAGTCTGTGTGCAGCAATAGCCGGTTGGATTCAGCTCAGGGTTCGTTACTGGCTCATACCTTGAGAAAAATTTTCCTTTCTTTCAAATAGTGCAGCCTGTTTAAAAATTTAAAAAAAAATTCCCTATTAGTGTTTTTCCACCCGTCTCCAGCTAAATTGTGGAAAAACACTACATAGGATAACCTAGAGGGGGGTTTTTGGGCCTTGCAGCGCCGTTTACGGCTGTCTGCACGGTCTCCGTGTGAGCCCAGCTCGCCCTGTAGTCTGTGTGCAGCCATAGCCGGTTGGATTCAGCTCAGGGTTCGTTACTGGCTCATACCTTGAGAAAAATTTTCCTTTCTTTCAAATAGTGCAGCCTGTTTAAAAATTTTTAAAAAAATTCCCTATTAGTGTTTTTCCACCCGTCTCCAGCTAAATTGTGGAAAAACACTACATAGGATAACCTAGAGGGAGGTTTTTGGGCCTTGCAGCGCCGTTTACGGCTGTCTGCACGGTCTCCGTGTGAGCCCAGCTCGCCCTGTAGTCTGTGTGCAGCTATAGCCGGTTGGATTCAGCTCAGGGTTCGTTACTGGCTCATACCTTGAGAAAAATTTTCCTTTCTTTCAAATAGTGCAGCCTGTTTAAAAATTTAAAAAAAAATTCCCTATTAGTGTTTTTCCACCCGTCTCCAGCTAAATAGTGGAAAAATACTACATAGGATAACCTAGAGGGGGTTTATTGGGCCTTGCAGCGCCGTTTACGGCTGTCTGCACGGTCTCTGTGTGAGCGCAGCTCGCCCTGTAGTCTGTGTGCAGCTATAGCCGGTTGGATTCAGCTCAGGGTGCGTTACTGCCTCATACCTTGAAAAACAATTTCCTTTTTTTCAAATAGTGCAGCTTGTTTAAAATTTAAAAAAAAAAAATCCTATTAGTGTCTTTCCAACCGTCTCCAGCTAAATAGTGGAAAAACACTACATAGGATAACCTAGAGGAGGGTTTTTTGGCCTTGCAGCGCCGTTTACGGCTGTCTGCACGGTCTCTGTGTGAGCGCAGCTCGCCCTGTAGTCTGTGTGCAGCTATAGCCGGTTGGATTCAGCTCAGGGTGCGTTACTGCCTCATACCTTGAAAAACAATTTCCTTTTTTTTCAAATAGTGCAGCCTGTTTAAAATTTAAAAAAAAAAATTCCTATTAGTGTCTTTCCACCCGTCTCCAGCTAAATAGTGGAAAAACGCTACATAGGATAACCTAGAGGAGGGTTTTTTGGCCTTGCAGCGCCGTTTACAGCTGTCTGCACGGTCTCCGTGTGATTTAAACTAGCTCTGTAGCCCGATCTGCACAAAAAAAAAAGTAAAGTTCACCAAACACAACTTAACACTTGTGTAGGCCACATTTGAAAAATAATAAAGTTTAGTCCACACTTTACAACATTAGTGTTTCTTATACCTGTTAGGAGGAGCATTTCAGGAATAAGCACGCTAAGGCCTTAGTACTTTTCTGCTTATCTTTATCTGTCAACCAAGATGAAGAGGGCAGGGAGTAAGGCACGTGGGCGTGGGCGCGGAGCAGGGAGAGGAGCAGGGAGAGGACGTGGTGATTCTGTGCCTGCTGCGGGCGCCGGTGACTCGTCGTCACTCAGTTTCAGCAGGGAACAGTCCTTCATGCGCAGCTTTGTCGGAGAGCGCCGTGCACCGCTGCTGCGTGAAGACCAAATTGAAGCCGTTGTCGGGTGGATGGCAGCTAACGCCTCGGCATCGACTTCAGTTAGTGCCACATCCTCTCAGGCACAGAGCACTGGAGAGCAGCCATCTGTCTCTTCACCACCTGCCAAATTGGCCAGGCAGTCAGAGAGCCCAGGACAGGAGCCGTCTCTACTTCTGTTCTCTGAATCTCTTGGCTTGGAAACAGGGGGCCAGCCAAGCAGCATTGGAGAAATGGAAGAAGAGGCAGTGTGCAGTGATGCCCAACAGCTTTTTCTCTCTGACTCTGAAGAGGCAGGTGGGCCAGTGCCTCCGGTGACCACAGCGCAGTACGCATCTGATGATGAAACTCAGGTGCCGCTTTCTGATGCGTACTGTGCTGCCGAGACTACCCAGGAGGAGCAGTTGGTGGTAGAGGGTAGTGGAGATGATGAGGTCCTTGACCCATTGTGGCGTGAGGAACAGGAAGGTGGTGGGAGCAGCTCTGAGGAAGAGCTTCCCCTTACCGGCCAAAGAGGGAGAGGGAGGGGGAAGACTGCGGAGCCTGTAGCCTCCACTTTGGCACCCGTTAGGAGCCTGTCTCTTTCCAAAGCCAAAAAGGGCGCTCCCAAGACTTGCAGTGCCTGGTCCTTTTTTGACACAGTTGCAGATGACATTTGTTTTGTCAAATGCAAGCTGTGTCATCAGAAAGTAAAAAGAGGTAAAAGTGTCAGCAACCTCAATACCACAAATATGTGGAAACATGTGCGGACCAGGCACGCGGTGGAGTTACAGAAACACAGTGAAGACGTAGGCCAACCAACAGCGGCAGCTACCACCTCTTCATCTCGTGTTGCCTCTTCCTCCACTGTTGTCCAGAGACCTAGTGTAATTCCACCCACAGCACCACCTTCCCAGTCATCCTCACACTCCCAGTCTACTCTACAGCCATCGGTAGTACAGGCATGGGAGAAAAGGCGGGCATTCTCGGCCAACCACCCCCGAGCACAGGCTCTGAATGCAGGCATTGCCAAACTGTTGTCCCTGGAAATGCTCTCGTTCAGGCTGGTGGAGACTGACAGCTTCCGTGACTTGATGGCATTGGCAGTCCCACAGTACAAGGTGCCCAGCCGCTTTTACTTCAGCAGGCAGGCTGTCCCTGCCCTGCACAGGCATGTTGAGGCAAACATAAAACATGCGCTACTGAACGCCGTCAGTAGCAAGGTCCACCTCACCACCGATGCGTGGACCAGTCAGCATGGACAGGGGCGATATGTTTCCCTCACTGCCCATTGGGTTAATGTTGTTGAGCCAGGTACAGATCGTGCGAGTGGCGCAGGACGTGTCCTGCCCACTCCAAGGATTGCAGGAATCCAGTCTGTACGCATCGACTCCTCCTCTTACACCAGTTCCTCAGATTCCTCTCTGCAGGATCCGTCACAGTCCACCTCCACATGGACCCGTGAACGTTTACCTATGACCGACATGAGCACAGCCGTGGCCAAACGTCAGCAGGCCGTCTTGAAACTAGTTTCATTGGGGCATCGAAACCACACAGCGCAGGAGCTCTGGAATGCCATCCAGCAGGAGAGCGATGTGTGGTTACTGCCAGCGAATCTCCAGCCAGGCATGGTAGTGTGTGACAATGGCCGAAATCTGGTGGCAGCTTTGGCCCTTGGCAACCTCACTCACATCCCATGTCTGGCACATGTGCTCAATTTGGTTGTGCAGAGTTTTCTGAGGGACTATCTGGATCTTGATGCCCTGCTGCACAAGGTCCGCCTAGAGTGTGCTCACTTGCGGCGTTCCAGCTTGGCCAGATCCCGCATTGCTGCTCTGCAGCGCCGATTCCGCCTTCCGGAACACCGCATCATATGTGACCTACCTACCCGGTGGAATTCCACGTTACATATGTTGGAGCGGTTGTGTGAGCAGCAGCAAGCAGTTATGGAGTACCAGCTGCATCAGGCGCAAAGAAGTCGCAGTCAGCGCCGATCAGACTTCACAACCACAGAGTGGGCCACTATGAAGGACGTCTGCCAGGTTTTGCGTCCTTTTGATTATTCCACGCGGATGGCAAGTGTAGATGATGCACTAGTCAGCATGACTGTCCCCCTTATCTGCCTGCTTCAGCAAACTTTGCAAGGGTTAAGGGATGATGTTGTTGAAGAGGTGGAGGATGAGGAGTCACCTTTTCCATCAGCTTCTGGAGAGTCAGCGCCACGTGGTTCCTCACAAAGGGGTATGCAGGGGCCAATTTGTGAGGAGGATGAGGAGGAGTCAATGGAGGAGGAAGAGCTCCGTCCAGAGGAGGGAGCGACACAATTGTCCAGTGGTCAGTGTGTACAGCGAGGGTGGGGTGATGACGAGCGGGCAGAGATCATGTCTCAAGCAGGGGACAGCGTTTCTGGGCCAGTTGGCACTCTGCAGCACATGGTGGATTTCATGCTGCAGTGCCTGAGAAACGACCGCCGCATCGACCACATTCTCAACATACCTGATTATTGGGTGTTCACCCTCCTCGATCCTCGCTACCGGGACAACGTCCAAAACCTCATCTCTGCGTTGACCCGGGAGCGTAAATTGCGGGAGTACCACGACACACTGGTGAATTCCATCATCTTCTCCTGTCCAACTGAGAGGAGTGCTGCTAGTGCTTTACAAAGCAGCTCAGTGCGTCGAGGCAGTGGGGGAGGCTCTGCCTAAAGAGGGAGCAGAAGCAGTGCCTCTGCCCAAGGCAAGCCCAGTATGGCACAACTCTGGCACACTTTTGTGTGCCCACCCCAAATGTCTACACCATCACCGGCGGCTCCAGTCAGCAGGAGGCAACGGTTCCGTCAGATGGTGACAGACTACATGGCTTGCCCTCTTACTGTACTCCCAGACGGCTCTTCCCCGTTCAAGTTTTGGGTCTCTAAGCTGGATACATGGCCAGAGCTAAGCCAGTATGCATTGGAGGTGCTGGCTTGCTCTGCGGCTAGTGTCTTATCGGAACGTGTCTTTAGTGCCGCAGGTGGTGTACTAACAGACCGTCGCATGCGACTATCCTCCGATAACGTTGACCGGCTTACTTTCCTGAAAATGAACCAGGCCTGGATCTCGCAGGAATTTGCCACTCCTCTGCCTGATTAAGTAATTGGGTGTCATCCAGGTCTCCTGCTGTGTTCATCTTTCTACCACCTGAACTGCTATTCCTGGGCTCCAACACCGCCAGTTGCGGCTCAGAAGTGCAGGCTGCACAGTAAAAACATACGACCCAGTGTTATTGGGTTTCAGTAACGTCAGCTGATCCCCAGCTGTGTAGCCGGCAATGTGTCCTGCGACCGCCACGCTGGCACAACAACCTAAATGTAAGGGAACCTGTCCCCCCCCCCCCCCGTCGTTTGTTACTGAAAGAGCCATCTTGTGCAGCAGTAATGCTGCACAAGGAAAAGGTAGCTCTTTTTTTTTAGCTCCTTGCACACGCAGAACTTAACACTGATAAAATGTGTTCACTGATACCGTTATACTGTCCCGGAGCTGGGACTTTCCTTCGCAATGTGACGCAGCACAGCCGTCATTCCTACCCCCTTGGTGCCATGCGCTGCCTCCTCAGCGTTGTTTTAAGCTGTCACGGAGCCTGCGCTGTTCTGTTATCCCTTGGGCATGCCCTATTTGCACTGCCTGTCTTCTGACATAATTTGGTGTCAGGCTGGCTGCGCCTGTGCGGCCGCGTTGCCCGAGATCCCGCCTCGCTGTGTCTTCTGATTGAGTCACACTGCGGGCCTGGGATCCATGGGCATGCGCAGTGCATATCTTCCCCTCGGGCTCTCGCTCATTTCCCTCCGCCTTCTTTAGACTGTGCGCCGTCAGCTGATCCCTAATAGCATGCCACGGCCGTGACACCGCACAGTCTGAAGAAGAGGGAAGGAGGGGAGTGAGAGTCGAGGATATGCACTGTGCATGTCCATGGTTCCAAGGCCCGCAGTGGGATTACGTTGGACGAGACTGCGAGGTGGGATCTGGAGCAGCGTGGACGCACAGGCAGTGACAGCCTGACACCAAATTATGTCAGAAGACAGGCAGCGCTAATTGGGCATGGCCAAGGGCTAACAGAACAGCGCAGGCTCCGTGACAGCTTAAAACAACGCTGAGGAGGCAGCGCACGGCACCAAGGGGATAGGAATGACAGCTGTGCTGTGTCCCATTACGAAGGAAATTCGCACCTCCGGGACGGTTTAACGGTATAAGGGGACACATTTTTAGTGTTTACTTCGGTGTTTGCAAGGAGCATAATTAAAAGAACCACCTTTTCCTTTTGCATCGTTAGTGCTGCACAAGATGGCTCTTTCAGCTACAAACGTCTTGGGGTGGGGTTAAAGGTTCCCTTTCAACTTGCTCCAATCAGGCTTCGGCCTACACTCTGTTCCTCTGCTCCTCCTGCTGTCCCTGGGCTCTAACACCGCCAGTTGGTGCCTGGAAGTGCTGTGTGCACAGTCAACAGTCGCTCCTCTGTTATTGGGGTTCAGTAACGTCAGCTGATCCCCAGCTGTGTGTGCGGCAATACCTCCAATCTGCTCCTCCTGCTGTCCCTGGGCTCTAACACCGCCAGTTGGTGCCTGGAAGTGCTGTGTGCACAGTCAACAGTCGCTCCTCTGTTATTGGGGTTCAGTAACGTCAGCTGATCCCCAGCTGTGTGTGCGGCAATACCTCCAATCTGCTCCTCCTGCTGTCCCTGGTCTCTAACACCGCCAGTTGGTGCCTGGAAGTGCTGTGTGCACAGTCAACAGTCGCTCCTCTGTTATTGGGGTTCAGTAACGTCAGCTGATCCCCAGCTGTGTATCCGGCAACGTGTCATGCGACCGCCACGCTGGCACAACTAAAATGTAAGGGGACCTGTCCCCCCCCCCCCCCCCCCTAGGCGTTTGTTACTGAAAGAGCCACCATGTGCAGCACTAATACTGCACAAGGGAAAGTTCGCTCTTGAAATTATGCTCCTTGCAAACGCTGAACTACACACTCATGTAATGTGTCCCCTCACACCGTCCAACCGTCCCGGAGGTGGGACTTTCCTTTGTAATGTGACGCAGCACAGCCGTCATTGCTACCCCCTTGGCACCGTGCGCTGCCTCCTTAGCGTTGTTTGATTCCGTCATGGACCCTGCGCTGTTATGTTATCCCTTGGCCATGCACAGTTTGCGCTGCCCGTCCTCTGACATCATTTGTTGTCGTCCTGGCTGCACCTGTGCGTCCACGCTGCCCGAAATCACACCTCGCAGTGTCGTCTAATGTGATCCCACAGTGGGCCTGGTATCCATGGCCATGCGCAGTGCATATACTAGCCTCTCACTCCCCTTCTTCACGCTTCTTCAGACTAGGCGGCGTCAGCTGATCCCTAATAGCATGCCACGGCCGTGACGCCGCACAGTCTGAAGAAGCAGGAAGGAGGTGAGTGAGAGGCGATGATATGCACTGCGCATGCCCATGGATCCCTGGCCCGCAGTGGGACTACATTAGATGACACTGCAAGGTTGGATCTCGGGCAGCTTGGACGCACAGGCACTGCCAGCCTGACACCTACATGATGTCAGAAGACGGGCACCGCTAACTGTGCATGGCCAAGGGATAACATTACAGCGCGGGCTCCGTGACAGAACCAAACAACGTTGAGGAGGTGGCGCCCGGCACCAAGGGGGTTGGAATGACGGCTGTGCTGTGTCACATTACAAAGGAAAGTCCCACTTCCGGGATGGTTTGACGGTGTGAGGGGACACATTATATGAGTGTGTACTTCAGCGTTTGCAAGGAGCATAATTTTCGGAGCCACCATTTTCCATGTGCAGTATTACTGCTGTACAAGATGGCTCTTTCAGCAACAAATGCCTGAGGGGGGGGTTAAAGGTTCCCTTTCAACTTGCTCCACTGCAGGCTTCGGCCTACACTCTGCTCCTCTTTGATTCCCTGGGTTTCAACACTGTCAGTTGCTACCTGGAAGTGTTGTCTACACAGAAAAAACACTAGGTGATGTGTCAGTGGGGTTCAGCACCGCCAGCTGTTCCCCTGCTGTGTAGTCGGCAACGTGTCCAGCACAAGCCACGCTGGCACAACAGAACAAAAGCTGCCACCAGTGCAGGCTTCGGCCTACACTCTGCTCCTCTCCTCCTCCTGCTGACCCTGGGCTCAAACACCGCTAGTTTTTGCCCGGAAGTGCTAGCTGCACAGAGAAAAACACCAGCCAATGTGTTAGTGGGGTTCAGCAACGCCAGCTGTTCCCCTGCTGTGTAGCCGGCAACGTGACCTGCAAACGCCACGCAGGCACATGAACTGAAATTAAAGGGAACCTGGCCCCACCCCCCCAGGTGTTTCTATGTATAACAGCCACCTAGTACAGCAGTACTGCTGCATTTGTACAAGGTGGCTGACTTTTTCTCCTTGCCCACGTGGAACTCAACACGTACAAAATGTGTCTCATTGAGACCATTCCACTGTCCCTGAGGTGCAGCACCCCCCTTGGTAGCGTTTCCCGTCTTTTCTCATCATGGTTAGCTGGCTGCGCCTGTGCATCCGCCCTGCTAGAAACAACGCCCCTCGTTGTCATATTTATTTTGTCAGCGAGGGTGTGGTTTATGGGCACGAGCAGTGCATATGTTCGCCTGTCTTAACTCATCTCCTTCCGCCTTCTTCAGACTGTGCGGCCTCCTGGCCGTGGTAGGCGATAAGGGATCAGCTGAGGCCGCCCAGTCTGAAGCAGGTGTAAGGACATGTGTGAGCGGCAAACCTATTTACTGCACAAGGCCACGAATCCCAGCCACGCAGTGTGATTTTTTGAAAACACACTGTGGGTCTGGGATTCATGTCCATCGCTAACCGCAACGGCCGACATGAAATGAGGTCAGAAGACAGGAAGCGCTCACAGCGCATGGCCAAGGGATCACAATAGCGCAGACTCCTGTACAGCAAATAACAACGCTCAGGAATCTGCGCCCAGTACCTAGGTGCAAATTTTGACACCTGTGCTGCGTCTCCTTAAAAAGACAAGTCACGCCTCCACAACTGTTTGACAGTATAATGGGCTAAATAGTGTACGTGTTTTATTCAGCGTGTGCAAGGAGCGAACTAAATAGAGCAACCTTTTACTTGTGCAGCATTAATGCTGCACAAGGTGTGGCTCTTGTACCTTGCAACACCTGAGGGGGGGGTTAAAGGTAACCTTTGAAATTGGTTCAACTAGGCTTCGGCCTACACTCTGCTCCTCTCCTCCTCCTGCTGACCCTGGGCTCTAACACCGCCAGTTTTTGCCCGGACATGCGATCTGCACAGAGAAAAACACCAGTCAATGTGTTAGTGGGGTTCAGCACCGCCAGCTGTTCCCCTGCTGTGTAGTCGGCATCGTGTCCAGCACAAGCCACGCTGGCACAACCGACCAAAAGCTGCCACCAGTGCAGGCTTCGGCCTACGCTCTGCTCCTCTCCTCCTCCTGCTGACCCTGGGCTCAAACACCGCTAGTTTTTGCCCGGAACTGCTAGCTGCACAGAGAAAAACATCAGTCAATGTATTAGTGGGGTTCAGCACCACCAGCTGTTCCCCTGCTGTGTAGTCGGCATCGTGTCCAGCACAAGCCACGCTGGCACAACTGACCAAAAGCTGCCACCAGTGCAGGCTTCGGCCTACACTCTGCTCCTCTCCTCCTCCTGCTGACCCTGGGCTATAACACCGCCAGTTGTAGCCTGGAAGTGCTAGCTGCACAGAGAAAAACACCAGCCAATGTGTTAGTGGGGTTCAGCACCGCCAGCTGTTCCCCTGCTGTGTAGCCGGCATCGTGTCCAGCACAAGCCACGCTGGCACAACCGACCAAAAGTTGCCACCAGTGCAGGCTTCGGCCTACACTCTGCTCCTCTCCTCCTCCTGCTGACCCTGGGCTCAAACACCGCTAGTTTTTGCCCGGAACTGCTAGCTGCACAGAGAAAAACACCAGTCAATGTGTTAGTGGGGTTCAGCACCGCCAGCTGTTCCCCTGCTGTGTAGTCGGCATCGTGTCCAGCACAAGCCACGCTGGCACAACTGACCAAAAGCTGCCACCAGTGCAGGCTTCGGCCTACACTCTGCTCCTCTCCTCCTCCTGCTGACCCTGGGCTCAAACACCTCCAGTTTCTGCCCGGAAGTGCTAGCTGCACAGAGAAAAACACCAGCCAATGTGTTAGTGGGGTTCAGCACCGCCAGCTGTTCCCCTGCTGTGTAGCCGGCAACGTGTCCTGCAAACGCCACGCAGGCACATGAACTGAAATTGAAGGGAGCCTGCCCCCCACCCCCAGGTGTTTCTATGTATAACAGTCACCTTGTACAGCAGTACTGCTGCATTTGTACAAGGTGGCTGACTTTTTCTCCTTGCCCACGTGGAACTCAACACGTACAAAATGTGTCTCATTAGAGACCATTCCACTGTCCCTGAGGTGTGACTTTCCTTTCTAATGACACGCAGCACCCCATTGTTAGCGCTGCCCGTCTTCTGACATCATTGGTTGGCTGGCTGTGCCTGTGCGTCCGCCATGCCCGACACAACGCCCCTCGTTGTCTCATATATTTTGACTGCGAGGGTGTGATTGATGGGCACGAGCAGTGCATATGTTCCCCTGTCTTCACTCCCCTCCTTCCGCCTTCTTCTGACTGTGCGGCCTCATGGCCGCGGCATGCGATAAGGGATCAGCTGAGGCCGCCCAGTCTGAAGCAGGTGTAAGGACATGTGTGAGCGGCGAACATATTTACTGCACAAGGCCACGAATCCCAGCACCGCAGTGTGACTTTAGGAAAAGGCACTGTGGGTCTGGGATTTATGGCCATCGTTAACCGCACCGGCCAACATGAAATGAGGTCATGAGACGGCCTGCACTAACAGGGTATTGCCAAGGGATAACACAAGAGCGCAGTTTCCTGTACTGCAAATAACAACGGTAAGGAATCTGCGCCCAGCACCTAGGTGTAAATTTGTACACCTGTGCTGCGTCTCCTTAAAAAGACAAGTCACGCCTCCACTACTGTTTGACAGTATAATGGGCTAAATAGTGTACGTGTTTTATTCAGCGTGTGCAAGGAGCAAAATTAAGAGAGCAACCTTTGACTTGTGCATCATTAATGCTGTTCAAGGTGTGGCTCTTGTACCTTGCAACACCTGAGGGGGGGTTAAAGGTTACCTTTGAAATTGGTTCAACTAGGCTTCGGCCTACACTCTGCTCCTCTCCTCCTCCTGCTGACCCTGGGCTATAACACCGCCAGTTGTAGCCTGGAAGTGCTAGCTGCACAGAGAAAAACACCAGCCAATGTGTTAGTGGGGTTCAGCACCGCCAGCTGTTCCCCTGCTGTGTAGCCAGCATCGTGTCCAGCACAAGCCACGCTGGCACAACCGACCAAAAGCTGCCACCAGTGCAGGCTTCGGCCTACACTCTGCTCCTCTCCTCCTCCTGCTGACCCTGGGCTCAAACACCGCCAGTTTCTGCCCAGACATGCTAGCTGCACAGAGAAAAACACCCACCATTGTGTCAGTGGGGTTCAGCACCGCCAGCTGTTCCCCCGCTGTGTAGCAAGCATCGTGTCCAGCACAAGCCACGCTGGCACAACTGACCAAAAGCTGCCACCAGTGCAGGCTTCGGCCTACACTCTGCTCCTCTCCTCCTCCTGCTGACCCTGGGCTCAAACACCTCCAGTTTCTGCCCGGAAGTGCTAGCTGCACAGAGAAAAACACCAGCCAATGTGTTAGTGGGGTTCAGCACCGCCAGCTGTTCCCCTGCTGTGTAGCCGGCAACGTGACCTGCAAATGCCACGCAGGCACATGAACTGAAATTAAAGGGAACCTGGCCCCACCCCCCCAGGTGTTTCTATGTATAACAGCCACCTTGTACAGCAGTACTGCTGCATTTGTACAAGGTGGCTGACTTTTTCTCCTTGCCCACGTGGAACTCAACACGTACAAAATGTGTCTCATTGAGACCATTCCACTGTCCCTGAGGTGTGACTTTCCTTTCTAATGATACGCAGCACCCCCCTTGGTAGCGCTTCCCATTTTCTGACATCATTGGTTGGCTTGTTGCGCCTGTGCGTCCGCCCTGCCTGAAACAATGCTCCTCGTTGTCTTACTTATTTTGACTGCGAGGGTGTGATTGATGGGCACGAGCAGTGCATATCTTCGCCTGTCTTAACTCATCTCCTTCCGCCTTCTTCAGACTGTGCAGCCTCATGGCCGCGGCATGCGAGAAGGGATCAGCAGAGGCCGCCCAGTCTGAAGCAGGTGTAAGGACGTGTGTGAGCGGCCAAAATATTTACTGCTCAAGGCCACGAATCCCAGCACCGCAGTGTGACTTTATGAAAAGGCACTGTGGGTCTGGGATTTATGGCCATCGTTAACCGCACCGGCCAACATGAAATGAGGTCATAAGACGGGCAGCTCTAACAGGGCATTGCCAAGGGATAACACAAGAGTGCAGACTCCTGTACAGCAAATAACAACGCTCAGGAAGCTGCGCCAAGCACCAAGGCGTTATTTGGGACACCTGTGCTGCGTCTCCTTAAAAAGCCAAGTCACGCATCCACTACAGTTTGACTGTAGAATGGGCTAAATTGTGTACGTCTTTCATTCAGCGTGTGCAAGTAGACAAATTAATAGAGCAACCTTTCACTTGTGCAGCATTAATACTGCACAAGGTGTGTCTCTTGTACTTTGTAACACCTGAGGGGGGGTTAAAGGTTTCCTTTGAAATTGGTTCAACTAGGCTTCGGCCTACACTCTGCTCCTCTCCTCCTCCTCCTGCTTCACCACGGGCTCTAACATCGCTAGTTTTTGCCCGCAAGTGCTAGCTGCACAGAGAAAAACACCCGCCATTGTGTTAGTGGGGTTCAGCAACGCCAGCTGTTCCCACACTGTGTAGCCGGCAAAGTGTCCTGCAAACGCAACGCTGACACAAAGCTGCCTCCAGTGCAGGCTTCGGCCTACACTCTGCTCCCCCTGCTCACCCTTTGCTCCAGCACCGCTAGTTGGGGCTCTAGGAAGACAATCTTTAATAGGCAACGCATCTGGGTTCCAGCACCGCCAGCTGGTTCTCGGCAGTGTTTTTGTCACTGGTACTCCCTCGTGCCAAACCTGGTTCCAGCACCGTCAGCTGTTTCCGGGTAGTGTCAAGCTCACTGAGACACCTATGCTTGCCCCGTCGTGGTGCGGTCGGGTTATCCAACTCCAGGGTGCCTCCAGTTTAGGAGCTTCCTATGTGGGCTGCGTGAACTGGTAGTCAAGGCTGGTTCTGTAGTGCCAGTAGGCCCAGCTCCCCCTGTAGGACTGTTGGGGTTCGGTAACTGCGGCTGCCTCGCGGCCTAGCTGTTCTCTCCTCTCCTGAGGGCCTTCGGGTCCACCACCTGGTTCCAGCACCGTCAGCTGGTTCCGGGCCGAGCCTTTGGCTTAGGTGCCTCCTCCTGGGTATCCGAGTTCCGCCAACGTCAGGCGGTCCTTGGTAGTGCTTTTAAGCGAGGGCACCTACAGCTTAGTAACCGGGTTCCAGCACCGCCAGCTGGTCCTCGGTCGTGCCATTGGCTCTTGCACACTGGGGCAACGCATCTGGGTTCCAGCACCGCCAGCTGGTTCTCGGCAGTGTTCTTGACACAGGTACTCCCTCGTGCCAAGCCTGGTTTCAGCACCGTCAGCTGTTTCCGGGTTGTGTCAAGCTCACTGAGACGCCTATGCTTGCCCCGTCGTGGTGCGGTCGGGTTAGCCAACTCCAGGGTGCCTCCAGTTTAGGAGCTTCCTATGTGGGCTGCGTGAACTGGTAGTCAAGGCTGGTTCTGTAGTGCCAGTAGGCCCAGCTCCCCCTGTAGGACTGTTGGGGTTCGGTAACTGCCGCTGCCTCGCGGCCTAGCTGTTCTCTCCTCTCCTGTGGGCCTTCGGGTCCACCACCTGGTTCCAGCACCGTCAGCTGGTTCCGGGCCGAGCCTTTGGCTTAGGTGCCTCCTCCTGGGTATCCGAGTTCCGCCAACGTCAGGCGGTCCTTGGTAGTGTTTTTAAGCGCGGGCACCTACAGCTTAGTAACCGGGTTCCAGCACCGCCAGCTGGTCCTCGGTCGTGCCATTGGCTCTTGCACACTGGGGCAACGCATCTGGGTTCCAGCACCGCCAGCTGGTTCTCGGCAGTGTTCTTGACACAGGTACTCCCTCGTGCCAAGCCTGGTTTCAGCACCGTCAGCTGTTTCCGGGTTGTGTCAAGCTCACTGAGACGCCTATGCTTGCCCCGTTGTGGTGCGGTCGGGTTAGCCAACTCCAGGGTGCCTCCAGTTTAGGAGCTTCCTATGTGGGCTGCGTGACCTGGTAGTCAAGGCTGGTTCTGTAGTGCCAGTAGGCCCAGCTCCCCCTGTAGGACTGTTGGGGTTCGGTAACTGCGGCTGCCTCGCGGCCTAGCTGTTCTCTCCTCTCCTGTGGGCCTTCGGGTCCACCACCTGGTTCCAGCACCGTCAGCTGGTTCCAGGCCAAGCCTTTGGCTTAGGTGCCTCCTCCAGGGTATCCGAGTTCCGCCAACGTCAGGCGGTCCTTGGTAGTGCTTTTAAGCGTGGGCACCTACAGCTTAGTAACCGGGTTCCAGCACCGCCAGCTGGTCCTCGGTCGTGCCATTGGCTCTTGCACACTGGGGCAACGCATCTGGGTTCCAGCACCGCCAGCTGGTTCTCGGCAGTGTTCTTGACACAGGTACTCCCTCGTGCCAAGCCTGGTTTCAGCACCGTCAGCTGTTTCCGGGTTGTGTCAAGCTCACTGAGACGCCTATGCTTGCCCCGTCGTGGTGCGGTCGGGTTAGCCAACTCCAGGGTGCCTCCAGTTTAGGACCTTCCTATGTGGGCTGCGTGAACTGGTAGTCAAGGCTGGTTCTGTAGTGCCAGTAGGCCCAGCTCCCCCTGTAGGACTGTTGGGGTTCGGTAACTGCCGCTGCCTCGCGGCCTAGTTGTTCTCTCCTCTCCTGTGGGCCTTCGGGTCCACCACCTGGTTCCAGCACCGTCAGCTGGTTCCAGGCCAAGCCTTTGGCTTAGGTGCCTCCTCCTGGGTATCCGAGTTCCGCCAACGTCAGGCGGTCCTTGGTAGTGCTTTTAAGCGCGGGCACCTACAGCTTAGTAACCGGGTTCCAGCACCGCCAGCTGGTCCTCGGTCGTGCCATTGGCTCTTGCACACTGGGGCAACGCATTTGGGTTCCAGCACCGCCAGCTGGTTCTCGGCAGTGTTCTTGACACAGGTACTCCCTCGTGCCAAGCCTGGTTTCAGCACCGTCAGCTGTTTCCGGGTTGTGTCAAGCTCACTGAGACGCCTATGCTTGCCCCGTCGTGGTGCGGTCGGGTTAGCCAACTCCAGGGTGCCTCCAGTTTAGGAGCTTCCTATGTGGGCTGCGTGACCTGGTAGTCAAGGCTGGTTCTGTAGTGCCAGTAGGCCCAGCTCCCCCTGTAGGACTGTTGGGGTTCGGTAACTGCGGCTGCCTCGCGGCCTAGCTGTTCTCTCCTCTCCTGTGGGCCTTCGGGTCCACCACCTGGTTCCAGCACCGTCAGCTGGTTCCAGGCCAAGCCTTTGGCTTAGGTGCCTCCTCCTGGGTATCCGAGTTCCGCCAACGTCAGGCGGTCCTTGGTAGTGCTTTTAAGCGCGGGCACCTACAGCTTAGTAACCGGGTTCCAGCACCGCCAGCTGGTCCTCGGTCGTGCCATTGGCTCTTGCACACTGGGGCAACGCATTTGGGTTCCAGCACCGCCAGCTGGTTCTCGGCAGTGTTCTTGACACAGGTACTCCCTCGTGCCAAGCCTGGTTTCAGCACCGTCAGCTGTTTCCGGGTTGTGTCAAGCTCACTGAGACGCCTATGCTTGCCCCGTCGTGGTGCGGTCGGGTTAGCCAACTCCAGGGTGCCTCCAGTTTAGGAGCTTCCTATGTGGGCTGCGTGACCTGGTAGTCAAGGCTGGTTCTGTAGTGCCAGTAGGCCCAGCTCCCCCTGTAGGACTGTTGGGGTTCGGTAACTGCCGCTGCCTCGCGGCCTAGCTGTTCTCTCCTCTCCTGTGGGCCTTCGGGTCCACCACCTGGTTCCAGCACCGTCAGCTGGTTCCAGGCCAAGCCTTTGGCTTAGGTGCCTCCTCCTGGGTATCCGAGTTCCGCCAACGTCAGGCGGTCCTTGGTAGTGCTTTTAAGCGTGGGCACCTACAGCTTAGTAACCGGGTCCAGCACCGCCAGCTGGTCCTCGGTCGTGCCATTGGCTCTTGCACACTGGGGCAACGCATCTGGGTTCCAGCACCGCCAGCTGGTTCTCGGCAGTGTTCTTGACACAGGTACTCCCTCGTGCCAAGCCTGGTTTCAGCACCGTCAGCTGTTTCCGGGTTGTGTCAAGCTCACTGAGACGCCTATGCTTGCCCCGTCGTGGTGCGGTCGGGTTAGCCAACTCCAGGGTGCCTCCAGTTTAGGAGCTTCCTATGTGGGCTGCGTGAACTGGTAGTCAAGGCTGGTTCTGTAGTGCCAGTAGGCCCAGCTCCCCCTGTAGGACTGTTGGGGTTCGGTAACTGCGGCTGCCTCGCGGCCTAGCTGTTCTCTCCTCTCCTGTGGGCCTTCGGGTCCACCACCTGGTTCCAGCACCGTCAGCTGGTTCCAGGCCAAGCCTTTGGCTTAGGTGCCTCCTCCTGGGTATCCGAGTTCCGCCAACGTCAGGCGGTCCTTGGTAGTGCTTTTAAGCGCGGGCACCTACAGCTTAGTAACCGGGTTCCAGCACCGCCAGCTGGTCCTCGGTTGTGCCATTGGCTCTTGCACACTGGGGCAACGCATTTGGGTTCCAGCACCGCCAGCTGGTTCTCGGCAGTGTTCTTGACACAGGTACTCCCTCGTGCCAAGCCTGGTTTCAGCACCGTCAGCTGTTTCCGGGTTGTGTCAAGCTCACTGAGACGCCTATGCTTGCCCCGTCGTGGTGCGATCGGGTTAGCCAACTCCAGGGTGCCTCCAGTTTAGGAGCTTCCTATGTGGGCTGCGTGAACTGGTAGTCAAGGCTGGTTCTGTAGTGCCAGTAGGCCCAGCTCCCCCTGTAGGACTGTTGGGGTTCGGTAACTGCGGCTGCCTCGCGGCCTAGCTGTTCTCTCCTCTCCTGTGGGCCTTGGGGTCCACCACCTGGTTCCAGCACCGTCAGCTGGTTCCAGGCCGAGCCTTTGGCTTAGGTGCCTCCTCCTGGGTATCCGAGTTCCGCCAACGTCAGGCGGTCCTTGGTAGTGCTTTTAAGCGCGGGCACCTACAGCTTAGTAACCGGGTTCCAGCACCGCCAGCTGGTCCTCGGTCGTGCCATTGGCTCTTGCACACTGGGGCAACGCATCTGGGTTCCAGCACCGCCAGCTGGTTCTCGGCAGTGTTCTTGACACAGGTACTCCCTCGTGCCAAGCCTGGTTTCAGCACCGTCAGCTGTTTCCGGGTTGTGTCAAGCTCACTGAGACGCCTATGCTTGCCCCGTCGTGGTGCGGTCGGGTTAGCCAACTCCAGGGTGCCTCCAGTTTAGGAGCTTCCTATGTGGGCTGCGTGAACTGGTAGTCAAGGCTGGTTCTGTAGTGCCAGTAGGCCCAGCTCCCCCTGTAAGACTGTTGGGGTTCGGTAACTGCGGCTGCCTCGCGGCCTAGCTGTTCTCTCCACTCCTGTGGACCTTCAGGTCCACCACCTGGTTCCAGCACCGTCAGCTGGTTCTCGGCAGTGTCTTTTGCTCTTGTACCTTCTGCTCCCCATCCTGGTTCCAGCACCGTCAGCTGGTTCCGGGCCGAGCCTTTGGCTTAGGTGCCTCCTCCTGGGTATCCGAGTTCCGCCAACGTCAGGCGGTCCTTGGTAGTGCTTTTAAGCGCGGGCACCTACAGCTTAGTAACCGGGTTCCAGCACCGCCAGCTGGTCCTCGGTCGTGCCATTGGCTCTTGCACACTGGGGCAACGCATCTGGGTTCCAGCACCGCCAGCTGGTTCTCGGCAGTGTTCTTGACACAGGTACTCCCTCGTGCCAAGCCTGGTTTCAGCACCGTCAGCTGTTTCCGGGTTGTGTCAAGCTCACTGAGACGCCTATGCTTGCCCCGTCGTGGTGCGGTCGGGTTAGCCAACTCCAGGGTGCCTCCAGTTTAGGAGCTTCCTATGTGGGCTGCGTGACCTGGTAGTCAAGGCTGGTTCTGTAGTGCCAGTAGGCCCAGCTCCCCCTGTAGGACTGTTGGGGTTCGGTAACTGCGGCTGCCTCGCGGCCTAGCTGTTCTCTCCTCTCCTGTGGGCCTTCGGGTCCACCACCTGGTTCCAGCACCGTCAGCTGGTTCCAGGCCAAGCCTTTGGCTTAGGTGCCTCCTCCTGGGTATCCGAGTTCCGCCAACGTCAGGCGGTCCTTGGTAGTGCTTTTAAGCGCGGGCACCTACAGCTTAGTAACCGGGTTCCAGCACCGCCAGCTGGTCCTCGGTCGTGCCATTGGCTCTTGCACACTGGGGCAACGCATCTGGGTTCCAGCACCGCCAGCTGGTTCTCGGCAGTGTTCTTGACACAGGTACTCCCTCGTGCCAAGCCTGGTTTCAGCACCGTCAGCTGTTTCCGGGTTGTGTCAAGCTCACTGAGACGCCTATGCTTGCCCCGTCGTGGTGCGGTCGGGTTAGCCAACTCCAGGGTGCCTCCAGTTTAGGAGCTTCCTATGTGGGCTGCGTGAACTGGTAGTCAAGGCTGGTTCTGTAGTGCCAGTAGGCCCATCTCCCCATGTAGGACTGTTGGGGTTCGGTAACTGCGGCTGCCTCGCGGCCTAGCTGTTCTCTCCTCTCCTGTGGGCATTGGGGTCCACCACCTGGTTCCAGCAGCGTCAGCTGGTTCCAGACCGAGCCTTTGGCTTAGGTGCCTCCTCCTGGGTATCCGAGTTCCGCCAACGTCAGGCGGTCCTTGGTAGTGCTTTTAAGCGCGGGCACCTACAGCTTAGTAACCGGGTTCCAGCACCGCCAGCTGGTCCTCGGTCGTGCCATTGGCTCTTGCACACTGGGGCAACGCATCTGGGTTCCAGCACCGCCAGCTGGTTCTCGGCAGTGTTCTTGACACAGGTACTCCCTCGTGCCAAGCCTGGTTTCAGCACCGTCAGCTGTTTCCGGGTTGTGTCAAGCTCACTGAGACGCCTATGCTTGACCCGTCGTGGTGCGGTCGGGTTAGCCAACTCCAGGGTGCCTCCAGTTTAGGAGCTTCCTATGTGGGCTGCGTGAACTGGTAGTCAAGGCTGGTTCTGTAGTGCCAGTAGGCCCAGCTCCCCCTGTAGGACTGTTGGGGTTCGGTAACTGCGGCTGCCTCGCGGCCTAGCTGTTCTCTCCTCTCCTGTGGGCCTTCGGGTCCACCACCTGGTTCCAGCACCGTCAGCTGGTTCCAGGCCAAGCCTTTGGCTTAGGTGCCTCCTCCTGGGTATCCGAGTTCCGCCAACGTCAGGCGGTCCTTGGTAGTGCTTTTAAGCGCGGGCACCTACAGCTTAGTAACCGGGTTCCAGCACCGCCAGCTGGTCCTCGGTCATGCCATTGGCTCTTGCACACTGGGGCAACGCATCTGGGTTCCAGCACCGCCAGCTGGTTCTCGGCAGTGTTCTTGACACAGGTACTCCCTCGTGCCAAGCCTGGTTTCAGCACCGTCAGCTGTTTCCGGGTTGTGTCAAGCTCACTGAGACGCCTATGCTTGCCCCGTCGTGGTGCGGTCGGGTTAGCCAACTCCAGGGTGCCTCCAGTTTAGGAGCTTCCTATGTGGGCTGCGTGAACTGGTAGTCAAGGCTGGTTCTGTAGTGCCAGTAGGCCCAGCTCCCCCTGTAGGACTGTTGGGGTTCGGTAACTGCGGCTGCCTCGCGGCCTAGCTGTTCTCTCCTCTCCTGTGGGCCTTCGGGTCCACCACCTGGTTCCAGCACCGTCAGCTGGTTCCAGGCCAAGCCTTTGGCTTAGGTGCCTCCTCCTGGGTATCCGAGTTCCGCCAACGTCAGGCGGTCCTTGGTAGTGCTTTTAAGCGCGGGCACCTACAGCTTAGTAACCGGGTTCCAGCACCGCCAGCTGGTCCTCGGTTGTGCCATTGGCTCTTGCACACTGGGGCAACGCATTTGGGTTCCAGCACCGCCAGCTGGTTCTCGGCAGTGTTCTTGACACAGGTACTCCCTCGTGCCAAGCCTGGTTTCAGCACCGTCAGCTGTTTCCGGGTTGTGTCAAGCTCACTGAGACGCCTATGCTTGCCCCGTCGTGGTGCGATCGGGTTAGCCAACTCCAGGGTGCCTCCAGTTTAGGAGCTTCCTATGTGGGCTGCGTGAACTGGTAGTCAAGGCTGGTTCTGTAGTGCCAGTAGGCCCAGCTCCCCCTGTAGGACTGTTGGGGTTCGGTAACTGCGGCTGCCTCGCGGCCTAGCTGTTCTCTCCTCTCCTGTGGGCCTTGGGGTCCACCACCTGGTTCCAGCACCGTCAGCTGGTTCCAGGCCGAGCCTTTGGCTTAGGTGCCTCCTCCTGGGTATCCGAGTTCCGCCAACGTCAGGCGGTCCTTGGTAGTGCTTTTAAGCGCGGGCACCTACAGCTTAGTAACCGGGTTCCAGCACCGCCAGCTGGTCCTCGGTCGTGCCATTGGCTCTTGCACACTGGGGCAACGCATCTGGGTTCCAGCACCGCCAGCTGGTTCTCGGCAGTGTTCTTGACACAGGTACTCCCTCGTGCCAAGCCTGGTTTCAGCACCGTCAGCTGTTTCCGGGTTGTGTCAAGCTCACTGAGACGCCTATGCTTGCCCCGTCGTGGTGCGGTCGGGTTAGCCAACTCCAGGGTGCCTCCAGTTTAGGAGCTTCCTATGTGGGCTGCGTGAACTGGTAGTCAAGGCTGGTTCTGTAGTGCCAGTAGGCCCAGCTCCCCCTGTAAGACTGTTGGGGTTCGGTAACTGCGGCTGCCTCGCGGCCTAGCTGTTCTCTCCTCTCCTGTGGACCTTCAGGTCCACCACCTGGTTCCAGCACCGTCAGCTGGTTCTCGGCAGTATCTTTTGCTCTTGTACCTTCTGCTCCCCATCCTGGTTCCAGCACCGTCAGCTGGTTCCGGGCCGAGCCTTTGGCTTAGGTGCCTCCTCCTGGGTATCCGAGTTCCGCCAACGTCAGGCGGTCCTTGGTAGTGCTTTTAAGCGCGGGCACCTACAGCTTAGTAACCGGGTTCCAGCACCGCCAGCTGGTCCTCGGTCGTGCCATTGGCTCTTGCACACTGGGGCAACGCATCTGGGTTCCAGCACCGCCAGCTGGTTCTCGGCAGTGTTCTTGACACAGGTACTCCCTCGTGCCAAGCCTGGTTTCAGCACCGTCAGCTGTTTCCGGGTTGTGTCAAGCTCACTGAGACGCCTATGCTTGCCCCGTCGTGGTGCGGTCGGGTTAGCCAACTCCAGGGTGCCTCCAGTTTAGGAGCTTCCTATGTGGGCTGCGTGACCTGGTAGTCAAGGCTGGTTCTGTAGTGCCAGTAGGCCCAGCTCCCCCTGTAGGACTGTTGGGGTTCGGTAACTGCGGCTGCCTCGCGGCCTAGCTGTTCTCTCCTCTCCTGTGGGCCTTCGGGTCCACCACCTGGTTCCAGCACCGTCAGCTGGTTCCAGGCCAAGCCTTTGGCTTAGGTGCCTCCTCCTGGGTATCCGAGTTCCGCCAACGTCAGGCGGTCCTTGGTAGTGCTTTTAAGCGCGGGCACCTACAGCTTAGTAACCGGGTTCCAGCACCGCCAGCTGGTCCTCGGTCGTGCCATTGGCTCTTGCACACTGGGGCAACGCATCTGGGTTCCAGCACCGCCAGCTGGTTCTCGGCAGTGTTCTTGACACAGGTACTCCCTCGTGCCAAGCCTGGTTTCAGCACCGTCAGCTGTTTCCGGGTTGTGTCAAGCTCACTGAGACGCCTATGCTTGCCCCGTCGTGGTGCGGTCGGGTTAGCCAACTCCAGGGTGCCTCCAGTTTAGGAGCTTCCTATGTGGGCTGCGTGAACTGGTAGTCAAGGCTGGTTCTGTAGTGCCAGTAGGCCCATCTCCCCATGTAGGACTGTTGGGGTTCGGTAACTGCGGCTGCCTCGCGGCCTAGCTGTTCTCTCCTCTCCTGTGGGCATTGGGGTCCACCACCTGGTTCCAGCAGCGTCAGCTGGTTCCAGACCAAGCCTTTGGCTTAGGTGCCTCCTCCTGGGTATCCGAGTTCCGCCAACGTCAGGCGGTCCTTGGTAGTGCTTTTAAGCGCGGGCACCTACAGCTTAGTAACCGGGTTCCAGCACCGCCAGCTGGTCCTCGGTCGTGCCATTGGCTCTTGCACACTGGGGCAACGCATCTGGGTTCCAGCACCGCCAGCTGGTTCTCGGCAGTGTTCTTGACACAGGTACTCCCTCGTGCCAAGCCTGGTTTCAGCACCGTCAGCTGTTTCCGGGTTGTGTCAAGCTCACTGAGACGCCTATGCTTGACCCGTCGTGGTGCGGTCGGGTTAGCCAACTCCAGGGTGCCTCCAGTTTAGGAGCTTCCTATGTGGGCTGCGTGAACTGGTAGTCAAGGCTGGTTCTGTAGTGCCAGTAGGCCCAGCTCCCCCTGTAGGACTGTTGGGGTTCGGTAACTGCGGCTGCCTCGCGGCCTAGCTGTTCTCTCCTCTCCTGTGGGCCTTCGGGTCCACCACCTGGTTCCAGCACCGTCAGCTGGTTCCAGGCCAAGCCTTTGGCTTAGGTGCCTCCTCCTGGGTATCCGAGTTCCGCCAACGTCAGGCGGTCCTTGGTAGTGCTTTTAAGCGCGGGCACCTACAGCTTAGTAACCGGGTTCCAGCACCGCCAGCTGGTCCTCGGTCGTGCCATTGGCTCTTGCACACTGGGGCAACGCATCTGGGTTCCAGCACCGCCAGCTGGTTCTCGGCAGTGTTCTTGACACAGGTACTCCCTCGTGCCAAGCCTGGTTTCAGCACCGTCAGCTGTTTCCGGGTTGTGTCAAGCTCACTGAGACGCCTATGCTTGCCCCGTCGTGGTGCGGTCGGGTTAGCCAACTCCAGGGTGCCTCCAGTTTAGGAGCTTCCTATGTGGGCTGCGTGAACTGGTAGTCAAGGCTGGTTCTGTAGTGCCAGTAGGCCCAGCTCCCCATGTAGGACTGTTGGGGTTCGGTAACTGCGGCTGCCTCGCGGCCTAGCTGTTCTCTCCTCTCCTGTGGGCCTTGGGGTCCACCACCTGGTTCCAGCAGCGTCAGCTGGTTCCAGGTCGAGCCTTTGGCTTAGGTGCCTCCTCCTGGGTATCCGAGTTCCGCCAACGTCAGGCGGTCCTTGGTAGTGCTTTTAAGCACGGGCACCTACAGCTTAGTAACCGGGTTCCAGCACCGCCAGCTGGTCCTCGGTCGTGCCATTGGCTCTTGCACACTGGGGCAACGCATCTGGGTTCCAGCACCGCCAGCTGGTTCTCGGCAGTGTTCTTGACACAGGTACTCCCTCGTGCCAAGCCTGGTTTCAGCACCGTCAGCTGTTTCCGGGTTGTGTCAAGCTCACTGAGACGCCTATGCTTGACCCGTCGTGGTGCGGTCGGGTTAGCCAACTCCAGGGTGCCTCCAGTTTAGGAGCTTCCTATGTGGGCTGCGTGAACTAGTAGTCAAGGCTGGTTCTGTAGTGCCAGTAGGCCCAGCTCCCCCTGTAAGACTGTTGGGGTTCGGTAACTGCGGCTGCCTCGCGGCCTAGCTGTTCTCTCCTCTCCTGTGGACCTTCAGGTCCACCACCTGGTTCCAGCACCGTCAGCTGGTTCTCGGCAGTGTCTTTTGCTCTTGTACCTTCTGCTCCCCATCCTGGTTCCAGTACCGTCAGCTGGTTCCGGGCAGAGCCTTTGGCTTAGGTGCCTCCTTCTGGGTATCCAAGTTCCACCAACGTCAGGTGGTCCTTGGTAGTGCTTTCGGGCACGGGTACCTCCTGCTTAGTAACCGGGTTCCAGTAACGTCAGCTGGTCCTCAGTAGTTCCATTGGCTCTTGGACCTTCGGCTACCCATCCGGGTTCCAGTACCGTCAGCTGGTTCTCGGCAGTGTCTTTTGCTCTTGTACCTTCTGCTCCCCATCCTGGTTCCAGTACCGTCAGCTGGTTCCGGGCAGAGCCTTTGGCTTAGGTGCCTCCTTCTGGGTATCCGAGTTCCGCCAACGTCAGGCGGTCCTTGGTAGTGCTTTTTAGCACGGGTACCTCCTGCTTAGTAACCGGGTTCCAGTAACGTCAGCTGGTCCTCGGTAGTTCCATAGGCTCTTGAACCTTCGGGTAGCCATCCGAGTTCCAGTTCCATCAGCTGGTTCTTGGCATTTTCTCAGCCTTCTTGTACCTTCTGCTACATTTCCAAGTTGAAGACCCTAAAGTCGACGACCCGGAAGACCACCCCGATGACGACGACGACGACGACGGCGGAGACGACGACGGCGGAGACGACGACGGCTGAGACGACGACGGCGGAGATGACGACACTGGAGACGACGACCCTGGAGATGACGACATGGAAGACCGAGAAGCAGAAGAACAAGAGGCTGCAGAACAAAGAGCAGAAGAACATTAAGCATAAGACTTAATATCAGAGCAAAAGATATTATCTAAATTATATGCAGAAGAAGACTAAGCAGTGTATGGGGGTGAGTCCGTTCCTCCTCGTGGTGCCCCTGGATAAAGCCTGATGCTGCAGGCCAAACTGAACGCGGACAAATGTAACTTTTGTGACTGGCAGAACGGAAGGTGTAATCTTCCAACTTTTATAGATAACAACTACGGGAATGCCTGTCACAAATGAGAATATGATGAAGAAGTAGAATAGGAAGAATAATAACAGTGGAATAAAAAGAATATGTAGAATAGGAAGAATAATAATAGTTGAATAAAATGAATATGAAGAATGTAATCAAAAAGAAAAAAAAAAGGTAAAGGATGAAGAAGAAGATGAATAAGGTGAAGAAGAAGTTGATGTCAAAGATGCTGATGATGAAGATGAAAGTGTGGGAAAAGAAAAAAAAAAAAAGAAAAAAAAGAAGGGGAAGGGCGTGGAATAGTGAAACATCAATATCTGACAAAATAAAATAAAAAATTTACATAGTCAATATCTTTGTCTCTCCGAACGTCTTAAAAAAAAACAAAAAACATGCTATTCTATTTGATTGGGATAAACCTCTATGACTTTAATGTCTCCGCCACCTCCCCAAATACATCCGGCATTATTCTTAGTTGTTTTCCTTCATGTAGAAAGAACCTACAAGGCAAGAAAGGGTTTATTTTAATTCCGATATTTTGGTCCCATTGACTTGCATTGGGATCGGGTATCGGTATCGGCGATATCCGATATTTTTTGAATATCGGCCGATCCTATCTGATACTGATACTTTCCGATATCGGAAGGTATCGCTCAACACTACTGCTCAAATAGAAAATCGCTGTTGTAAAACCGCATTGAAATGCGCAGAAAAAACATGGTAAATCCGCCATAAATCCGCAGCGGTTTAGCACTGCGGATTTATCAAATCCGCAGCGGAAAAATCCGCAGAGGACCAGAATACGTGTGCACATACCGAAACCCTAACCCTACCCCTAACCCTAACCCTACCCCTAACCCTAACCCTACCCCTAACCCTACCCCTAACCCTAACCCTACCCCTAACCCTACACCTATCCCTAACCCTACCCCTAACCCTAACCCTACCCCTAACCCTAACCCTAGTTCTTACCCCAACCTTAGTGGAAAAAAAAATATTATTTTTTTTATTGTCCCTACCTATGGGGGTGACAAAGGGGGGGGGGGTCATTTACTTTTTTTTTTTATTTTGATCACTGAGATAGGTTATATCTCAGTGATCAAAATTCACTCTGGAACGAATCTGCCGGCCGGCAGATTCGGCGGGCGCACTGCAGATGCGCCCGCCATTTTGGAGGATGGCGGCGCCCAGGAAAGAAGACGGACGGTCCCCGGGAGGCCAGGTAAGTATAAGGGGGGGAGATCAGGGCACGGGGGGGGGGGCGTCGGAGCACGGGGGGGTGAATCGGAACATGGGGGGGTGGATTGGAGCACGGAGTGGGGGATCGCTGTGCGGGCGGGTAGATCGGAGCACGGGGGGGAATCGCTGTGCGGGGGGGGATCGCTGTGCGGGGGGGGGATCGGAGTGCGGGGGGGTTTGATTGGAGCACGGGGGGTGTGATTGGAGCACGGGGGGAGCGGGCAGGAGGACGGGGGAGCGGAGCACAGGACCGAGGGGAGCAGACCACAGATCGGGGGGCTGGGGGGGCGATCGGAGGAGTGGGGTGGGTGCACATTAGTGTGTCCAGCCATGGCCGATGATATTGCAGAATCGGCCATGGCTGGATTGTAATATTTCACCATTTTTTTAGGTGAAATATTACAAATCGCTCTGATTGGCAGTTTCACTTTCAACAGCCAATCAGAGCGATCGTAGCCACGAGGGGGTGAAGCCACCCCCCCTGGGCTAAACTACCACTCCCCCTGTCCCTGCAGATCGGGTGAAATGGGAGTTAACCCTTTCACCCGATCTGCAGGGACGCGATCTTTCCATGACGCATATGCTGCGTCATGGGTCGGAATGGCACCGACTTTCATGACACAGCGTATGCGTCAAAGGTCGGGAAGGGGTTAATGATGCATTTCAAGGGATGTGTACATGTGCGCACACACACACACACTGACAGACACACACAGACACATGCACGCCCACTTACCTTCTATACTGGACCCCAAAAAGTCTTCTCATTGATACTTACAGGTCCTATGATAGTTACTCCACCAATCTCAGAACAGCCTGGGGATGGTCAGGAGGGGACGGTCAGGAGGGGAAGGTCAGGAGGGGAAGGTCAGGAGGCGACGGTCAGGAGAGGACGGTCAGGAGAGGACGGTCAGGAGGGGAAGGTCAGGAGGGGACGTACAGGAGGGGACAGTCAGGAGAGGAAGGTCAGGAGGGGAAGCTCAGGAGGGGACGGTCAGGAGGGGACGGTTAGGAGGGGCCAGTCAGGAGGGGACAGTCAGGAGAGGAAGGTCAGGAGGGGACGGTCAGGAGGGACGGTCAGGAGGGGACGATCAGGAGGGGACAGTCAGGAGAGGAAGGTCAGGAGGGGAAGGTCAGGAGGGGATGGTCAGGAGGGGACGGTCAGGAGGGGACAGTCAGAGGAAGTTCAGGAGGGGACAGTCAGAAGGGGACGGTTAGGAGGGGCCAGTCAGGAGGGGACAGTCAGGAGAGGAAGGTCAGGAGGGGACGGTCAGGAGGGACGGTCAGGAGGGGACGATCAGGAGGGGACAGTCAGGAGAGGAAGGTCAGGAGGGGACGGTCAGGAGGGGACGGTTAGGAGGGGCCAGTCAGGAGGGGACAGTCAGGAGAGGAAGGTCAGGAGGGGACGGTCAGGAGGGACGGTCAGGAGGGGACGATCAGGAGGGGACAGTCAGGAGAGGAAGGTCAGGAGGGGAAGGTCAGGAGGGGATGGTCAGGAGGGGACGGTCAGGAGGGGACAGTCAGAGGAAGGTCAGGAGGGGACGGTCAGGAGGGGACGGTCAGGAGGGGACGGTCAGGAAGAAACAAATGCAACTAATAATCATCTGAAGAAATCCTGGTGATGATGAGGACGCCGTCCACGCAGCGCACACTGCAGATCTCCTCCTGGCCCTGCTGCGCTGTCTGTGCTGTGCATGGTGCTGTGCAGCGAGTCCTCCTTCCTCTCCGATGTGACCCGATCCTCAGCGTTCAGTAAAGAGCTCCCTGCCTGGACTCGTCCTCTTCAAGCTGTGACACAAGATGGCTCAGGAATAGAACTTTGCACATTCTATAGCAATTGTGATGTCATGAGGTCCATGATGTCAAGTACTATGATGTCATGCCCCTTGTGATGTCATCAGAACTGACACTGCTGTTTTATGTATCAAGTTTACAACTTCAATAAATTAATTATTTAACAAAAAAAATCACAGACTGCAAATAACGCACAGCCCCACGTTATAATTCGTGACACCTATTTAAATGAACCTTTCTTTTAGTCCATATCACCTACTGCTCTATGAATAAGAGGAAAACATGAGGTTCCATCAGGGCCGGATCTAGACAAAGTGGGGCCCTGGGAAACAGTTTACAGTGGGGCCCCAAATGCTCACATATTGCACCATCCCACAGAAACATTACGGCTACATTACATGAGCAGGATGCGGATACAGTTGGCGGAGGGGCCTGGAGCCAGTGCTCACACTGTGGCCCCCGTATTCAGGGGCCTCATATCGGGCAAGTGCTCTGCCCCTATTAGTAGTACGGAGGGGCATTGCTAGGGTCGGAAAAGATGGGGGGCCCAACCCCTAAGGCAAAAAGTTGCCCCAACACCCTCCTAAAATATTTTAACACTGCAAATAACACCGTGATAACTAAGTACAGATAATGTAGTAGATGTCACATGCAGTCCTATGTAACACCACATATAACACAGTGATGACTCTCTGAGTACAGATAATGTAGTAGATGTCATCTGCAGTCCTATGTAACACCACATATAACACAGTGATAACTCTCTGAGTACAGATCATGTAGTAGATGACCCCTGCAGTCCTATGTAACACCACAGAGAACGCAGTTAAAACTCTCTGAGTATAGATAGTGTGGTAGATGTCACCTGCAGTCCTATGTAACACCACAGATAACAGTGATAACTCTCTGAGTACAGATAATGGAATAGATGTCACCTGCAGTCCTATGTAACATCACAGCTAACACAATGATCACTCTGAGTACAGATAATGTAGCAGATGTCACCTGCAGTCCCATGTAACACCACAGATAACACAGTGATGACTCTCTGAGTACAGATAATGTAGTAGATGTCACCTGCAGTCCTATGTAACACCACAGATAACACAGTGATAACTCTCTGAGTACAGATAATGTAGTAAATGCATCCTGCAGTCCTATGTAACACCACATATAACACAGTGATGACTCTCTGAGTACAGATAATGTAGTAGATGTCATCTGCAGTCCTATGTAACACCACATATAACACAGTGATAACTCTCTGAGTACAGATCATGTAGTAGATGACCCCTGCAGTCCTATGTAACACCACAGAGAACGCAGTTAAAACTCTCTGAGTATAGATAGTGTGGTAGATGTCACCTGCAGTCCTATGTAACACCACAGATAACAGTGATAACTCTCTGAGTACAGATAATGGAATAGATGTCACCTGCAGTCCTATGTAACATCACAGCTAACACAATGATCACTCTGAGTACAGATAATGTAGCAGATGTCACCTGCAGTCCCATGTAACACCACAGATAACACAGTGATGACTCTCTGAGTACAGATAATGTAGTAGATGTCACCTGCAGTCCTATGTAACACCACAGATAACACAGTGATAACTCTCTGAGTACAGATAATGTAGTAAATGCATCCTGCAGTCCTATGTAACACCACAGAAAACACAGTGATAACTCTCAGAGTACAGATAATGTAGTAGATGTCCCACTCAGTCCTATGTAACACCACAGGTAACACAGTGATGACTTTTTGAGTACAGAGAGTTTAGTAGATGTCACCTGCAGTCCTATGTAACACCACAGACAACACAGTGATGACTCTGAGTACAGATAATATAGTAGATGTCACCGGCAGTCAAATGTAACACCAGAGATAACACAGTGATAACTATCTGCGTACATATAATGTAGTAGATGTCCCCTGCAGTCCTATGTAACACCACAGATAACACAGTGATCACTCTGAGTACAGATAATGTAGTACATGTCACCTGCAGTCCTATGTAACACGACAGACAACACAGTGATAACTCTCTGAGTACAGATAATGTAGTAGATGTCACCTGCAGTCCTATGTAACACTACAGATAACATAGTGATAACTTTCTGAGTACAGACAGTGTAGTAGATGTCACCAGCAGTCCCATGTAACACCAGAGATGACACTGTGATAACTCTCTGCGTACAGATAATGTAGTAGATGTCACCTGCAGTCCTATGTAAAACCAGAGATGACACAGTGATAACTTTCTGAGTACAGATAATGTAGTAGATGTCATCCGCAGACCTATGTAACATCACAGATAACACAGTGATAACTTTCTGAGTACAGATAATGTAGTAGATGTCACCTGCAGTCCTATGTAACACCAGAGATGACACAGTGATAACTTTCTGAGTACAGATAATGTAGTAGATGTCACCTGCAGTCCTATGTAACACCACAGACAACACAGTGATGACTCTCTGAGTACAGATAATGTAGTAGATGTCACCTGCAGTCCTATGTAACACCACAGATAACACAGTGATAACTTTCTGAGTACAGATAATTTAGCAGATATCACCTGCAGTCCTATGTAACACCACAGACAACACAGTGATGACTCTCTGAGTACAGATAATGTAGTAGATATTAAGCGCAGTCCTATGTAACACCACAGATAACACAGTGATAACTTTCTGAGTACAGACAGTGTAGTAGATGTCACAAGCAGTCCCATGTAACACCAGAGATGACACAGTGATAACTCTCTGCGTACAGATAATGTAGTAGATGTCACCTGCAGTCCTATGTAACACCAGATATGACACAGTGATAACTTTCTGAGTACAGATAATGTAGTAGATGTCACAAGCAGTCCCATGTAACACCAGAGATGACACAGTGATAACTCTCTGCGTACAGATAATGTAGTAGATGTCACCCGCAGTCCTATGTAACACCACAGATAACACAGTGATAACTTTCTGAGTACAGACAGTGTAGTAGATGTCACAAGCAGTCCCATGTAACACCAGAGATGACACAGTGATAACTCTCTGCGTACAGATAATGTAGTAGATGTCACCTGCAGTCCTATGTAACACCACAGATAACACAGTGATAACTCTCTGAGTACAGATAATGTAGTAGATGTCACCTGCAGTCCTATGTAACACCACAGATAACACAGTGATGACTCTCTGAGTACAGATAATTTAGTAGATGTCACATGCAGTCCTATGTAACACCAGATATGACACAGTGATAACTTTCTGAGTACAGATAATGTAGTAGATGTCACAAGCAGTCCCATGTAACACCAGAGATGACACAGTGATAACTCTCTGCGTACAGATAATGTAGTAGATGTCACCTGCAGTCCTATGTAACACCAGATATGACACAGTGATAACTTTCTGAGTACAGATAATGTAGTAGATGTCACAAGCAGTCCCATGTAACACCAGAGATGACACAGTGATAACTCTCTGCGTACAGATAATGTAGTAGATGTCACCTGCAGTCCTATGTAACACCACAGATAACACAGTGATAACTCTCTGAGTACAGATAATGTAGTAGATGTCACCTGCAGTCCTATGTAACACCACAGATAACACAGTGATGACTCTCTGAGTACAGATAATTTAGTAGATGTCACATGCAGTCCTATGTAACACCACAGATAACACAGTGATGACTCTCTGAGTACAGATAATGTAGTAGATGTCACCTGCAGTTCTATGTAACATCACAGATAACACAGTGATAACTTTCTGAGTACAGATAATGTAGCAGATATCACCTGCAGTCCTATGTAACACCAGAGATGACACAGTGATAACTCTGAGTACAGATAATGTAGTAGATGTCACCTGCAGTCCTATGTAACACCACAGATAACACAGTGATAACTCTCTGAGTACAGATAATGTAGTAAATGCATCCTGCAGTCCTATGTAACACCACAGAAAACACAGTGATAACTCTCAGAGTACAGATAATGTAGTAGATGTCCCACTCAGTCCTATGTAACACCACAGGTAACACAGTGATGACTTTTTGAGTACAGAGAGTTTAGTAGATGTCACCTGCAGTCCTATGTAACACCACAGACAACACAGTGATGACTCTGAGTACAGATAATATAGTAGATGTCACCGGCAGTCCTATGTAACACCAGAGATAACACAGTGATAACTATCTGCGTACATATAATGTAGTAGATGTCACCTGCAGTCCTATGTAACACCACAGATAACACAGTGATAAGTCTCTGAGTACAGATAATGTAGTACATGTCACCTGCAGTCCTATGTAACATCACAGATAACACAGTGATAACTTTCTGAGTACAGATAATGTAGTAGATGTCACCTGCAGTCCTATGTAACACCACAGACAACACAATGATAACTTTCTGAGTACAGATAATGTAGTAGATGTCACCTGCAGTCCTATGTAACACTACAGATAACATAGTGATAACTTTCTGAGTACAGACAGTGTAGTAGATGTCACCAGCAGTCCCATGTAACACCAGAGATGACACAGTGATAACTTTCTGAGTACAGATAATGTAGTAGATGTCATCCGCAGTCCTATGTAACATCACAGATAACACAGTGATAACTTTCTAAGTACAGATAATGTAGTAGATGTCACCTGCAGTCCGATGTAACACCACAGATAACACAGTGATAACTTTCTGAGTACAGATAATGTAGCAGATATCACCTGCAGTCCTATGTAACACCACAGACAACACAGTGATGACTCTCTGAGTACAGATAATGTAGTAGATATCACGCACAGTCCTATGTAACACCACAGAAAACACAGTGATAACTTTCTGAGTACAGACAGTGTAGTAGATGTCACAAGCAGTCCCATGTAACACCAGAGATGACACAGTGATAACTCTCTGCGTACAGATAATGTAGTAGATGTCATCTGCAGTCCTATGTAACACCAGAGATGACACAGTGATAACTTTCTGAGTACAGATAATGTAGTCGATGTCATTCGCAGTCCTATGTAACATCACAGATAACACAGTGATAACTTTCTGAGTACAGATAATGTAGTAGATGTCACCTGCAGTCCTATGTAACACCACAGACAACACAATGATAACTTTCTGAGTACAGATAATGTAGTAGATGTCACCTGCAGTCCTATGTAACACCACAGATAACACAGTGATGACTCTCTGAGTACAGATAATTTACATGTCACATGCAGTCCTATGTAACACCACAGATAACACAGTGATGACTCTCTGAGTACAGATAATGTAGTAGATATCACGCACAGTCCTATGTAACACCACAGATAACACAGTGATAACTTTCTGAGTACAGACAGTGTAGTAGATGTCACAAGCAGTCCCATGTAACACCAGAGATGACACAGTGATAACTCTCTGCGTACAGATAATGTAGTAGATGTCACCTGCAGTCCTATGTAACACCAGAGATGACACAGTGATAACTTTCTGAGTACAGATAATGTAGTAGATGTCACCTGCAGTCCTGTGTAACACCACAGACAACACAATGATAACTTTCTGAGTACAGATAACGTAGTATATGTCATCAGCAGTCCTATGTAACACCACAGATAACACAGTGATAACTCTCTGAGTACAGATAATTTAGATGTCACATGCAGTCCTATGTAACACCACAGATAACACAGTGATAACTTTCTGAGTACAGATAATGTAGCAGATATCACCTGCAGTCCTATGTAACACCACAGATAACACAGTGATAACTTTCTGAGTACAGATAATGTGGTAGATGTCACCTGCAGTCCTATGTAACATCACAGATAACACAGTGATAACTTTCTGAGTACAGATAATGTAGCAGATATCACCTGCAGTCCTATGTAACACCACAGACAACACAGTGATGACTCTCTGAGTACAGATAATGTAGTAGATGTCACCTGCAGTCCTATGTAACACCACAGATAACACAGTGATAACTCTCTGAGTACAGATAATGTAGTAAATGCATCCTGCAGTCCTATGTAACACCACAGAAAACACAGTGATAACTCTATGCGTACAGATAATGTAGTAGATGTCCCACTCAGTCCTATGTAACACCACAGGTAACACAGTGATGACTTTTTGAGTACAGAGAGTTTAGTAGATGTCACCTGCAGTCCTATGTAACACCACAGACAACACAGTGATGACTCTCTGAGTACAGATAATGTAGTAGATGTCCCCTGCAGTCCTATGTAACACCACAGACAACACAGTGATGACTCTCTGAGTACAGATAATGTAGTAGATGTCACCTGCAGTCCTGTGTAACACCACAGACAACACAGTGATGACTCTCTGAGTACAGATAATGTAGTAGATGTCACCTGCAGTCCTATGTAACACCACAGACAACACAGTGATGACTCTCTGAGTACAGATAATGTAGTACATGTCACCTGCAGTCCTGTGTAACACCACAGACAACACAGTGATGACTCTCTGAGTACAGATAATGTAGTAGATGTCCCCTGCAGTCCTATGTAACACCACAGACAACACAGTGATGACTCTGAGTACAGATAATATAGTAGATGTCACCGGCAGTCCTATGTAACACCACAGATAACACAGTGATCACTCTGAGTACAGATAATGTAGTACATGTCACCTGCAGTCCTATGTAACACGACAGACAACACAGTGATAACTCTCTGAGTACAGATAATGTAGTAGATGTCACCTGCAGTCCTATGTAACACTACAGATAACATAGTGATAACTTTCTGAGTACAGACTGTGTAGTAGATGTCACCAGCAGTCCCATGTAACACCAGAGATGACACAGTGATAACTCTCTGCGTACAGATAATGTAGTAGATGTCACCTGCACTCCTATGTAACACCAGAGATGACACAGTGATAACTTTCTGAGTACAGATAATGTAGTCGATGTCATTCGCAGTCCTATGTAACATCACAGATAACACAGTGATAACTTTCTGAGTACAGATAATGTAGTACATGTCACCTGCAGTCCTATGTAACACCACAGACAACACAGTGATGACTCTCTGAGTACAGATAATGTAGTAGATGTCACCTGCAGTCCTATGTAACATCACAGATAACAGTGATAACTTTCTGAGTACAGAAAATGTAGCAGATATCACCTGCAGTCCTATGTAACACCACATATAACACAGTGATGACTCTCTGAGTACAGATAATGTACTAGATATCACACGCAGTCCTATGTAACACCACAGATAACACAGTGATAACTATCTGCGTACATATAATGTAGTAGATATCACGCGCAGTCCTATGTAACACCACAGATAACACAGTGATAACTTTGAGTACAGACAGTGTAGTAGATGTCACCTGCAGTCCTATGTAACACCACAGATAACACAGTGATAACTTTCTGAGTACAGATAATGTAGTACATGTCACCTGCAGTCCTATGTAACACCACAGACAACACAGTGATGACTCTCTGAGTACAGATAATGTAGTAGATGTCATCCGCAGTCCTATGTAACATCACAGATAACACAGTGATAACTTTCTGAGTACAGATAATGTAGTAGATGTCACTTGCAGTCCTATGTAACACCACAGACAACACAGTGATGACTCTCTGAGTACAGATAATGTAGTAGATATCACGCGCAGTCCTATGTAACACCACAGATAACACAGTGATAACTTTCTGAGTACAGACAGTGTAGTAGATGTCACCTGCAGTCCTATGTAACACCACAGATAACACAGTGATAACTCTCTGAGTACAGAGAATGTAGTAAATGCATCCTGCAGTCCTATGTAACACCACAGAAAACACAGTGATAACTCTCAGAGTACAGATAATGTAGTAGATGTCCCACTCAGTCCTATGTAACACCACAGGTAACACAGTGATGACTTTTTGAGTACAGAGAGTTTAGTAGATGTCACCTGCAGTCCTATGTAACACCACAGACAACACAGTGATGACTCTCTGAGTACAGATAATGTAGTAGATGTCCCCTGCAGTCCTATGTAACACCACAGACAACACAGTGATGACTCTCTGAGTACAGATAATGTAGTAGATGTCCCCTGCAGTCCTATGTAACACCACAGAGAACACAGTTAAAACTCTCTGAGCATAGATAATGTGGTAGATGTCACCTGCAGTCCTATGTAACACCACAGATAACAGTGATAACTCTCTGAGTACAGATAATGGAATAGATGTCACCTGCAGTCCCATGTAACACCACAGATAACACAGTGATGACTCTCTGAATACAGATAATGTAGAAGGTGTCACCCGCAGTCCTATGTAACACCACAGACAACACAGTGAGGACTCTCTGAGTACAGATAATGTAGTAGATATCACGCGCAGTCCTATGTAACACCACAGGTAACACAGTGATGACTTTTTGAGTACAGAGAGTTTAGTAGATGTCACCTGCAGTCCTATGTAACACCACAGACAACACAGTGATGACTCTCTGAGTACAGATAATGTAGTAGATGTCCCCTGCAGTCCTATGTAACACCACAGAGAACACAGTTAAAACTCTCTGAGCATAGATAATGTGGTAGATGTCACCTGCAGTCCTATGTAACACCACAGATAACAGTGATAACTCTCTGAGTACAGATAATGGAATAGATGTCACCTGCAGTCCCATGTAACACCACAGATAACACAGTGATGACTCTCTGAATACAGATAATGTAGAAGGTGTCACCCGCAGTCCTATGTAACACCACAGACAACACAGTGAGGACTCTCTGAGTACAGATAATGTAGTAGATATCACGCGCAGTCCTATGTAACACCACAGTGATGACTCTCTGAGTAGAGATATTCTAGTAGATGTCACCTGCAGTCCTATGTAACACCACAGATAACACAGCGATAACTATCTGCGTACATATAATGTAGTAGATATCACGCGCAGTCCTATGTAACACCACAGATAACACAGTGATAACTTTGAGTACAGACAGTGTAGTAGATGTCACCTGCAGTCCTATGTAACACCACAGATAACACAGTGATAACTTTCTGAGTACAGATAATGTAGTACATGTCACCTGCAGTCCTATGTAACACCACAGACAACACAGTGATGACTCTGAGTACAGATAATGTAGTAGATGTCATCCGCAGTCCTATGTAACATCACAGATAACACAGTGATAACTTTCTGAGTACAGATAATGTAGTAGATGTCACCTGCAGTCCTATGTAACACCACAGACAACACAGTGATGACTCTCTGAGTACAGATAATGTAGTAGATATCACGCGCAGTCCTATGTAACACCACAGATAACACAGTGATAACTTTCTGAGTACAGACAATGTAGTAGATGTCACCTGCAGTCCTATGTAACACCACAGATAACACAGTGATCACTCTGAGTACAGATAATGTAGTAGATGTCCCACTCAGTCCTATGTAACACCACAGATAACACAGTGATAACTTTCTGAGTACAGACAATGTAGTAGATGTCACCTGCAGTCCTATGTAACACCACAGATAACACAGTGATCACTCTGAGTACAGATAATGTAGTAGATGTCCCACTCAGTCCTATGTAACACCACAGGTAACACAGTGATGACTTTTTGAGTACAGAGAGTTTAGTAGATGTCACCTGCAGTCCTATGTAACACCACAGATAACACAGTGATGACTAAGTACAGATAATGTAGTAGATGTCATGTAGTAGATAATGTAGTCTAAAGTATATGAATTTAAGCTAAAAGAAAATTGTCCCCAAAAGGTAGACAGAAAGGGGGACCCTAATGCCTGCTCCACCTAAAGGTCTCTAATTAAGGTGTTAATAATAAATATTATGCAGAGATAGTTTTCCCAAGTCCTGTGTTCCGCTCTCCTGCAGAACATGTCAATCTGGACACAACTCTACTGCTTTGATGCTGTAAAATTCGCCGCCCCCAATTAGTATAATGCTGTTTTTGGATAACATTTATAGTCATTCTCTCATAACAGAACTTCCCCCTATCCATCCATTTTCCAACAAAAGGTTATTTTATAGCTATCATAAGAGATTAGGGTCCCCAGCATTTGCAGTATTTCTTCTCTAATGATTTAGTTAAAAGGGCTTCGCTGTGATAGCTCTCCAACTTTGTTCCTTCCTGTATATCACTGTTCAGGGTCAAAAGCTGGGAAAAGGGCTGGTCCCAGAGGCCTAACATATTTCACCAGTGGAGACTCTGGCTTTTCACTTCTCCTTCTCTCCTCATCACTTTATGCCTAAAGAATAACAGATGTGGAAACATTTCGAAGAGAACTAATTGAATTTCATAGAACACAATTTAGCATTGTTCAAGGAAGTACCTAAATCAACAGCACATTTTTTCAAGCGTCCGACGTCGCCTAATTAGAACACCAAACGTGTGACTAATTGGCCACACTTCTACTAAAAGCTTGGCCACAGATGAGCTGCTGCCTATTCATCTCTGCAGAACGTACTGCAGTGGTTTGGCCGCGAGATATCTGTGGTTATTGGGCCTGAGCCGTGCCAAAATAATGAAAATGCTAGGCAACTGCAAGAGCGCTGATCCCGTTCACATCAGAACCTTCCACTTTGGGCAGCACCCAAAGGATTACTAGAAGATTATCAGCACATAAATTATTCCCTTCTTGGTGCATTGTAATTGGGGCTGTTAATGGCATGGTCTGTATCATGTCTGGTTTATTGTCCTAAAAATGTTCAGCGTCTAATTAAGAAATAATCCGCTATTATCAAGAACGGCTCCAGTTTGCCCAGAATTTCCCCACCAGCAGATCTGCTTTTTGCATGCAACAGGATGTTTTCTTTTTAATGATGTGCAGTATACTATGTGGGAACTGACTTAATCTTCGGAGCCAAGGAAGACTGTAATACGCACACAGCTGAATTGTGAAAGTGATACTTTAAGGATTCCAACACTACTAGTTCACAGGGGCTAAAAGCAGGGCTTAAAGGGAAGGATGAATCATCTTTTAAATAAAGCATCATCATCATGAAAGTATGTTTCCAAAATCTCGGTAAGTAGAATTCATTTAAAGCACAGATTTTATGGCTAAGGCCGGGATCACACATGCGACAAACACGTCCGTGTCTCGCATGTGAAACCCAAGCTCTGGCGCCGGCACTTGGGAGCCGGCGCCAGAGCTTGGTTTTCACATGCGAGACACGGACGTGTTTCTCGCATGTGTGATCCCGGCCTAACTTTAATACCTGCGGCTCTTGTGGAGTATTGTTCAAGACAAAAAAACTTACGGTACATACACAGACCCACAGACCCACACATGAGCAAAGACAAGTGTAGCCAATAATGTGATCCGACAAAACATCGGATCGTACGCGGACCAATGTTATTCTATGGGGCCATGTACATGTCCAATTCTTTCCTCAGACAGAGTCTGTACAAGGAAAAAATATTGCTGCATGGCCGAGTTTGATCCGCTATTCATAATCAGAGGGCATTGATCTGATAAGCGTCATCAGAGGGCAGGGGCTGCAGCGACTGGCCCCTCCCTGAAACCAATCCTGAGGAAAAAATTCTGGTGTTTTCGAAATGCATCGATTGTTGAACTGACTGAACTTATTACTGAACTATACTCACCCAGCATTCCAAGGATAAAGTGCGATGTCACCAATTTCTGGCCACTGTACATGCTGTACATGCCCACCTTCTCTCTCCCTTCACACATGCCACCGGCCCATGTATGCCTCTGCTATGTGAAGCCTTGAAGGTAATGCCCTAAAAAAGCAGCTGCAACTGCAAGTCTCCACATAAGCGCTTTTGCTCATTTTGTTCTTTGTGCTGCATGAATACCAAATTAAATGAAGCTCAGTCTTTGTGTTCTTTCTTTGTATTTTTGCATTCTGAGCAAGCCGGGGTGTGGCCTCCCTCTCCTGAGCTGGAAATTACATTTAAAGGCTTCCCCAGACTGGTGTTCATAGGTAGGGACCAGGTCTTTTTTGTTTGCCCTTATTCACACACTGAGGTCAACTCTGACACATGGTAAGGTTTTTAATATTAGGCAGCGTAGGACCGTCCCGATCAGAGTCACCTTGTCAATGGTGAGATGGCTTTTAAGCTATTTTTGATCAAAAGCAGTATTACTAAGAACCCTGTGTTATTTAGATGCATTTTGCTTTCTACTTATTTACTTTCAGCAGGGGATTTGCTCATTTTGTTTTTTGTAAGTTTTATATGCTGTATGGCCAATGTGAACATGCGCTTATGTGCTGCATGTATACCAACTTAAATCAAACTCAACCTTTGTGTGTTTTTTTGTTGTTGATTCTATGCACGCAGCACTTTTAAGAGACACTGCCAGGCAAATATACCCCTGATATCACTATATTGACCTGCAGGAAATAGTGGACTCCCACATGTTGATCTGATGCACGCAGTATTCCATAGAGATATTGTTGAGCAACTATAGCCCTGGAGGTTGTACATTGTCTGCTACTAATAGTTTTTAGTGGGGAATACTACTAAACATCAATTCCTACAAAAACCACGGAAGTAATGCCATAGTAGAAAATTAAAATGTCATTTTATTACATATATACGTACAATACATAAATCAAAAAGAGAGGGGGGGAGCAACACAAAAATAGCCGCAGCACCACAATATATTGCACTATAAAGTGCTAAAAGGATGCCTGAATAATATATACCAAATGCTTTTCCAGCTCACTCTAATAATCTCAGTATTAAGTTCCAAAAAATGGGTATATAAATAAATAATAATACTAATAAATAACAAAAATAAATATTTATAAATAATTTATAATAAAAATAAATATTGTATACCCAGACGAAACAGAACACTGAGCAGCACTACAATCCTATATCATATTACTGCACAATTGATCCTAAATACATATTTAATTATGTGGCCATTAAATAATGATTCTCAATACACAATCAACAAAGTGCTAAATGTCAGGGAAAGAGTTTCCATATATAAGATTTTTATTTTGAAATAAATGCCCACAATACTGAGGTAGCAAAGGAAAGTGCCATGTGCCAAGATATAACTAGCAGCTGAATAGTTAGTGCAAAAGTGCACCGTGCTGTCAAGAATGAAATTTCAAGTAAATGCCCACACTGCTGAAATAACAAAGGAAAGTGCCATGTGCCAAGATGTAACTAGCAGCCAAGTAGATGTCATAAAATGACATTTTAATTTTCTACTATGGCATTACTTCCGTGGTTTTTGTAGGAATTGTTTAATTGGAAGTGCCTCTATTTGGCCAGAATTTTCTGGTTAATTTATTAAACATCAAGCCTGATTTTGAGATCATATCATATATGAATTAGCACCTCTTGAATTTACATATAGGAAAATGTCACAGGTTTACTGTGACAGAGAGGAGCCAGAAGATCGCAGCATTTGATTACTTCTACTTCACCAGTGGTTACAAGCAGTTCACCTTCGTATTAAATGGGTTAAATTTGTTTTGGCAGTGCAGGGGTTAATCTGCTCAGTGGAGAGCTCCTGGATATTTTAGGCTCTCAGCTGTGCACTGTTATGAAAAAGAGAAAAAGAAGGTGGCGCTCACCGTTCCTGTTAAAAGACTTTTTTTTTTTTTTTTTTGTAAAAAACATGGAGCTGGGGAGGAGTGTGAAGAGCAGAATGAATGGAAGATGGCCGTTGCACTGGGGAGAAGTGTGGAGAGCAGAATGAATGGAAGATGGCCATTGCACGTTAATTGTACTTCAACAGGTCCTGAACATTCCTCCACAGGTCCATGTTTTTTAACAGATGAAATAAGTCTTTTAACAGAAATAGTGAGTGCCACCTTCCTTTTCTCTTGTTCATGAACTAGTTCATGTGTTTTTCTTGGTGAGCACCCCGTTTGTACATGCAGGTGCGGACCCAATTGACTGCACAGGAACTTGTATAGTAGCATTTAATGTTGATGCTGGATTTGTTCCCTTTTAACTATCTCAGCTGTGCACTGTTAGCCACTCCCATCTATGATATAATCTGGGTCCTGGCTAGAACTCATTGCCAGAGATAGCTTTTGCTGCATGGCTGGAGGTTGTTGGTGGTTGTTTTTGGATAAGGTTGTTGGTGGTTTTATCTATGACTGTTGCTAGATATTGAGTGTGTGATAATTCCCCTTCTTCTCATATTTTGGTTTAACCCCATACTCCACTCCGCGGTGCATCCTTTTGTTATTTGTGTGTGTATGTTTGTATGTTTGGCATTTTTCATTACACTTGTTCGTGTTACCTTGTTAGTCTGGTTGGTGTATTACAGTACACTACTACTCCCCTTTTCTCTCGGTGAGTGAATGGTGCAGACTGAGGGCGGACTCGGGAGCTAAGTCAAGGTACGTGACTCTAGCATCTTCACCACCAGAAGTAACCAAGGAACAGGGCAAACTAGGGCACCGCTAGCATTAGGGAAAGGGAGCCCCTGGTCCCGTAACACCCAATAAGAGAGTAATGACAGAAAATATATCCACCTGCATTGGAACTTTAGCTTTATGTTTGTGCTCTGATATTTTCAATAAATGCACATGCCTAATTTTATTCTTGCATCAAGGCACCATAAGGCTATTAACCTATTCTGTGCACACTATCACTGTAGGTTGGTGTGTTCTATACTTATTAGTGTTGAAACCCTGTCAGAGGGAGAACTTAGATAATCCCAATATCTCATCCAATTTCATATTATTCCAATTTTGGCCACAAGTGGATTGGTCGGAGAACCTGCAGCTGGGTTAAGAGGCTAGTCAGGAGCGCCATTGTGGTCATTCATAATCAATTATTTGCTAATATACTTGCTTTAAAAATTCCGTAGTATTCCCTAGCTACACTGTTTAATAGCTATTGTATTTATTTTTCTATTTCTGATGAGAATTTGTTTGAGTATCACCGGTGCATGCTGGGATACTCAAACAAAGCGCTATCAGGGGAGAGAGGCTTCAGTCACTGCCACAGCCTCTGCCCCCTCCTTGAAATGAAGCATCTTCAGTGATGCTCATTCAGGGGCTGTTCTGTCCCTGCGTGGTCTTCCCCGTACACAGCGCAACCGCCCCGTGCACAGCACTGTCCATGCATTGTTTACACTGAGTAATGCGTTCCCTCTGTTGTCAGTTTATGAATTGTAATAATCACAGCAGCAGAGCGGTGTCACTATGCCCAGTAGTGCAGGAAATGAGTGCCGTCCCCTCAGATGACGCCACTGGTCTCTGCCAGTGACACCACGCTGTTGCCGGTTTATTACTGTACTTAACACAACAGTGAGGACGCCGTGCACAGGTCTAAGGTGCCGCAATACTCTTGGTCGAGGCACCCAACAAATAAACAGTGTCCCAGTCCCTTGGTGTCATGCTGTGTACAATGCATTGTACTCACATTCAGGCAGGAGGCCTCTGCTGCATCCACATTGTATTAGAATGGATATAAAATTTGTAGAAATAAAGGAAAAAAGTATTCACCCCTTAAAGGGCCACTGTCACCCCACTTCAGCCGTTATAAACTAAAAGAGCCACCTTGTGCAGCAGTAATGCTGCATTCTAACAAGGTGGCTCTTTTAGTTTTAGGTTCAAGTATACCCCAAATAAAGCGTTTTTATACTTAGCCACAATTCCTGTCTCTAGCCAGGGAGGCGGGTCCTCACTCCCCAGCTCTAACCGCTCCTTTGCCGTCACTCCAATCTTCCTGCGCCGCCCCCTCAGCGCTGTGTACATTTCAAAACCGGCGCCTGCGCAGTGTACTGCTGTGCTGCGCAGACGCAGTAAGCTCTGACCGTCTGACGTCCCAGCCAGGCTTGCAGACTGCGCCTGCGCGGGCATTGCGGCCAGCCACCTTTGGAATCCCCGCCCCACACTGTGTTATGCATTATTAAGATTCCACAATCAAGTGATGGTTTGGGGAGCCAAGTCATCTGCTGGTGTAGGTCCACTGTGTTTTATCAAAACCAAAGTCAGCACAGCCATCTACCAGGAAATTTTAGATCACTTCATGCTTCCCTCTGCCGACAAGCTTTTTGGAGATGGAAATTTAATTCTCCAGCAGGAATTTGCACCTGTCTACACTGCCAAAAGGAACAATACCTGGTTTAGAAAAAACAGTATCCCTGTGCTTGATTGACCAGAAAACTCACCTGACCTTCACCTCATAGAGAATCTATGAGGTATTGTCAAGAGCAAGATGAGAGACACCAGACCCAACAACAATGCAGACAAGCTAAAGGCTGCTATCAAAGCAACCTGAGCTTCCATAACACCTCAGCAGTACCAATGGCTGATCGCCTCTAAGCCACGCTGTATTGATGCAGTAATTGATGCAAAAGGATCACAAACTAAGTATTGAATGCTCTTAATGAACATACATATCAGTAGGCCAACATTTCCAATTTTAAAATCATTTTTCAAGCTGGTGTTATAAAGTATTCTAATTTATCTGGATAAAGACCTTTGAGTTTTCATTGGCTGTAAGCCATAATCATGAACATTAACAGAAATAAACACTTGAAATAGATCACTGTTGGTACTAACTCTATTTTTTTTTGTATTGAAGAACTTATAAATTAACGTTTTGATGATATTCTAATTTTGTGAGAAGCACCTGTATATAAACTAAAGTGATCTGAGGTTCAAGTCATCTAAGGGGAGTAAACAATAAAGCCGTATTGCAAAGTAAAAAAAATTGTTATGAAGCATAATGGCAAAACAAAAGTGTAAACTACAACACTTGTTTTCCAGTTCAAAATAAATATATTGAAACATACAGTACAGACCAAAAGTTTGGACACACATTCTCATTTAAAGATTATTCTGTATTTTCATGACTATGAAAATTGTACATTCACACTGAAGGCATCAAAACTATGAAGTAACCCATGTGGAATTATATACTTAGCAAAAAAGTGTGAAACAACTGAAATTAAGTCTTATATTCTAGGTTCTTCAAGGTAGCCACCTTTTGCTTTGATGACTGCTTTGCACACTCTTGACATTCTCTTGATGAGCTTCAAGAGGTGATCACCGGGAATGGTCTTCCAACAATCTTGAAGGAGTTCCCAGAGATGCTTAGCACTTTTTGGCCCTTTTGCCTTCACTCTGCTGCCCAGCTCACCCCAAACCATCTCGATTGGGTGCAGTTCTGGTCACTGTGGAGGCCAGGTCATCTGGTGTAGCACCCCATCACTCTCCTTCTTTGTCAAATAGCCCTTGCACAGCCAATAGGTGTGTTTGGGGTCATTGTCCTGTTGAAAAATAAATGATGGTCCAACTAAACGCAAACCGGATGGAATAGCATGCCGCTGCAAGATGCTGTGGTAGCCATGCTGGTTCAGTATGCCTTCAATTTTGAATAAATCCCCAACAGTGTCACCAGCAAAGCACCCCCACATCATCACACCTCTTCCACCATGCTTCACGGTGGGAAAGAGGCATGTAGAGTCAATCCGTTTGCCTTTTCTGCGTCGCACAAAGACGCGGTGGTTGGAATCAAAGATATCAAAATTGGACTCATCAGACCAAAGCACAGATTTCCACTGGTCTAATGTCCATTCCTTGTGTTCTTTAGCCCAAACAAGTCTCTTCTGCTTGTTGCCTGTCCTTTGCAGTGGTTTCCTAGCAGCTATTTTACCATGAAGGCCTGCTGCACAATGTCTCCTCTTAACAGTTGTTGTAGAGATGTGTCTGCTGCTAGAACTCTGTGTGGAATTGACCTGGTCTCTAACCTGAGCTGCGGTTAACCTGCGATTTCTGAGGCTGGTGACTTGGATAAATTTATCCTCAGAAGCAGAGGTGACTCTTGGTCTTCTTTTCCTGGGGTGGTCCTCATGTGAGCCAGTTTCTTTGTAGCGCTTGATGGTTTTTGCCACTGTACTTGGGAACACTTTCAAAGTTTGCCCAATTTTTTGGACTGACTGACCTTCATCTATTAAAGTAATGATGGCCACTCGTTTTTCTTTACTTAGCTCCTTTTTTCTTGCCATAATACAAATTCTAACAGTCTATTCAGTAGGACTATCAGCTGTGTATCCACCAGACTTCTGCACAACACAACTTATGGTCCCAACACCATTTATAAAGCAAAAAATCCAACTTATTAAACCAGACAGGGCACACCTGTGAAGTGAAAACCGTTCCCGGTGACTACCTCTTGAAGCTCGTCAAGAGAATGCTAAGAGTGTGCTAAGCAGTTATCAAAGCAAAAGGTGGCTACTTTGAAGAACCTAGAATATAAGACATAATTTCAGCTGTTTCACACTTTTTTGTTAAGTATATAATTCCACATGTGTTAATTCATAGTTTTGATGCCTTCAGTGTGAATGTACAATTTTCATAGTTATGAAAATACAGAAAAATCTTTAAATGAGAAGGTGTGTCCAAACTTTTGGTCTGTACTGTAGACATATTTGATATTGTGTCTGTATAAATGATAACAGAAATGCCAGAATTGCTGTTTTCTCAGTAACCATACTTCCCCAAAGAAAGCAATAATACAGTGGGGAAAAAAGTATTTAGTCAGCGACCAATTGTGCAAGTTGTCCTAATTAAAAAGATGAGAGAGTCCTGTAATTGACATCATAGGTAGACCACAACCATGAGAGTCAAAATGAGAAAACAAATCCAGAAAATCACCTTGTCTGATTTCGCAAGATTTATTTTGCAAAACATGGTGGAAAATAAGTATTTGGTCACCTAAAAACATGCAAGATTTCTGGTTCTCACAGACCTGTAACTTATTCTTTAAAAGTCTCCTCTGTCATCCACTCATTACCTGTAGTAATGACACCTGTTTGAACTTATCAGTATAAAACACACCTGTCCACAACCTCAAACAGTCACACTCCAAACTCCACTAGAAAACACCATAGAGCTATCAAAGGACACCAGAAACAAAATTTTAGCCCTGCACCAGACTCAGAAGACTGAGTCTGCAATAGGCAATCAGCTTGGTGTGATGAAATCAACCGTGGGAGCAATAATAAGAAAATGGAAGACATACAAGACCACCGATAATCTCCCTCGATCTGGGGCTCCATGCAAGATCTCACCCCGTGTGGTCAAAATGATCACAAGAACGGTGAGCAAAAATCCCAGAACCACACGGGGACCTAGTGAATGACCTGCATAGGGCTGGAACCACCGTAACAAAGGCTACCATCAGTAACACACTACGCCACCAGGGATTTAGATTCTGCAGTGCCAGATGTGACCCCCCGCTTAAGCCAGTACATGTCCTGGCCTGTCTGAAGTTTGCTAGAGAGCATTTGGTTTATCCAGCAGAGTATTGGGAGAATGTCATATGGTCTGATGAAACCAAAGTAGAACTGTTTGGTAGAAACAAAACTCATCATGTTTGTAGAAAACAGAATGCTGAGTTACAGTCAAAGAACAACACACCTACTGTGAAGCATGGGGGTGGCAATATCATGCTTTAGGGCTGTTTCTATGCAAAGGGACCAGGAAGACTGATCCGTGTACATGAAAGAATGAATGGGGCCATGCATAGTGAGATTTTGCATGCAAACCTCCTTCATCAGCAAGGGTATTGAAGATGAAATGTAGATGGGTCTGTCAGCATGATAATGATCCCAAGCACACTGCCAGGGCAACGATGGAGTGGCATAGTAAGAAGCATATTAAGGTCCTGGAGTGGCCTAGCCAGTCTCCAGAACTCAACCACATAGAAAACCTTTGGAGGGAGTTCAAAGTCCGTATTGCCCAGCGACAGGCCCAAAACTTCACTGCTCTAGAGAAAATCTGCATGGATCTATGGGCCAACATACCACCAACAGTGTGTGCCAACCTTCTGAACACTTACAGAAAACGTTTGACTTCTGTCATTGCCAGCAAAAGATATATAGCAAAATATTGAGATGAATTTTTGTTAATAACAAAATACTTATTTTCCACCCAAATTTGCAAAATAAATCTTGCCAAATCAGACAAGGTGATTTTCTGGATATATTTTCTCATTTTGACTCTTATAGTCTCTGTGGAGACAAAGCATTGTATCTTATATTTCATATAGTTGGTTGCATGTAAGTAAACAATTATCGCGGAATGGGAAAAAACATGGCACCTATACCACGGTGTCACTAATAAGAGTCAGAGTGAAAAATGGAACATTCTCACCAACTCCAGGATGAATAGGCAGGAGTACCGGAAAACCTCTTGTTCAAGGAACGATCCGGGATTTGATGAAGAGAACTGACAATGCCCTGTCATTCCCTATGGGGCTAACAGTAGTCTATCCCCATAACTCCTGCCCTTACAAGGGCAGTCCACAGCTACCCCTGTATAAACATGCCCTGCACTCTCCCTGTGGTCAGTCCTGACGCTTTTCCTCCAAGCTAATCATCAGGGGACCTGCTTGATTAAAGAGATAAGTGCTCAAAAAGGAGACATAAGTTGCTGCCACCCCCTATGCTATCCTGGAGTTGGTGAGAATGTTCCATTTTTCACTCTGACTCTTATTAGTGACACCGTGGTATAGGTGCCATGTTTTTTGCCATTCCGCGATAATTGTTTACTTACATGCAACCAACTATATGAAATATAAGATACAATACTTTGTCTCCAATGCTTTGTCTGTCAAATAATACTCATTGTCTTCCTGAAAATGATTGCAAACACTAATTATTTGGTATTATTATCTTCATTTAATTTGTCTTAAATGAAAAAAACACAAAAAAAATTGACCTAAAGCCAAATTGGATATAATTCCACACCAAGCATAAAAAAGGGGGTGGACAAAAGCATTGGCACTGTTCGAAAAATCATGTGATGCTTCTCTAATTTGTGTAATTAACAGCACCTGTAACTTACCTGTGGCACCTAACAGGTGTTGGCAATAACTAAATCACACTTGCAGCCAGTTGACATGGATTAAAGCTGACTCAACCGCTGTCCTGTGTCCTTGTGTGTACCACATTGAGCATGGAGAAAAGAAAGAAGACCAAAGAACTGTCTGAGGACTTGAGAAACCAAATTGTGAGGAAGCATGAGCAATCTCAAGGCTACAAGTCCATCTCCAAAGACCTGAATGTTCCTGTGTCTACTGTGCGCAGTGTCATCAAGAAGTTTAAAGCCCATGGCACTGTGGCTAACCTCCCTAGATGTGGGCGTAAAAGAAAAATTGACAAGAGATTTCAACGCAAGATAGTGCGGATGTTGGATAAAGAACCTCGACTAACATCCAAACAAGTTCAAGCTGCCCTGCAGTCCGATGGTACAACAGTGTCAACCCGTACTATCCGTCGGCGTCTGAATGAAAAGGGATTGTATGGTAGGAGACCCAGGAAGACCCCACTTCTTACCCCGAGACATAAAAAAGCCAGGCTGGAGTTTGCCAAAACTTACCTGAAAAAGTCTAAAATGTTTTAGAAGAATGTTCTCTGGTCAGATGAGACAAAAGTAGAGCTTTTTGGGCAAAGGCATCAACATAGAGTTTACAGGAGAAAAAAAGAGGCATTCAAAGAAAAGAACACGGTCCCTACAGTCAAACATGGCGCAGGTTCCCTGATGTTTTGGGGTTCCTTTGCTGCCTCTGGCACTGGACTGCTTGACCGTGTGCATGGCATTATGAAGTCTGAAGACTACCAACAAATTTTGCAGCATAATGTAGGGCCCAGTGTGAGAAAGCTGGGTCTCCCTCAGAGGTCATGGGTCTTCCTACAGGACAATGACCCAAAACATACTTCAAAAAGCACTAGAAAATGGTTTAACATAGTAACATAGTTAGTAAGGCCGAAAAAAGACATTTGTCCATCCAGTTCAGCCTATATTCCATCATAATAAATCCCCAGATCTACGTCCTTCTACAGAACCTAATAATTGTATGATACAATATTGTTCTGCTCCAGGAAGACATCCAGGCCTCTCTTGAACCCCTCGACTGAGTTCGCCATCACCACCTCCTCAGGCAAGCAATTCCAGATTCTCACTGCCCTAACAGTAAAGAATCCTCTTCTATGTTGGTGGAAAAACCTTCTCTCCTCCAGACGCAAAGAATGCCCCCTTGTGCCCGTCACCTTCCTTGGTATAAACAGATCCTCAGCGAGATATTTGTATTGTCCCCTTATATACTTATACATGGTTATTAGATCGCCCCTCAGTCGTCTTTTTTCTAGACTAAATAATCCTAATTTCGCTAATCTATCTGGGTATTGTAGTTCTCCCATCCCCTTTATTAATTTTGTTGCCCTCCTTTGTACTCTCTCTAGTTCCATTATATCCTTCCTGAGCACCGGTGCCCAAAACTGGACACAGTACTCCATGTGCGGTCTAACTAGGGATTTGTACAGAGGCAGTATAATGCTCTCATCATGTGTATCCAGACCTCTTTTAATGCACCCCATGATCCTGTTTGCCTTGGCAGCTGCTGCCTGGCACTGGCTGCTCCAGGTAAGTTTATCATTAACTAGGATCCCCAAGTCCTTCTCCCTGTCAGATTTACCCAGTGGTTTCCCATTCAGTGTGTAATGGTGATATTGATTCCTTCTTCCCATGTGTATAACCTTACATTTATCATTGTTAAACCTCATCTGCCACCTTTCAGCCCAAGTTTCCAACTTATCCAGATCCATCTGTAGCAGAATACTATCTTCTCTTGTATTAACTGCTTTACATAGTTTTGTATCATCTGCAAATATCGATATTTTACTGTGTAAACCTTCTACCAGATCATTAATGAATATGTTGAAGAGAACAGGTCCCAATACTGACCCCTGCGGTACCCCACTGGTCACAGCGACCCAGTTAGAGACTATACCATTTATAACCACCCTATGCTTTCTATCACTTAGCCAGTTACTAACCCATTTACACACATTTTCCCCCAGACCAAGCATTCTCATTTTGTGTACCAACCTCTTGTGTGGCACGGTATCAAACGCTTTGGAAAAATCGAGATATACCACGTCCAATGACTCACCGTGGTCCAGCCTATAGCTTACCTCTTCATAAAAACTGATTAGATTGGTTTGACAGGAGCGATTTCTCATAAACCCATGCTGATATGGAGTTAAACAGTTATTCTCATTGAGATAATCCAGAATAACATCCCTCAGAAACCCTTCAAATATTTTACCAACAATAGAGGTTAGACTTACTGGCCTATAATTTCCAGGTTCACTTTTAGAGCCCTTTTTGAATATTGGCACCACATTTGCTATGCGCCAGTCCTGCGGAACAGACCCTGTCGCTATAGAGTCCCTAAAAATAAGAAATAATGGTTTATCTATTACGTTACTTAGTTCTCTTAGTACTCGTGGGTGTATGCCATCCGGACCCGGAGATTTATCTATTTTAATCTTATTTAGCCAGTTTCACACCTCTTCTTGGGTTAGATTGGTGACCCTTAATATAGGGTTTTCATTGTTTCTTGGGATTTCACCTAGCATTTCATTTTCCACCGTGAATACCGTGGAGAAGAAGGTGTTTAATATGTTAGCTTTTTCCTCGTCATCTACAACCATTCTTTCCTCACTATTTTTTAAGGGGCCTACATTTTCAGTTTTTATTCTTTTACTATTGATATAGTTGAGAGAAAGCACTGGAGACTTCTAAGGTGGCCAGCAATGAGTCCAGAACTGAATCCGATAGAACACCTGTGGAGAGATCTAAAAATGGCAGTTTGGAGAAGGCACCCTTCAAATATCAGGGACCTGGAGCAGTTTGCCAAAGAAGAATGATCTAAAATTCCAGCAGAGCATTGTAAAAAACTCATTGATGGTTACTGGAAGCGGTTGGTCGCAGTTATTTTGGCTAAAGGTTGTGCAACCAAGTTTTAGGCTTAGGGTGCCAATACTTTTATCTGGCCCATTTTTGGAGTTTTGTGTGAAATGATCAATGTTTTGCTTTTTGCTTCATTCTCTTTTGTGTTTTTCATTTAAAACAAATTAAATGAAGATGATAATACCAAATAATTTGTGTTTGCAATCATTTTCAGGAATAAACTGAGTATTATCTGACAGAATTGCAGGGGTGTCAATACTTTTGGCCATGACTGTATCTGCCCATGGAAATCAACTGTCACTTTATAGAAAAATTATAAAGTACATATTGCCTTTTGAATTAGTTAAATGTCTTACTTTTACTTTTGAATATATTCCACCTAGATATTGATAACTTAAGGGCTGTTTAAGACTAGGTATTTTCCAGAAGGAGATACTGTATGTAATGGATGTGCTTTTACAATTCCCTTTTTAGACATCAACCTGTTCCCACAAGGGGTCTTTCTTTTCTCACATTTTACATGCTCAAATGTAGGAGACACTGTAAGTTGGGAGAAACATAAGACTATTGAACAGAAATGTGCTGTTTTAACTACATTCATCTGGTAATAAATGGCTGGCTGAATGCTGTAAAAGTTTTGTTATCTGGTGCTGCACCTTTTTATTCTTCGCCTTAATCGTTCACACTAGAAGTGAAAATATGCATCACACTTTCAAATTTTTCCCCTATGAGAACATGTTGTAGCCTTCTCCTTTTGCAGGGATATTCAATGTGTTTCAATACACAAATGTTTCATATTTACCTAGGAACTTGAAGGAAATGCAAAATATTATTATGCATGAAAAATAGATTTACAGAGTGCAGAATATACAGAATATAATGAAGTTTGTCTGTCTTGCAAGGTGCATACCTTGTGGTACTTAGCAATTCTTTTTCAGCAAATCTGGGGTATAACTAAGAGATGGAGGGAGGAGATGGAGGGCACTAGTCTCCATTTAACACAGTTAATAATAATCACAACAACAACATCCTTATATTGAGAGTCAGTTTGCAAGGTGGAATAAAGCACAGTAGGGTCATGATTGTCATACCTGATCATAATATTTTAGATCCAATTTCTAAATTCACTCCAGTGATTTAAAAAAAATAATTTTTCCCATGAACAAAAGCAGAATTTTTCGATCACGTAGAGTTCTGTCACTCTTCCCCTATGCACATTTTTGTCTGACCTTAGAAAACCCCTTTAGGCCAGTCTCACACGTCCAGATAATTCCGGTACCGGAGAAAATGGTACCGGAGTTATCCGTGTCCGTGTGCTCATGTAGGCCATTTGTGTGGGATCCGTGTGATGTCCGTGAATACGTTTTTAGGGTCCGTGTGCTGTCCGTTTGCTGTACGTGTGTCCTTGTCCGTGTATTGCAACAATTTTTGCAATTTTAACCCTATGACAGGAAAAACGCACATGGACAGCACACGGATGGCACACGGACAGTATCCGTGTGCGGTACGTGTTTACACAGACCCATTGACTTTAATGGGTCCATGTGATCCGTGCGCTCCCACGAACACTGACATGTCTCCGTGTTTTGCAAACGGACACACGGTCCGTGAAAACACGCTGACATGTGCAGAGACTCATTTATTTTAATGTGTCTACGTGAGTCAGTGTCTCCGTTACGAAAGGAAACTGTCACCACACGTACCGGAACCACTGACATGTGAAATCGGCCTTAATACTACTGACCGTGATAACTTATAGCTGTACAGATATACACATGAGAAAGGTGACCCTCCTTTTCATCTACACTTTCACTTATCATGGTCTAAGTAACAATTGGTCCTCGTGAACTTCTAAGGCCAGAAAATGACTTGACAAGAAAACACATTGGATTTTACTGATTCTGTACAATGTAGATATGTTACAGATTTCACTTTATGCATCTCAAAGAATAAAATCTTTCGCAAAAAATAAGACAAATTAACATATGGTTTTAAAAACTGTCCCACAGTTTGATTTCCTCTGTAAATTTTATTCTGTACTGTGTGGATGAGAAATGGAATTATATACTTTTTACTGATGGGACCACGGTGGGAATGTTTGAGCAACACATATTCTGTGATGTTTGGTAAAAACCAAGCACATACACCTGGCATGGTAGTAGAGAGGTGATGATTATCCCCTTAACCCCCAGGCCATTTTCTGTCTTTGCGTTTTATTTTTTCACTCCACTTCTTCCCAGAGCTGTAACTTTTTTATTTTTCACAGAAAAATCGATGAATCCAGCAGGAATGTAATAAAATCACTAAATTTATTTCTTCATTTTTTTTTTTAAAAAGGAAAGGATTGTATCCTATGGTACACCACTTGTAAATAAGTTATAATTTATTACAGCATTATGCACACATGGCAATTTGGAAGAACGCTGCCATGTGTGCATAATGCTGTAAGAAATTATAACTTATTTACAAGTGGTGTACCATAGGATACAACCCTTTCCTTTTTTTTAAAAAAATGAAGAAATAAATTTTGTGATTTTACTACATTCCTGCTGGATTCATCGATTTTTCTGTGGACTGAGTGCTCAACTTTTCCGTGCAGGAACAGGTGTGGAATAGCCGATATTCAGGTGAGCTGACTATCTTTTGTTTTTTTTATTTTTCAGTCAATATGGCCATGTGTGGGCTTTTTTTTTTGCTGGACAAGTTGTACTTTTGGAAAACACAACTGGTTTTAACATATCTTGTACTGGAAAATGGGAAAAAAAAATCCAAGTGCGGTGAAATTGCAAAAAAAAAGTTTAATTCAGCAGTTTTTTTTTTACCATGTTCACTAAATACTAAAACTGACCTGCCATTATGACTCCCCAGGTCAGTACGAGTTCACTGACACCAAACATGTATAGGTTCTTTTTTATTTAAATGGTTAAAAAAAGGGCGCCATTTTCCGAGACCTGTCGTTTTTATTGATACAGTTTTGGTGTAGATACAATGTTTGGATCGCCCGTTATTGCATTTTATTGCCATGTAACGGCAACCAAAAAAACTTAATACTGGCTAATTTTTTTTGTTGTCATTACGCTGTTTAGAGATCGGGTTAATTTTTTTATATTGATAGATCGGGGCTCGCACCAAACAGGGGGATTATGACATGTGCGTATTATTACAGCACATGTCAGAAAGGGGTTAAGAATGAGGCTACATGGCAAATTTAGCTGCCACATGTCGGTAGATCAACTATCTCTAGGTGTCGTTGCTACATGACAACATCTTAACCCCTTCATGACCCAGCCTATTTTGACCTTAAAGACCTTGCCATTTTTTGCAATTCTGACCAGTGTTCTTTTATGAGGTAATAACTCAGGAATGCTTCAACGGATCCTAGCGGTTCTGAGATTGTTTTTTTGTGACATATTGGGCTTCATGTTAGTGGTAAACTTAGGTCAATAAATTCTGTGTTTATTTGTGATAAAAATGGAAATTTGGTGAAAATTTTGAAAATTTCGCAATTTTCACATTTTGAATTTTTATTCTGTTAAACCAGAGAGTTATGTGACACAAAATAGTTAATAAATAACATTTCCCACATGTATACTTTACATCCGCACATTTTTGGAATCAAAATTTTTTTTTGCTAGGAAGTTATAAGGGTTAAAATTTGACCAGCGATTTCTCATTTTTACAACGAAATTTACAAAACCATTTTTTTTAGGGACCACCTCACATTTGAAGTCAGTTTGAGGGGTCTATATGGCTGAAAATACCCAAAAGTGACACCATTCTAAAAACTGCACCCCTCAAGGTGCACAAAACCACATTCAAGAAGTTTATTAACCCTTCAGGTACTTCACAGCAGCAGAAGCAACATGGAAGGAAAAAATTAACATTTAACTTTTTAGTCACAAAAATTATCTTTTAGCAACAATTTTTTTATTTTCCCAATGGTAAAAGGAGAAACTGAACCACGAAATTTGTTGTCCAATTTGTCCTGAGTACGCTGATACCTCATATGTGGAAGTAAACCACTGTTTTGGCGCACGGCAGGGCTCGGAAGGGAAGGCATGCCATTTGGCTTTTTAAATGGAAAATTAGCTCCAATCATTAGCGGACACCATCTCACGTTTGGAGAGCCCCTGTGTGCCTAAACATTGGAGATCCCCCACAAATGACCCCATTTTGGAAACTAGACCCCCAAAGGAACTAATCGAGATGTGTGGTGAGGACTTTGAACCCCCAAGTGCTTCACAGAAGTTTATAACGCAGAGCCATGAAAATAAAAAAAAAAATTATTTTCTCAAAAATGATCTATTAGCCTGGAATTTCTTTATTTTCCCAAGGGTAACAGGAAAAATTTGACCCCAAAAGTTGTTGTCCAGTTTCTTCTGAGTACGCTGATACCCAATATGTGGGGGTAAACCACTGTTTGGGCACATGCCGGGGCTCGGAAGTGAAGTAGTGACGTTTTGAAATGCAGACTTTGATGGAATGCTCTGCGGGCGTCACGTTGCGTTTGCAGAGCCCCTGATGTGGCTAAACAGTAGAAACCCCCCACAAGTGACCCCATTTTGGAAACTAGACCCCAAAAGGAACTTATCTAGATGTGTGGTGAGCACTTTGAACCCCCAAGTGCTTCACAGAAGTTTATACTGCACTGCAGAGCCGTGAAAATAATAAATATGTTTTCTTTCCTCAAAAATAATTATTTAGCCCAGAATTTTTTAATTTTCCCAAGGGTAACAGGAGAAATTTGACCCCAATATTTGTTGACCAGTTTCTCCTGAGTATGGTGATACCCCATATTGGGGGTAAACTACTGTTTGGGCACATGCCGGGGCTTGGAATTGAAGTAGTGACGTTTTGAAATGCAGACTTTGATGGAATGCTCTGCGGGTGTCACGTTGCGTTTGCAGAGCCCCTGATGTGGCTAAACAGTAGAAACCCCCCACAAGTGACCCCATTTTGGAAACTAGACCCTGAAAGGAACTTATCTAGATGTGTGGTGAGCACTTTGAACCCCCAAGTGCTTCGCAGAAGTTTATAATGCAGAGCCGTGAAAATAATAAATACGTTTTCTTTCCTCAAAATAATTATTTAGCCCAGAATTTTTTATTTTCCCAAGGGTTACTGGAGAAATTTAACCCCAAAAATTGTTGTCCAGTTTCTCCTGAGTACGCTGATACCCCATATGTGGGGGTAAACCACTGTTTGGGCACATGCCGGGGCTCGGAAGTGAAGTAGTGATGTTTTGAAATGCAGACTTTGATGGAATGCTCTGCGGGCGTCACGTTGCGTTTGCAGAGCCCCTGATGTGGCTAAACAGTAGAAATCCCCCACAAGTGACCCCATTTTGGAAACTAGACCCCGAAAGGAACTTACCTAGATGTGTGTTGAGCACTTTGAACCCCCAAGTGCTTCATAGAAGTATATAATGCAGAGCCGTGAAAATAATAAATACGTTTTCTTTCCTCAAAAATAATTATTTAGCCCAGAATTTTTTATTTTCCCAAGGGTTACAGGAGAAATTGGACCCCAAAAGTTGTTGTCCAGTTTCTCCTGAGTATGCTGATACCACATGTGTGGGGTAAACCACTGTTTGGGCACACGTCGGGGCTCAGAAGGGAAGTAGTGACTTTTGAAATGCAGACTTTGATGGAATGGTCTGCGGGCGTCACGTTGCGTTTGCAGAGCCCCTGGTGTGCCTAAACAGTAGAAACCCCCCACAAGTGACCCCATTTTAGAAACTAGACCCCCCAAGGAACTTATCTAGATATGTGGTGAGCACTTTGAACCCCCAAGTGCTTCACAGACGTTTACAATGCAGAGCCGTGAAAATAAAAAATAATTTTTCTTTCCTCAAAAATGATGTTTTAGCAAGCATTTTTTTATTTTCACAAGGGTAATAGGAGAAATTGGACCCCAATAATTGTTGCGCAGTTTGTCCTGAGTACACTGATACCCCATATGTGGGGGAAACCACTGTTTGGGCGCACGTCGGGGCTCGGAAGTGAGGGAGCACCATTTGACTTTTTGAATACAAGATTGGCTGGAATCAATGGTGGCGCCATGTTGCGTTTGGAGACCCCTGATGTGCCTAAACAGTGGAAACCCCTCAATTCTACCTCCAACACTAACCCCCCCACACCCCTAACCCTAATCCCAACTGTAGCCATAACCCTAATCACAACCGTAACCACAACCCTAATTCCAACCCTAACTCTAAGGCTATGTGCCCACGTTGCGGATTCGTGTGAGATTTTTCAGCATCATTTTTGAAAAATCCGCGGGTAAAAGGCACTGCGTTTTACCTGCGGATTTACCGTGGATTTCCAGTGTTTTTTTTTGCGGATTTCACCTGTGGATTCCTATTGAGCAACAGGTGTAAAATGCTGCGGAATCCGCACAAAGAATTGACATGCTGCGGAAAATACAACGCAGTGTTTCCGCGCGGTATTTTCCGCACCATGGGCACAGCGGATTTGGTTTTCCATAGGTTTACATGGTACTGTAAACCTGATGGAACACTGCTGCGAATCCGCAGCGGCCAATCCGCTGCGGATCTGCAGCCAAATCCGCACCGTGTGCACATAGCCTAATTCTAAAGGTATGTGCACACGCTGCAGAATACACTGCGGATCCACAGCAGTTTCCCATGAGTTTACAGTTCAATGTAAACCTATGGGAAACAAAAATCGCTGTACAGATGCTGCGGAAAAACTGCACGGAAATGCAGCGGTTTACATTCTGCAGCATGTCACTTCTTTCTGCGGATTCCGCAGCGGTTTTACAACTGCTCCAATAGAAAATCGCAGTTGTAAAACCGCAGTGAAATGCACAGAAAAACCGCAGTAAATCCGCCATAAATCCGCAGCGGTTTAGCACTGCGGATTTATCAAATCCGCAGCGGAAAAATCCGCAGAGGAACAGAATACGTGTGCACATATCGAAACCCTAACCCTAGCCCTAACCCTAACCCTAACCCTAGCCCTAGCCCTAACCCTAGCCCTAACCCTAGCCCTAGCCCTAACCCTAGCCCTAACCCTAGCCCTAACCCTAACCCTAGCCCTAAACCTAACCCTAGCCCTAACCCTAACCCTAGCCCTAACCCTAACCCTATTCTAACCTTAGTGGAAAAAAAATATTTATTTTTTTATTGTCCCTACCTATGGGGTGACAAAGGGGGGGGGGTGATTTTTTATTTTTTTATTTTAATCACTGTGATAGGTTATATCTCAGTGATCAAAATGCACTTTGGAACGAATCTGCCGGCCGGCAAATTCGGCGGGCGCACTGCGCATGCGCCCACCATTTTGGAAGATGGCCGCGCCCAGGGAGAAGACGGACGGACGCCTACCTGGCGTCAAAGGTCGGGAAGGGGTTAAAAGTGAATAGGTTCACATTGCAGTCCACCCAGGTCACATTTTTTTGCAACTTGCTCATCACAGTCACAGTACCTTATGCATCACAATGCAACTCTTTTCATTTGTATTGCAGTAGCACTGACACCTAATGTACTTTGGTTGCACGACAATTGTTGCGGACTACTGTGTAGTCCCAGGCTAAGACTAATATTACGACTGGACTTTCAGATGGTACTAATAGAGACAGAATTGGATCTTACTTTAAGCCAGTATATTCTTCACACAAATTATGTAAATAAGCAAACTATACAGAGACGAGCAGATACCTTGAAAATCAAATTTGTGTTGAATCTTTAAGAGTAAGCTGAACTAGATGAATTTGAACAATTTGTAATTTGCTTCATGCAAATCACCTAAAATGGCTACCATTAATTTAGACATTACAGAAGTGACGGAGCCAAATTTTTGAAATCTGACCAGTGTCACTTTATGTGGTAATAAGTCTGCAACGCTTCAACAAATCCCAGTGATTTTGAGATTGTTTTTTTCGTGACACATCATACTTTATGATAATGGTAAACTTAGGTCAATATGTTTTGTGCTTATTTATAAAAAATATAAAAAATTTGAGAAAAATGTTAAAAAATTAGCAATTTTCAAACTTTGAACGGTTACCCTTTAATCCAGATGGCCATCCCACAGCACACCATTAATAAATAACATTTCCCACACATCGGCTTTACATCAGCACCATTTGTAAAATGCTATTTTATTTTGTTAGCATTTTAGGGGGATTAAAAATGTAGCAGCAATTTTTCATTTTTTCAAGGAAATTTGCAACATTTATTTTTTTTTAGGGACCTATTCATGTTTGAAGTGACTTTAGGGGTCTCATATATTGGGAAACCCCCAAACGAGATACCATTTTAAAAATGGCACCCCCAGACATATTGAAAACTGCAGTCAGGTAGTTTATTAACTCTTCAGGTGCTTTACAGGAATTAATTCAAAGTGGCATGATAGGAATGAAAATGTGCATTTTTACCACCTAAATTTCTCTAACTTCTGAACAGATTACTACAGCAATCAGACTCTAAGGCCGCTATTTGGTCATGAATTGCCATGGCAAACATCAGGACCACACAATCATGATCTGAGGGCACCAATTGGGATAAAGAGGAAGCCCCCACACTCTGTTAACCATATATAATGATGTAGTCACTATTGACAGCAGCATCTAAGGGGTTAAACAGAGTTGGACAGTGCAAACACTGATCATGGCTAATGCAGCAAGTTGTCAGCTATAGAGGACAGCTGACAGCTACTGGATTGTCACCTGTATGAGGAGGCTATTCTCTTATATCTCAGGTCAGTTAAAAGACGTATTGGCTGTCATTAAGGGGTTAAATTAATCAGAGAAGGCCCACATGACCTTGCCTCCAGGCTTCCAAATAATGCTTGAAGCCATCATATAATATAGAAAAGCACTGCCGATCAGTTGCATAATCATAGGCTGTATAAAAGCTGAACAGGGAATACAGCAGCCATTTTGTCATGAATATGAATACAGAGAAGATGTTATAGCTCATAACGTAGCCATAGAGATATGTTATGACCTGGTGGTTAGGAGCACCCGGAATGACCTGATAGTTAAACCTCATACAGGACGAGCTCTGGGATGTGGGAGCTCTGCTGACCGCAAGCCCTAATCCTATCACACACTAAAAATAGCCGTGGAGTGCTCCTGACCAGACCTAGGCGCCTCGTCACAGCCTAAGAGCTATCTAGCCCTAGAGATAGAAAATAAAGCCTACCTTGCCTCAGAGAAATTCCCCAAAGGTAAAGGAAGCCCCCCACATATATTGACTGTGAGTAAAGATGGAAGTCACAAACGCAGAGATGAAACAGGTTTCAGCAAAGGGAGGCCAGACTTACTAAATAGACAGAGGATAGGAAAGGTAACTTTGCGATCAGCACAAAAGCCTACAAAAGACCACGCAGAGTGTGCAAAAAAGACCTCCACACTGACTCACGGTGCGGAGGGGCCACTCTGCATCCCAGAGCTTCCAGCTAGCAAGACAAAATCATGATAACCAGCTGAACAAGAAAACAGTGAACAAATAATGACTATCAGGAACTTAGCTTCTGCAGGAGAAGGCAGGTCACCAGAGAGATCCAGGAGCAAACTGAACCAATGCAAAAACATTGACAGCTGGCATGGAGTAACGATCTGAGAGGAGGTAAATAGAGCAGCCAACCAAAGGATAAACCACGTCACCTGTGTAAGGAACCTCAGAAGCAGCAGCTTCACTCATAGCCACCAGAGGGAGCCCGTAGACAGAACTCGCCGAAGTACCATTCACGACCACAGGAGAGAGTTTGACAACAGAATTCACAACAGAGATAGGGATAAATTGCCATGAAACACTGAAGAAATTGTACAGGTAGTATGTGTGTACTGTATAATGGCACAGTAGTGAAGAACAGTAGTGTGAAACATAAGAAAATAATGCAGTAAATTTAATTGATAGTGAAAGAGGGAGAGCAGAGCTGACAGTGATCGATTGGTGCTCCTGCATCTCAATTACACATTTGTTTTGCATTTCTGCAGAAGCTGGCCACCTATATTGCTGAAATAAAAGAAACAGTTAACTCACAGAGTGTGCATGTCTGTTGTGAATTCTGTGGCTGAATTCACTCCTGTGGTCACAAGTGGTACTGCAGCTTCTGAGCTTCCTTCCTCAGGTGTTCTGGTGAGCTCATTAGCTGCTTCATTACTTAACTCCACCTGATGCTGCTATCCTTGCTCCTAGTCAATGTTCCAGTGTTGGATCTGAGCTTCTCCTGATTGTTCTTGTGACCTGCTGCTCTGTATAGCTAAGTGCTTTTTTGCTAAAACCTCGTTTTATTGGTCCGTATAGGATTTCTGAGGTTCTCAATCCTGTGTCTTTTCGTCTGACCCTCCCAGACTCCTTTTCCATACATAATGTATTCCATAGGTCATTGTTGCGGAGATACGTGGCACCTATGGTTCCATCTGTTGAGCCTCCTGCCCCGGTTTTGGTGGAGGGGGAATTGGAGTATATTGTGGAGAAGATTTTGGATTCTCGTGTTTCTAGACGGAAACTCCAGTATCTGGTTAAATGGAAGGGTTATGCTCAGGAAGATAATTCCTGGGTTTTTGCCTCTGATGTTCATGTTCCCGATCTTGTTCGTGCCTTTCATGCGGCTCATCCTGGTAGGCCTGGGGGCTCTGGTGAGGGTTCGGTGACCCCTCCTCAAGGGGGGGGTACTGTTGTGAATTCTGTGGCTGAATTCACTCCTGTGGTCACAAGTGGTACTGCAGCTTCTGAGCTTCCTTCCTCAGGTGTTCTGGTGAGCTCATTAGCTGCTTCATTACTTAACTCCACCTGATGCTGCTATCCTTGCTCCTAGTCAATGTTCCAGTGTTGGATCTGAGCTTCTCCTGATTGTTCCTGTGACCTGCTGCTCTGTATAGCTAAGTGCTTTTTTGCTATTTTGTTGCCTTTTTTCTGTCCAGCTTGTCTTTTGTTTTGCTGGAAGCTCTGAGACGCAAAGGGTGTACCGCCGTGCCGTTAGTCCGGCACGGTGGGTCTTTTTTGCCCCCTTTGCGTGGGTTTTGCTTTAGGGTTTTTTGTAGACTGCAAAGTTCGCTTTACTGTCCTCGCTCTGTCTAAGAATATCGGGCCCCACTTTGCTGAATCTATTTCATCCCTACGTTTTGTCTTTTCATCTTACTCACAGTCATTATATGTGGGGGGCTGCCTTTTCCTTTGGGGTATTTCTCTGGGGGCAAGTCAGGCCTATTTTTCTATCTTCAGGCTAGCTAGTTTCTTAGGCTGTGCCGAGTTGCATAGGTAGTGGTTAGGCGCAATCCACAGCCACTTTTAGTTGTGTTTAGGATAGGATCAGGTGTGCAGTCTACAGAGTTTCCACGTCTCAGAGCTCGTTCTTTTGTTTTTGGGTATTTGTCAGATCACTGTGTGCGCTCTGATCGCTAGGCACACTGTGTCTCTGGATTGCCTTCATTACACCTTTCATTAGCAGACACAACAGTACTAGGAGCCAACTAATGATTCTCAATAGAGGGAAAGAAAAAGTTCTGACATCATTTTTTTTTTTTTCTCTGCTCTGTGTTCACTTTTTTTTTTTTTTTCCCCTAGACATTTGGGTGTTTCTGGACACAGGTGTGGACATGGATTTTCAGGGTCTGTGCTCTTCAATGGATAATCTCGTTATAAATGTACAAAAGATTCAAGATACTATTGATCAGAAATCTATGTTAGAACCAAGAATTCCTATTCCTGATTTGTTTTTTGGAGATAGAACTAAGTTTCCAAGTTTCAAAAATAATTGTAAGCTATTTCTGGCCTTGAAACCTCATTCTTCTGGTAATCCTATTCAACAGGTTTTGATTATTATTTCTTTTTTGCGCGGCGACCCTCAAGACTGGGCATTTTCTCTTGCGCCAGGAGACCCTGCATTGAGTAGTGTCGATGCGTTTTTCCTGGCACTCGGATTACTGTACGATGAGCCTAATTCAGTGGATCAGGCTGAGAAAAATTTGCTGGCTTTGTGCCAGGGTCAGGATGATATAGAAGTATATTGTCAGAAATTTCGGAAATGGTCAGTACTCACTCAGTGGAATGAATCTGCGCTGGCAGCTTTGTTCAGAAAGGGTCTCTCTGAGGCTCTTAAGGATGTCATGGTGGGATTTCCTATGCCTGCTGGTTTGAATGAGTCTTTGTCTTTAGCCATTCAGATCGGTAGACGCTTGCGCGAGCGTAAATCTGTGCACCATTTGGCGGTATTGCCTGAGGTTAAACCTGAGCCTATGCAGTGCGATAGGACTATGACCAGAGTGGAACGGCAGGAATACAGACGTCTGAATGGGCTATGTTTCTACTGTGGTGATTCCACTCATGCTATTTCTGATTGTCCTAAGCGCACTAAGCGGTCCGCTAGGTCTGCCGTCATTGGTACTGTACAGTCCAAATTCCTTCTGTCCATTACCTTGATGTGCTCTTTGTCGTCGTTTTCTGTCATGGCGTTTGTGGATTCAGGCGCTGCCCTAAATCTGATGGATTTGGATTATGCTAAACGTTGTGGGTTTTTCTTGGAGCCTTTGCGGTGTCCTATTCCATTGAGAGGAATTGATGCTACACCTTTGGCCAAGAATAAACCTCAGTACTGGGCCCAGCTGACCATGTGCATGGCTCCTGCACATCAGGAAGTTATTCGCTTTCTGGTGTTGCATAATCTGCATGATGTGGTCGTGTTGGGGTTGCCATGGCTACAAACCCATAATCCAGTATTGGATTGGAATTCCATGTCGGTATCCAGCTGGGGTTGTCAGGGGGTACATGGTGATGTTCCATTTTTGTCGATTTCGTCATCCACCCCTTCTGAGGTCCCAGAGTTCTTGTCTGATTATCAGGATGTATTTGAAGAGCCCAAGTCCGATGCCCTACCTCCGCATTGGGATTGTGATTGTGCTATCAATTTGATTCCTGGTAGTAAATTCCCTAAAGGTCGATTATTTAATTTATCCGTGCCCGAACACGCCGCTATGCGCAGTTATGTGAAGGAATCCCTAGAGAAGGGACATATTCGCCCATCGTCATCACCACTGGGAGCAGGGTTCTTCTTTGTAGCTAAGAAGGATGGTTTGCTGGGACCGTGTATTGATTACCGCCTTCTTAATAAGATCACTGTTAAATTTCAGTATCCCTTGCCATTGTTATCTGACTTGTTTGCTCGGATTAAGGGGGCTAGTTGGTTCACTAAGATAGATCTTCGTGGTGCCTATAATCTGGTGAGAATCAGGCAAGGAGATGAATGGAAAACTGCATTCAATACGCCCGAGGGTCATTTTGAGTATCTAGTGATGCCGTTCGGACTTGCCAATGCTCCATCAGTGTTTCAATCCTTTATGCATGACATCTTCCGTGAGTACCTGGATAAATTCCTGATTGTTTACTTGGATGACATTTTGATCTTCTCAGATGATTGGGAGTCTCATGTGAAGCAGGTCAGAATGGTTTTTCAGGTCCTGCGTGCTAACTCTTTGTTTGTGAAGGGATCAAAGTGTCTCTTCGGTGTGCAGAAAGTTTCATTTTTGGGATTCATCTTTTCCCCTTCTACTATCGAGATGGATCCAGTTAAGGTCCAAGCCATCCAGGATTGGATTCAGCCGACATCTCTGAAAAGTCTGCAAAAGTTCCTGGGCTTTGCTAATTTTTATCGTCGCTTCATCTGTAATTTTTCTAGCATTGCCAAACCATTGACCGATTTGACCAAGAAGGGTGCTGATTTGGTCAATTGGTCTTCTGCTGCTGTGGAAGCTTTTCAGGAGTTGAAGCGTCGTTTTTGTTCTGCCCCTGTGTTGTGTCAGCCAGATGTTTCTCTTCCGTTCCAGGTCGAGGTTGATGCTTCTGAGATTGGAGCAGGGGCGGTTTTGTCACAGAGAGGTTCTGATTGCTCAGTGATGAAACCATGTGCTTTCTTTTCCAGGAAGTTTTCGCCTGCTGAGCGTAATTATGATGTGGGCAACCGAGAGTTGCTGGCCATGAAGTGGGCATTCGAGGAGTGGCGTCATTGGCTTGAAGGAGCTAAGCATCGCGTGGTGGTATTCACTGATCATAAGAACTTGACTTATCTCGAGTCTGCCAAGCGCTTGAATCCTAGACAGGCCCGTTGGTCGTTATTTTTTGCCCGCTTCGACTTTGTGATTTCGTACCTTCCGGGCTCTAAAAATGTGAAGGCGGATGCTCTGTCTAGGAGTTTTGTGCCCGACTCTCCGGGTTTATCTGAGCCAGCGGGTATCCTCAAGGAAGGAGTCATTGTGTCTGCCATCTCCCCTGATTTGCGGCGGGTGCTGCAAAAATTTCAGGCGAATAAATTTGGTCGTTGTCCAGCGGAGAAACTGTTCGTCCCTGATAGGTGGACTAATAAACTTATCTCTGAACTTCATTGTTCGGTGTTGGCTGGTCATCCTGGAATCTTTGGTACCAGAGAGTTAGTGGCTAGATCCTTTTGGTGGCCATCTCTGTCACGGGATGTACGTACTTTTGTGCAGTCCTGTGGGATTTGTGCTAGGGCTAAGCCCTCCTGTTCTCGTGCCAGTGGGTTGCTTTTGCCCTTGCCGGTCCCAAAGAGGCCTTGGACACATATTTCGATGGATTTCATTTCTGACCTTCCCGTTTCTCAAAAGATGTCTGTCATTTGGGTGGTCTGTGATCGCTTTTCTAAAATGGTCCATCTGGTGCCCTTGGCTAAATTGCCTTCCTCCTCTGATTTGGTACCTTTGTTCTTTCAGCATGTGGTTCGGTTGCATGGCATTCCTGAGAATATTGTTTCTGACAGAGGTTCCCAGTTTGTTTCAAGGTTCTGGCGAGCCTTTTGTGGTAGGATGGGCATTGACCTATCCTTTTCCTCGGCTTTCCATCCTCAGACTAATGGCCAGACCGAACGAACCAATCAGACCTTGGAAACATATCTGAGATGTTTTGTTTCTGCAGACCAGGATGATTGGGTGTCCTTTTTGCCGTTGGCTGAGTTCGCCCTTAATAATCGGGCCAGCTCGGCTACCTTGGTTTCTCCATTTTTCTGCAATTCTGGGTTCCATCCTCGTTTCTCTTCAGGACAGGTTGAGTCTTCGGACTGTCCTGGTGTGGATTCTGTGGTGGACAGGTTGCAGCAGATCTGGACTCAGGTAGTGGACAATTTGACCTTGTCCCAGGAGAAGGCTCAACTTTTCGCTAATCGCAGACGCCGTGTGGGTCCCCGACTTCGTGTTGGGGATCTGGTTTGGTTATCTTCTCGTCATATTCCTATGAAGGTTTCCTCTCCTAAATTTAAACCTCGTTTTATTGGTCCGTATAGGATTTCTGAGGTTCTCAATCCTGTGTCTTTTCGTCTGACCCTCCCAGACTCCTTTTCCATACATAATGTATTCCATAGGTCATTGTTGCGGAGATACGTGGCACCTATGGTTCCATCTGTTGAGCCTCCTGCCCCGGTTTTGGTGGAGGGGGAATTGGAGTATATTGTGGAGAAGATTTTGGATTCTCGTGTTTCTAGACGGAAACTCCAGTATCTGGTTAAATGGAAGGGTTATGCTCAGGAAGATAATTCCTGGGTTTTTGCCTCTGATGTTCATGTTCCCGATCTTGTTCGTGCGTTTCATGCGGCTCATCCTGGTAGGCCTGGGGGCTCTGGTGAGGGTTCGGTGACCCCTCCTCAAGGGGGGGGTACTGTTGTGAATTCTGTGGCTGAATTCACTCCTGTGGTCACAAGTGGTACTGCAGCTTCTGAGCTTCCTTCCTCAGGTGTTCTGGTGAGCTCATTAGCTGCTTCGTTACTTAACTCCACCTGATGCTGCTATCCTTGCTCCTAGTCAATGTTCCAGTGTTGGATCTGAGCTTCTCCTGATTGTTCCTGTGACCTGCTGCTCTGTATAGCTAAGTGCTTTTTTGCTATTTTGTTGCCTTTTTTCTGTCCAGCTTGTCTTTTGTTTTGCTGGAAGCTCTGAGACGCAAAGGGTGTACCGCCGTGCCGTTAGTCCGGCACGGTGGGTCTTTTTTGCCCCCTTTGCGTGGGTTTTGCTTTAGGGTTTTTTGTAGACTGCAAAGTTCGCTTTACTGTCCTCGCTCTGTCTAAGAATATCGGGCCCCACTTTGCTGAATCTATTTCATCCCTACGTTTTGTCTTTTCATCTTACTCACAGTCATTATATGTGGGGGGCTGCCTTTTCCTTTGGGGTATTTCTCTGGGGGCAAGTCAGGCCTATTTTTCTATCTTCAGGCTAGCTAGTTTCTTAGGCTGTGCCGAGTTGCATAGGTAGTGTTTAGGCGCAATCCACAGCCACTTTTAGTTGTGTTTAGGATAGGATCAGGTGTGCAGTCTACAGAGTTTCCACGTCTCAGAGCTCGTTCTTTTGTTTTTGGGTATTTGTCAGATCACTGTGTGCGCTCTGATCGCTAGGCACACTGTGTCTCTGGATTGCCTTCATTACACCTTTCATTAGCAGACACAACACATGTCACAACCTATTGTTTTCTTGCACACTTGTTATATTGGTAAAATTTTACAGACATAAATGACCCAACAATACTTCAGCTTGTTGCTGCGCCTCTTTTTGCTTGCTTTTTGTGCATTTCTTGGTCATTCCTTTCGGGAGAGGGTTAAATGTGTTAAAAATAATACATACAAAAATTTCAAACATTTAACTATATGACTGTTTACAGTACTTCACAAAGTGCGCCTGTCACAAAGTACAGTTTCTTTTTCTTTTCTTTTTTTTTAAACACCTGCTTAGTCAAATTTGATGTATATACATGTGACACCAACGCTCCAGTCTTTTGCAACTGCTGTTTTTTTGTTTGTGCATCTAGAATTTCCCTGTTTATCCTTTTTGGAAAGGGGAAAACTGTGATAAAAAATACAAAAGAGAATTTTAAAAAACGGACATTTAATTGTGTGACTGTCTATATCACAATGTGTTTGGTCACAAGCTACTTATTTTTTTGGGCAGCCATTTTATTACTTAAGTTTTACATAAATAGTATTTTGATGTGACCTTCTTGAGAAGGGGGGTATTGTGATTAAAAAAAATACAAAAGATAAGTTTAAATTGTAGACATTTAATTGTGTGACTGTCTGGATCGCAAAGTATGAATGTCACAAACGTCAGACGTTTTGCCTGCCTATATTAATTCTCATTTTTGATGTAAGTAAATGCCATGCTAATACTGCGGCACATTGCTATTTTTTCAGCATCTTCCCAACATTTCTTGGTCGATTTTAGATTTGCGACTTTAAATTCTGTGAAAGACATATCTGTTTTCCTTTACTTCTAGTTTACAAAGTCACAGCACTTTGCGTACAGAGGAAAATATTTCGTAACATCTTCTTCCAGTTGATGCATTGGATGAAAACAGTTAGACTTGGATGAGATGGAGTTGGTGGAGGTGGACGTCTTGATTTAAGCACCTAGCTATGCTAGTGGTCATGGTACTAGTGACACTGGCAGTATTTGTGGTAGAGGCACTGGTATTGGCAGTTGACATAGTGGCACTCTGAGTCAGAGCACATCTAGAAGTAAAATTCAGGAGGGGGAAAAAGGAGCTTGGGATGTTTTTCACCCTGAGATAATTCTTAGTCAAGTCAGGGATAATGATGATGATAATGGTGACAGTATGGTGGACGGAAATTTAGAAAAAATTCGGGTGATGGGGAGGCAATGTTGTCAGATGAGGAGGGTGGTGCCATTGGCAATAAAAAGCAGAGTCAACATCCAAACAAAAGATCTTCCAGTAGTAAGATCCAGGAGCCCAGTCATCTACTTGTATGCCAACTTCCATCTGGTTAAGTTGCTGGTGGTACATTCACTGACGTACCACTAAGTGGATTCCATTGCCTTTTGGGAAATTATGGTACAATTACATACTGTAATGTCTGCATGCCTTCTTGTTTTCTCCCCTGCTCAGGAGATGTTGTATCTGCAGACGATGTCCCTGCACAGTCAGACACAGCTATTACACCGCACAAACCAGGACCACAAACCAGGACCACATTTATAACATTATCTTATCACATGAACATTTTTTGAACAAATCCAATTTTGGAGTTTATTTTAAATACAAGATCTCTTGTATTTAATATGTAATTTGTTCATAGACAACATGGACAAGTTTGTAACACGGAACGGGGGAAAACAGCAGCCCTCTACATGTTCATTGCGGCTATTTGGGACCCTCGGGGACAATGTCACTTGAAGCCAGATGTGGTGATAAAGGAAGATCAGCAGCAAATGAATGTGGAGGGTGACATTGAGCTATTCAAGGTACAGATAGGGTTCAAAGCTGACAGTCAGTGTGAAATATATGCCCAAAATGCTGGCTAAAATGACCAACTGTTACAGTAGTGACCAGAATGTGAGCCAGTAGAGACATTGGTTGCGCTTGTGAGCATGTAAGGCTGCATGATGAATTGCCGGAGCACTGACTGGCGTATTGTTAACTTCAAGCAAAGTTATGACTATTGAATAGCCGTGTTTTTAAATTCTTGCTATAGAAGCAAATTGGGGGATTCAAGGCAAACCTGTTACTGCTCTCAAAAAAGGAAAAAAATGGATGGCTTGTCAAATAGCTGCTGCATCTTCATTTTCTAATAAAAAAAAACCTGCTGCTCATGATGATACCAAAAAGGAATATTTTTTGTATAGCTTGGAAACAGCAAATCAGTTGCTCATTCAAAAAAAGGAACATTTTTTAAGCCATTGTTTTTTTATGAGCACTACTGTCTTGGTGCAATGTGTTGTGAATTCTGTTTTCGGGCTCCCTCCTGTGGTCATGAATGGTACTTCGGCTGGTTCTGTCCATGGACTTCCTATGGTGGGTGTTTCTGAGTTTCACAAGTGACGAGGTTAATTCGTTAGCTGCTGCTCTATTTAACTCCACTTAGATCTTTGCTCCATGCCACCTGTCAATGTTCCAGTATTGGTCTGTTCACTCCTGGATCATTCTTGTGACCTGTCTTCCCATCAGAAGCTAAGTTCCAGCTTGTATTTCTTTGGTTTGCTATTTTTCTGTCCAGCTTGCTATTTAATTTGTTGTCTTGCTTGCTGGAAGCTCTGGGACGCAGAGGGAGGGCCTCCGCACCGTGAGTCGGTGCGGAGGGTCTTTTTGCGCCCTCTGCGTGGTCTTTTTGTAGGTTTTTGTGCTGACCGCAAAGTAACCTTTCCTATCCTCGGTCTGTTCAGTAAGTCGGGCCTCACTTTGCTAAATCTATTTCATCTCTGTGTTTGTATTTTCATCTTTACTCACAGTCATTATATGTGGGGGGCTGCCTTTTCCTTTGGGGAATTTCTCTGAGGCAAGGTAGGCTTTATTTTTCTATCTTCAGGGCTAGCTAGTTTCTTAGGCTGTGCCGAGTTGCATAGGGAGCGTTAGGCGCAATCCACAGCTATTTCTAGTGTGTTAGATAGGTTTAGGGATTGCGGTCAGCAGAGTTACCACGTCCCAGAGCTCGTCCTTATTATCAGTAACTATCAGGTCATTCTGTGTGCTCTTAACCACCAGGTCCATTATTGTCCTGACCACCAGGTCATAACAGTACAGGTGGCCCAAAGTACTAATGCATCTCAATAGAGGGATAAGAGAAGTTCTGAGACCATTTTTTTTCTTTGCAGTGTGTTTTGTCTCTATTTTCCCCTTTACCTCTGGGTGGTTCAGGACACTGGTGTAAACATGGACATTCAAGGTCTGTCCTCTTGGATGGATATTCTCACTACAAGGATACAAAACATTCAAGATTTTGTGGTTCAGAATCCGATGTCAGAGCCTAGGATTCCAATTCCTGATTTGTTTTTTGGTGATAGATCTAAGTTCTTGAATTTCAAAAATAATTGTAAATTGTTTCTTGCCTTGAAACCTCGCTCCTCAGGTGACCCTGTTCAACAAGTAAAGATCATTATTTCTTTGTTACGTGGTGACCCTCAAGACTGGGCATTTTCCCTTGCGCCAGGAGATCCGGCATTGCGTGATGTTGATGCGTTTTTCCTGGCGCTTGGATTGCTTTATGATGAACCTAATTCAGTGGATCAGGCAGAGAAAATCTTGCTGGCTCTGTGTCAGGGTCAGGATGAAGTGGAGATATATTGTCAGAAGTTTAGAAAGTGGTCTGTGCTCACTCAGTGGAATGAATGTGCCCTGGCAGCAATCTTCAGAAAGGGTCTCTCTGAAGCCCTTAAGGATGTCATGGTGGGGTTTCCCATGCCTGCTGGTCTGAATGAGTCTATGTCCTTGGCCATTCAGATCGATCGACGCTTGCGTGAGCGTAAAGCTGTGCACCATTTGGCGGTACTATCTGAGCATGGGCCTGAGCCTATGCAATGTGATAGGACTTTGACCAGAGCTGAACGGCAAGAACACAGACGTCGGAATGGGCTATGTTTTTACTGTGGTGATTTTACTCATGCTATCTCCGATTGTCCTAAGCGCACTAAGCGGTTCGCTAGGTCTGCCACCATTGGTACGGTACAGTCTAAATTTCTATTGTCTGTTACTCTGATTTGCTCTTTGTCATCCTATTCTGTTATGGCATTTGTGGATTCAGGCGCTGCCCTGAATTTGATGGACTTGGAGTATGCTAGGCGCTGTGGTTTTTTCTTGGAGCCCTTGCAGTATCCTATTCCATTGAGAGGAATTGATGCTACGCCTTTGGCCAAGAATAAACCTCAGTATTGGACCCAATTGACCATGTGCATGGCTCCTGCACATCAGGAGGATATCCGCTTTCTGGTGTTGCATAATCTGCATGATGTGGTCGTTTTGGGGTTGCCATGGCTACAGGTTCATAATCCAGTATTGGACTGGAAATCTATGTCTGTGTCCAGCTGGGGTTGCCAGGGGGTACATGGTGATGTTCCATTTTTGTCTATTTCGTCTTCCACTCCTTCTGAAGTTCCAGAGTTTTTGTCGGATTAACGAGATGTATTTAATGAGCTCAAAGCCAGTGCCCTACCTCCTCATAGGGATTGCGATTGTGCAATTAATTTGATTCCTGGTAGTAAGTTTCCTAAGGGCCGATTGTTCAATTTATCTGTGCCAGAACACGCCGCTATGCGGAGTTATATAAAGGAATCCTTGGAGAAAGGCCATATTCGCCCGTCGTCATCACCGTTAGGAGAAGGGTTCTTTTTTGTGGCCAAGAAGGATGGTTCTTTGAGACCTTGTATTGATTACCGCCTTCTTAATAAAATTACAGTCAAATTTCAGTATCCTTTGCCGTTGCTGTCTGATTTGTTTACTCGTATTAAAGGGGCTAGTTGGTTCACCAAGATAGATCTTCGAGGGGCGTAACAAACAAGGCGATGAATGGAAAACAGCATTTAATACGCCCGAGGGCCATTTTGAGTACCTGGTTATGCCATTCGGGCTTTCCAATGCTCCATCAGTATTTCAGTCCTTTATGCATGACATCTTCCGAGAGTACCTGGATAAATTCCTGATTGTGTATTTGGATGATATTTTGGTCTTTTCGGATGATTGGGAGTCTCATGTGAAGCAGGTCAGAATGGTGTTCCAGGTCCTTCGTGCGAATTCCTTGTTTGTGAAGTGGTCAAAGTGTCTCTTTGGAGTTCAGAAGGTTTCATTTTTGGGGTTCATTTTTTCCCCTTCTACTATCGAGATGGACCCTGTTAAAGTCCAGGCCATTTACGATTGGACTCAGCCGACATCTGTGAAGAGCCTGCAAAAGTTCCTGGGCTTTGCTAATTTTTATCGGCACTTCATCGCTAATTTTTCTACTGTTGCTAAACCGTTGACTGATTTGACCAAGAAGGGTGCTGATGTGGTCAATTGGTCTTCTGCGGCTGTAGAGGCTTTTCAGGAGTTGAAGCGTCGTTTTTCTTCTGCCCCTGTGTTGTGCCAGCCAGATGTTTCGCTTCCTTTTCAGGTTGAAGTTGATGCTTCTGAGATTGGAGCAGGGGCTGTTTTGTCGCAAAGAAGTTCTGAGGGCTCGGTGATGAAGCCATGTGCTTTCTTTTCTAGAAAGTTTTCGCCTGCTGAGCGTAACTATGATGTTGGTAATCGTGAATTGTTGGCCATGAAGTGGGCATTCGAGGAGTAGCGTCATTGGCTGGAAGGAGCCAAGCATCGCGTGGTGGTCTTGACAGATCACAAGAATTTGACTTATCTTGAGTCTGCCAAACGGTTGAATCCGAGACAGGCTCGATGGTCATTATTTTTCTCCCATTTTGATTTTGTGGTTTCGTACCTTCCGGGCTCTAAGAATGTGAAGGCTGATGCCCTGTCAAGGAGTTTTGTGCCTGAGTCTCCGGGTGTTCCTGAGCCGGCGGGTATTCTCAAAGAGGGGGTAATTTTGTCTGCCATCTCCCCTGATTTGCGGCGGGTGCTGCAAAAGTTTCAGGCTGATAGACCTGACCGTTGCCCAGCGGAGAAACTGTTTGTCCCTGATAGATGGACTAGTAGAGTTATCTCTGAGATTCATTGTTCAGTGTTGGCTGGGCATCCTGGAATCTTTGGTACCAGAGATTTGGTGGCTAGATCCTTCTGGTGGCCGTCTTTGTCGCGGGATGTGCGTTCTTTTGTGCAGTCCTGTGGGATTTGTGCTAGGGCAAAGCCCTCCTGTTCTCGCGCCAGTGGGTTGCTTTTGCCCTTGCCGGTCCCGAAGAGGCCCTGGACGCATATTTCTATGGATTTTATTTCGGATCTCCCCGTCTCTCAAAAGATGTCGGTCATTTGGGTGGTTTGTGATCGGTTTTCTAAGATGGTCCATTTGGTACCTTTGTCTAAATTGCCTTCCTCCTCTGATTTGGTGCCATTATTTTTCCAGCATGTGGTTCGTTTACATGGTATCCCGGAGAACATCGTTTCTGACAGAGGTTCCCAGTTTGTTTCAAGGTTTTGGCGATCCTTTTGCGCTAGGATGGGCATTGATTTGTCTTTTTCTTTCCTCGGCTTTCCATCCTCAGTAGTGTTGAGCGATACCGTCCGATACTTGAAAGTATCGGTATCGGATAGTATCGGCCGATACCCGAAAAGTATCGGATATCGCCGATACCGATATCCGATACCAATACAAGTCAATAGGACACCAAGTATCGGAAGGTATCCTGATGGTTCCCAGGGTCTGAAGGAGAGGAAACTCTCCTTCAGGCCCTGGGATCCATATTAATGTGTAAAATAAAGAATTAAAATAAATAAATATTGATATATTCACCTCTCCGGCGGCCCCTGGACATCACCGCGGGTAACCGGCAGGCTTCTTTGTTTAAAATGCGCGCGTTTAGGACCTGAGGAATGACGTCACGGCTTCTGATTGGTCGCGTGCCGCCCATGTGACCGCCACGCGACCAATCAGAAGCCGCGACGTCATTCCTCAGGTCCTAAATTCCTAGAATGAGGAGTTTAGTGCCTGAGAATGACGTCGCGGCTTCTGATTGGTTGCGTGGCGGTCACATCAGAAGCAGGGCGCGTCCGAGGGTGAGTATATTCCTATTAGGCATATACTCACCCTCGGACGCGCCCTGCTTCTTTCCGGCAGCCATCCTTCCTAAGAATCAGCGCTTGCAGGACCTTGCGTGACGTTGCGGTGACGTCGCGGCTTGTGATTGGTCGTGCGAGCAGTCACATTGGCGGCCGCGCGACCAATCACAAGCCGCGACGTCACCGCGACGTCACCGCAAGGTCCTGGAAGCGCTGATTCGAAGGAAGGAAGGTTCCCGGTTAGTACCAGGGCGCGTCAGAGGGTAAGTATAGCGATATTTTTTATTTTAATTCTTTATTTTACATTAAATATGGATTCCGATATCGATTTCCGATATTGCAAACATATCGGAAATCGGGATCGGAATTCCGATACCACATTCAGAAGATTGCCGACTTCATGGCCGACCCCACACAGGGGTCGGGTCGGGTTTCATGAAACCCGACTTTGCCAAAAGTCGGCGACTTCTGAAAGTGGCCGACCCGTTTCGCTCAAACCTAGTCATAAGTATTCAGACCCTTGGCTCAGTATTGAGTAGAAGCACCCTTTTGAGCTAGTACACCTGGATTTCAGGATCCTCTGCCATTCTTCCTTGCAGATCCTTTCCAGTTCCGTCAGGTTGGATGGTGAACGTTGGTGGACAGCCATTTTCGGGTCTCTCCAGAGATGCTCAATTGGGTTTAAGTGAGGGCTCTGGCTGGGCCAGTCAGGAATGGTCACAGAGTTGTTCTAGTGCCACTCCTTTGTTATTTTAGCTGTGTGCTTAGGGTCATTGTCTTGTTGGAAGGCGAACCTTCAGCCAAGTCTGACGTCCAGAGCACTCTGGAAGAGGTTTTCATCCAGGATATCTCTATATATGGCTGCATCCATGTTTCCTTCAATTGCAACCAGTCATCCTTTCCTTGCAGCTGAAAAACACCCCCATGATGCTGCCACCACCATGTTTGTATTGGGCAGGTGAAGAGCAGTGCCTGGTTTTCTCCACACATACTACTTAGAATTATCACCAAACAGTACTATTTTAGTCTCATCAGACCACAGAAACTTATTCTCATAGTCTGGGAGTCCTTCATGTGTTTTTTAGCAAACTATATGCAGGTTTTCATATGTCTTGCATTGAGGAAAGGTTTCCGTCGGACCACTCATAAAGGCCCATCTGGTGGAGGGCTGCAGTGATAGTTGACTTAGTGGAACTTTCTTCCATCTCCCTACTGCATCTGTGGAGCTCAGCCACAGTGATCTTGGGTTTCTTCTTTACCTCTCTCACCAAGGCGCTTCTCCCATGATTGCTCAGTTTGACAGGATGGCCAGGTCTAGAAAGACTTCTGGTGGTTCCAAACTTCTTCCATTTAAGGATTATAGAGGCCACTGTACTCTTAGGAACCTTGAGAACTGCAAAAATTATTTTGTAACCTTGGCCAGATGTATGCATTGCCACAATTCTGTCTCTGAGCTCGTTGGCCAGTTCTTTAGACCTCATGATTCTCATATGGTCTGACATGCACTGTGAGCTGTGAGGTCTTATATAGACAAAAAGTTTGTTTTAAATTATATAAATGAGTACACACTGGTGCGCCACTGGATGAAAAAAGGAATGGGGGGAAGGGGAGGTAAATATGGAGACTAAGCTGCTGGTGATGTGGCAGGGTTATATAGACAGATGTGTGCCTTTCCAAATCGAGTCCTATCAGTTCAATTTAACACACCTGGACTCCAATGAAGGAGTAGAACCATCTCAAGGAGGATCACAAGGAAATGGACAGCATGTGACTTAAATATGAGTGTCTGAGCAAAGGGTCTAAATACTGATGACCATGTGATATTTCTGTTTTTCTTTTTTAATAAATTTGCAAAAATGTTTACATTTCTGTTATTTTCAGTTAAGATGGGGTACACAGGGTGCATTAATGAGAAAAAATGAACTTTTTTAAATGTGCCAAATGACTGCAATGAAACTAAGAGTGAAAAATTTAAAGACGTCTGAAAAATGTACGTACCCACTGTACATTGAGGTTACTTTGACGTTATTAGGGCTGACAAACTCAAATTTAAAAAGATTCACTTATCTCTAGCCATGCAGCAAAATAACTGCAAGCACAGCAATAGGCAGACATGTTAATGGTCTAAGAGAAAAAATTCAGCTAGAATGGGCAAGTGAAATTTTATACCTCAACCCTACTGAGCATAAATAAATCAATGAACTGAAGCAATGTTATAAAGCTGAATGGACAAAATAATGTGGGATACTGATTAGAGATGAGGGAACGTGTTCGGAAAACGTTCGCCAATCTCAAATTCAGCTCGAACGTAGCACATTCAAATTCCTGTTTGTTGTCACAAGCATTTTTACGCAAAGTCGGCAAAAATTGGTCACAGTTCGGTAAAATGTCACATTTCCACTAATGCTTTTGCTATTACTTAGGCTATGATAGTGGTGCCATATTCTGAGCAAAGGGTGGGGAGATGAGTTTAATGGTGGGACAGGGTGTGTCTAGGTCAGAGGAGCATGTGGAGAGGTGACAACAGCGGTGTGTGCTATTTTTTTCTACTCTTAACTTTATGTGTGTTGACTCCGGCAACCAATCAGGGCGCAGAAACCATCCACAACGTCATGACACAATATCTTCTGTGATTGGATGCCAACGTCATATGTCCCTGGCCATATAAAAAGCGGACATCTTGTTTTGCTGGCACCATTTTCTCAGTGTCACAGTGCAGAGAAGTCACTCCTGCGCTAGTGCTGGTGCTGAAAATGAACTTATCCTGTTTGAAATTGATCTCCCAGCATCAAAGTAGATTGTGCAAAAACTGTGTGGCAGTCTCCAAAATCCCCATTAGCTACTCCAAATTGTTTGTACGTATTAACACTGTGTTTAAGTGTAAATCAGAAGGCCAGATTTCCACTTAAAAATCATTAGACGTAATATAGTGTTGCAGCTTGGAGGGCCAATTAGCTACTCCTAATCATTTGTGCTAAAACTGTGTTTCAGTGGAAAATAAGAAGGCCAAATTTCCATCAAAAATGGTTAGGCCTAATATAGTGGTGCAGCCATGAGACCCAATTAGCTACTACAAATCATTTGTGATAAAACTGTGTTTCAGTGTCAAATTAGAAGGCCAGATTTCCACGTACAATTAATTAGGCTTACCATAGTGGTACAGCCAGAAGGCCCAATTACCTACTCTGAAACATTTGTGCTAAAACTGTGTTACAGTGGCAAATCAGAAGGCCAGATTTCCACGTTATTAATCATTAGTCCAACTATAGTGGTGCAGCCACAATGCCCAATTAGCTACTCAAAATTGTTTGTGTTAAAACGGCATTTCAGTAGCAAATCAGAAGGCCACATTTCCAGGTAAAAATCATTAGGCCCAGTATACAGGGTGGGCCATTTATATGGATACACCTAAATAAAATTGGAATGGTTGGTGATTAGTGTTGAGCCATCTCCCTAGTGTTCGGGTTCGAGTTAACATTTGAAGAATGGCGGCTTTGGTTGGAGGGGGCTGTCCATCCTATCACTGTTATCACTGACCATAAGAACTTTGAATCTAAAGACGTGAGCACAGCTACTGGGGTGCACGGGTAGGTTCCCAAACCATATACCTATAGATATAAAGAACCCGGCACTCAACCTAAATCAAACTTGAGGTTTTTATTCCGTAGTACGAAAAAAACGCTTCGGCCTAGTGTGGCCTTCGTCAGTTACTACAACATTGCAGAAAACAATAAATACATCTGTAAATACATATAATGTGGAACAAATCAATAACAGAAAAAGAAAAACAGAAAAAACAAAGGTATATACAGTGAGCCATTAGGTCATGATGTATCAGTAGTGGAAAACCCATATAGGGAGCCACTTAGTCTACCTAAACCCCCTGCTAGTGAATAGAGTACAGAGAAAAGTAGCGCTGTTCGTACCGTACTGAAGGGTGACTGAGAATACGCTCTGTGAGCGTGTTAGATCCGTGGGTTATCACTAAAATAAGAGAGATAAACTCAAAAAAAAAATAAGAGAGCGAGAGAACCCACCATGTAAACTATAAGCAATATAAAGATGTAACAGTACACGTAATAATAATAATAATAATTTTTATTTATATAGCGCCAACAAATTTCGCAGCACTTTACAATTAAGCGGGGACATGTACAGACAATAAATTCAGTACAAGTTAAGAAAATTTAAACAGTGACATTAAGGGTGAGGTCCCTGCTCTCAAGCTTACAATCTACAAGGAAATGGGGGGACACAATGGGTGAAAAGTGCTTGTTATTTCAGGTCTGGCAATTATAATAAATAGGGATTTTCATATAAAGCTGCATGATCCGGTCATCAGCCCGTGTGTTTAAGTGCAATAGTCAAGTATCAAGTGCAGTTATCATGGGCATGGAGGGTGTGGTGCAGTGCAAGTGTCCCCAGGTGGTAGCCAGTACCATTAATAGTAGTCCGCTAAGAAAGAATAGCAGAGCATGGCTATAAGCTGTGAAGGAAGAAGGGCTCATGTCAGGGCTGATGCAGAGTCCGTAGCGTCATATCCCCGCAATGTGGGGACTGAAGGCAGTGGTGGGAGTGTTACCTGAGAGAGACCGGGTCCTGACGCGGTGTCCACCGCTGTCGGTGTAAATGCCCGGGTGAAAGGACACCATCCACGCTCGGGTAGATCTTTTCCAATTAAAAATTATTTCAACTGTGACTCGGCATACGTGGTTTACCTCATCAAGTGCCCCTGTGGCATGCTCTATGTGGGAGAGATCACCCGGTCCATCCGGGAACGTATCTCTAAGCACAAGTCCACGATCAGGTGTGGCAATATGCTTTTACCCATCCCACAACATTTTATATCCAAAGGCCATAACATCTCTCAGTTGATGTTTCAAGTGATTGAGCAGGTCCCAGCCCCCAGACGAGGAGGAGACAGACTAAGCTCCCTGAAACGAAGGGAGGCGTTCTGGATCCATACCCTCGATACCCTACACCCTAAAGGTCTCAACAGGGATTATGACCTTGTCTCTTTTACATAATAATATGGGCCTTCTTGCGACCGCCATTCATGGGCACCTTAACAGGTTCCACCGGTTGACAGGTATCCTCAGTTTGTAATTACTTATAACCTTGACTATGATGGTAACTGTATATTTGTAATGTTTAAGTCTCTAACATATTTATCTGTTTCCCTAGAGCCGACTTTATTGATACGCCAGGATTCTTCCTCTTATCTTCGGGTCACAGCGGATAGAATGAGAACAACCACCACTTCCACATTCATCAGCGCTGTTATCACCTTTAACGTACCATCTGGGATTTCCCATCTTGATCCACATACACAGTGCACATCCTCTATAGTCCCGCCTCCCACCTCTAGCGTCCCACCATTGGCTGGCACACTTCTGTCAGTCTTGGCAGCAACGTGTGGTCACTTCCGGTACGTCACTTCCGGCTCTGCCAGCGCGCACATAAGGAACGCTGATTTGGCGTCCTTTCACCCGGGCATTCACGCCGACAGCGGTGGACACCGCGTCAGGACCCGGTCTCTCTCAGGTAACACTCCCACCACTGCCTTTAGTCCCCACGTTGCGGGGATATGATGCTACGGACTCTGCATCAGCCCTGACATGAGCCCTTCTTCCTTCACAGCTTACAGCCGTGCTATGCTATTCTTTCTTAGCGGACTACTATTATGGTACTGGCTACCACCTGGGGACACTTGCACTACGTGTACTGTTACATCTTTATATTGCTTATAGTTTACATGGCGGGTTCTCTCTCTTATTTTAGTGATAACCCACGGATCTAACACGCTCACAGAGCGTATTCTCAGTCACCCTTCAGTACGGTACGAACAGCGCTACTTTTCTCTGTACTCTATTCACTAGCAGGGGGTTTAGGTAGACTAAGTGGCTCCCTATATGGGTTTTCCACTACTGATACATCATGACCTAATGGCTCACTGTATATACCTTTGTTTTTTCTGTTTTTCTTTTTCTGTTATTGATTTGTTCCACATTTTATGTATTTACACATGTATTTACAGATGTATTTATTGTTTTCTGCAATGTTGTAGTAAAAGCCACACTAGGCCGAAACGTTTTTTTCGTACTACGGAATAAAAACCTCAAGTTTGATTTAGGTTGAGTGCCGGGTTCTTTATATCTGACTATAAGAACTTGTCATATCTCCAATCAGCTAAACATCTCAAGCCTAGGCAGGATTTATGGTCCCTGTTTTTTACTAGGTTCAATTTTGTGGTCACTTTCCTTCCAGGGGTCAAAAATGTAAAGGCTGATGCTTTGTCCCAAAGCTTCCCTGGTGATGGTGACCATGAGAATTCTGCCCCAAATTTGCTGAAGGGGGTAGTTATTTCGGTGTTGTATTCTGAGTTGGAGGGTGATGTGTTGGATGCCCAGGGGGATGTCACTGCCTTGTACCCTCCATGAAGGTTATTTGTACCACCAAATCGGTTCCGCAAAGTAATAAGGGAACATCACAACTCTGTGCTTGCTGGTCATCCAGGTAGCAAGGCAACCACAGACCTCATTTCTTGTTGTTTTTGGTGGCCGGGGTTCAATCAGAGTGTGGTTGAACAGGTATCTGTAGTGTCTGCGCAAGTTCTAAGGTATCACATACCCGTCCGCCTGGTACTCTTCTTCCACTGCCTATTCCAAGCAGATCATGGACACACTTGTCTATGAATTTTATTACTGACCTGACCTACCAGTATCGGCGGGCAAGACTGTGGTTGTGGTGGCTGTTGATAGGTTCAGTAAAATGGTCTACTTTATTGCATTACCTACACTTCCAAATGCCAAGACTCTTGCTCAGGTGTTTGTAAATGAGATCGTGAAGCTTCACGTAGTTCCCTCCGATGTGGTGTCAGATCAGGGGACCCAATTTGTTTCCAAGTTCTTGAGGGCTTTCTGTTCTCAACTGGGGGTGCAGCTGTCATTTTACTCTGCCTTCCATCAACAGTCGAATGGACAGACTGAACGCGTTCACCAGAATTTGGAGACCTACCTCAGTTATTTTGTCAATGAAAATCAGGAGGATTTGGTATCCTTCCTTGGTGCATCAATAATCACCGTCAGGAATCTACCAGCAGGTTACCGTGCTTTGGTGCATATGGTTACCATCCACAGTTTGGTGCTTTTAATGGAGAAGGAGCTTTGGGAGTTCCTGAAGAGGAGAGTTTTGCTTCGTCACTCTCCTCAGTGTTGCGGGAGGTTCTGAGTAATTTGAAGGTTATGGGAGAGAGGTAGAAACATATGGCTGACAGAAAACATGTGCCAGGTCCGGACCAGAATGTGAATGACTTTGTGTGGTTGTCGACCAGGAATATCAGGTTGAGGGTATCTTCCTGTAAATTGGGATCTAGATTCATTGGTCCCTATAAAATAACTGTCATCATAAATCCAGCAGCATTTCGTCTTGAGCTACCTCAGGCTTTTAAAATCCACAATGTCTTCCACAGGTCACTACTCAAGAAGTAAGTGGAACCTCTTGAGTCCTCACCCCTATCACTTCCCCAATAATAGTTGATCGAAATTTAGAGTTTCAGATTTTGAGGATGGTAGATTCTCGTCTCCTATGTCATTCCCTACAATACTTCGTGCACTGGAAGAGTTATGGTCCAGAGGAAAGGATGTGGGTCTCGGCATCAGAGGTAAATGCTCCCAGGCTGGTTCGTTCATTTCACACCACTTATCTCGAGAAGCCTGGTCCTGAGTGTCCGAAGGCCACTTGTAGAAGGGGGTACTGTCACGGGTGTGTCAGAGGCTGCAGACAGCCGCACTGCATCTGCCTGCAGAAGGTCTCAGTGGTTGGCCTTGCAGACTAGTGGCCATATGCCCAGCCTTAATGGTGTCACCTAAATCTGGGTGTTTATAACTCCCAACTTCCTGTTGTGAGTGGCGAGTGTTATTTTCCATTTGCACTTCCCTGTTTGAAAGACAACGATGTTTCTCTCTGAGTCTACTGAAGCTAAGTGTTCCCCTGTTTTTTGTATCCTAGCTGTCTTTGGCTGTAGTGGGATTGACTAGCGCTCATCCTGTCCTTCCTGGTGCAGGGCTTATCGCCAGGGTCAGGCAGGGATTAGGTATCCTGCTTGGCAATAGATGCGGAACCTATATAGGGACGATAGGACAGACAGAGTGACATTAGATCTGTCTAGGGGTCTCCACTTCCCCCTTTCCTAGTGATTCGTTCTCTTTCCCTTATCCCTTTGTGTTGCACTTAAGGTACCTTCACACTAAACGACGCTGCAGCGATCCAAACAACGATCCGGATCGCTGCAGCGTCGCTGTTTGGTCGCTGGAGAGCTGTCACACAGACCGCTCTCCAGCGACCAACGATGCCGGTAACCAGGGTAAACATCGGGTTACTAAGCGCAGGGCTGCGCTTAGTAACCCGATGTTTACCCTGGTTACCATCCTAAAAGTAAAAAAAACAAACGCTACATACTTACCTACCGCTGTCTGTCCCCGGCGCTTTGCTTCTCTGCTCTGGCTGTGAGTGCCGGGCAGCCGGAAAGCAGAGCGGTGACGTCACCGCTCTGCTTTCCGGCCGCTGTGCTCACAGCCAGACCAGAGAAGCAGAGCGCCGAGGACAGACAGCGGTAGGTAAGTATGTAGTGTTTGTTTTTTTACTTTTAGGATGGTAACCAGGGTAAACATCGGGTTACTAAGCGCGGCCCTGCGCTTAGTAACCCGATGTTTACCCTGGTTACCAGCGAAGACATCGCTGAATCGGTGTCACACACGCCGATTCAGCGATGTCAGCGGGAGAGCCAGCGACCAAAGAAAGGTCTGGCCCTCTAGCCCCGACCAACGACATCAGAGCAGGATTCTGATCGCTGCTGTGTGTCAAACTAAACGATATCGCTAGCCAGGACGCTGCAACGTCACGGATTGCTAGTGATATCGTTTAGTGTGAAGGTACCTTTAGTCTGTCCTGCACTGTACATGACATTAACCTAATCAACTTCCTCCTCCTCCTCCACCTTCTCTGATGAGCTACTCAGCTGTGTGCCTCTGTGTTCACACCAAGTGGGATCTACAACCTAATCATCATCTTCTCTGTTATCTCATTCCTTGCCCTGAGAATCACTATACTCTTCTTCCTGCCCTGATAGCCCAGTACAATCCACATGCGCCTCAAGTATCTGAGTCGCATCAGGATCACCTT